>NW_026728850.1:0-319410 GCF_030272615.1 Cryptomeria japonica | reverse complement strand
ACAAGCTTAAAAACTAGTTCACTAAAAAGGAAATAATTTATTTTGGTTTACAGGATAGAAGATTCACCAAAAAATAGATAGTAAAAAAAATAGAAGTGATGTTTCACATGTCAAGACGCTTGGACACTCAATCAAATATGTGGTCCAATCAATAAATAAAATTAAATATTACATTATAAATTGAAGCTAAGAATATTGCAGTAGTTGATGAATTTTATTTTGACCAAGGGATTGTTCTAACTTGTGAGCCTAAACTATGTAAAGAGTATGACATTAAGGTGCCGATTTGGAGGACCAATTAGAAAATTCTTTTCAAGATGCTAGTTTTGAGACACATAGTCTGAAGAATTTGTTGAAGGTCGGTGAGGATATAATTGTGGTACCCTTATTCTATTTTGATGACACTCACAAGATCATGGAAGTCCTCTATTTGAAGGACCTAATTTAGAGAAGACATTTGGGGATGGAAGGTAAATTTAATCTTGCAAATTTATGAGTGGTAAAAGAAGCTTTACGGTCCATCAAATATGGTTAGGATTACTTTTAGAGAGATATGAAATCATAAAAATTACTGAAGCTTTTGCTAATTCATTGAAAATTAAATAAGATGAAGTTAATAAGCTCACCTTGGACCTTAAGGATAGTAAGGAGGCCTTGGAGAATACACAAATGATTCCTCTAGAAGCAAAATATTAGCTTGTTGTTACTGAATAGTTCACGGAGTAGGAAAAGAAAGAAAGGGAAAAGGAACTCAAGTAGGTGATTGAAGATCTTGAATAAATCCAAGAAGACTTTAGCTTCAAGTAGAGTCCTAATTTGACATGTTCAAATTTTGGACGTTAGGATGGTTGGTTTGAATTAGAGAGTGGTAATAACTGTTAAGTTTATTGATAGCCCATTGTTTGTTATGAGTGCTAATTTGACTTTCAATAATCTACTCTTTGAGTTGGATGATGAGGTGACTTCTAGTTGTTGATGACACCAATGGGATGTGGGATTAAGGTGTTGTGTGTGGTCCTATGAGGTGGAGACAATTGAGTTGTCTATTGACCCACCCAAGATCATTGAATCTTTACTTCTTGTAAACGACTATTATAGATTGAATTATCATGGGTTGACAGCTGAACTTATCAGTTTACGACAAGAAAGGGAGTACTATTGCACGGTCTATATTTGCTGGGGTGCATACCATTTTGATTGAATATATAAGTATCATCAAGTGTACTCTTAATGTGGCCCACATAAAATTACTATAGCACAACATCAACATGGTGAATTCACTATTTGGGTTGGTATCTATGCACAAGATGTTGTAGAACTAAAAAGAGATAATACTTGAATAAATTCTACACTATTAAAACTTTCTCACCATGTCAAACCATAAGTAATCGAAGATAATAATATTGCAGTAGTTGATGAATTTTATTCTTACCAAGGGATTCTTCTAACTTGTGAGTGTAAACTATGTAAAGAGTATGACATTAAGGTGGCTGATTTGGAGGACCAATTAGAAAATTCTTTTCAAGATGCTCGTTTTGAACACATAGTCTGAAGAATTAGTTGAAGGTCATTGAGGATATAATTGTAGTTTCCTTATTCTATTTTGATGACACTCACAAGATCATGGAAGTCCTCTATTAGAAGGACCTAATTTAGAGAAGACATAGGGAGATGGATGGTAAATTTAATCTTGCAAATTTATGAGTGGTAAAAGAAGCTTTAGGGTCAATCAAATATGGTTGCAATTACTTTTAGATAGAGATGAAATCATAAAAATTACTGAAGTTTTTGCTAATCCATTGAAAGTAAAATAAGATGAAGTTAATAAGATAACCTTGGAGCTTACGGATATTAAGGAGGCCTTGGAGAATACACAAACCATGCTTCTAGAAGCCAAAAATTAGCTTGTTGTTACTGAACAATTCACAAAGTAAGAAAACAAAGAAAGGGCAAAGAAACTCAAGTAGGTGATTAAAGAGCTTGAATAAATCCAAGAAGACTTTAGCTTCAACTAGAGTCCTAATTTGACATGTTCATATTTTGGACGTTAGGATGGCTAGTCTGAATTAGAAAGTGGTAATAACTTTTCAGTTTATTGATAGCCCATTGTTTGTAATGTGTTCTAATTTGACTTTTAATAATCCACTCTTTTTGTTGGATGATGAGGTGACATTCAATTGTTGATGACACCAATGGGATGTGGGATTAAGGTGTGGTGTGTGCCTATGAGGTGGAACCAATCGAATTGCCTATTGACCCACCCAAGATCATTGAATGTTTACTTCTTGTAATGTACTATTATAGCTTAAATCATCATGGGTTGACAGTTGAACTTGTGGGTTTACCACAAGAAAGGGAGTACTATTGCACAGTCTATATTTGATGGGGTGCATACCATTGTGATTTAATATACAAGCATCATCAAGTGTACTCTTAATGGGGCCCACATAAAATCATTGTAGCACAACATCAACATGGTGAATTCACTATTTGGGTTGGTATCTATGCACAAGATGGAATAAGAATACCTCAAGAAGTTGTAGAACTAAAAAGAGATAATACTTGATTAAATTCCACATTCTTAAAACTTTCTCACCATGTCAAACCATAGGTAATTCCAATGCCAAACATTAGGTGTGATTCTAATGTATTTATAAACCACCAAAAGATTAAAGAAATCTCATGCCTCAAATAAAAGCCTTAGACTTATAATATAATCAAGTCACGTATTTAGAACTTCACAAACTCTTGCCAAGGCATTAACAATATTCCATATGCTCAAATTAAATATTAAAGCGTTTTAGTCATCTTTGGACTTTATGAATCAATTCATTCATATTGAATGTATATCATTACCAAAGGAAATATAATGCTCACAAAATACATAGAGAAAAAAAAAAGTATTAATCACCTACCAGAAAATTTGTCTCTTAAAAGGACTTGATAAATTTATCACACTTATCTACAACCCCACTATGAAATGTCTAACAAACCTTTGAAAATGTGATCAATATAATGCAACCATGGAGCCATGAGAGAGATAGACATAATGACCCATCCTCTAAAAAAAGAAAATAGGGGTTATCATAAAGCTTTCAAGGCTAAAAACATCCACCCCATGGGGATTTGGAAGGATCCCCAAACCCAAAGTGTTGGGTTTTAACCTGGGTACCTAAACCAAGAAAGAAAAACCCAAACAGAAAGTCTAAGGAAAACAGCCATCTCAAACCTCTCCAAGCATCTACTCACAAGAAGATAGGCAAGACTCACCTCCACCTCAATAGGAGTTGGGATTGTTAGGATAACCGGTGAACAAATGAGAGGGGGGGGGTGAATCAATTGTTAAAAAATTATAACTTTTAGCCCACAATACAACCTTAAAAAAGTCAAGTACCAATAAAGAACAGACATATGTCGGTAGGAACGGATACTAGTAAACAATACAACTTAACAATTAACCATATAGAGCAAATATGAAAAAATGAGAAATGGAGGGAACAGCACAAGTAGAGGGAAATTTGAATTCTGGAAATGGAGGGAATAGCGAGGTTGGGTCCTCTGGTTCTACTGCCTCTGCAGCTCAAGGACAAGCGATGGATGATGAGGATGGGAGACTAGATGGGGACCCACGGCATCGGGACCCTCCTTTGGACCGCAAAAAGATGAAAGATTTTCCAAAATCGGGTCCCGAGGGTGTGAAAGCTGACTTAGAAAAGACTACAGAGGTGAAGGCTCTCAAACCTTAGATTATTCTTTTTGCAAATAAACCAACTGGAAAATTGTCCTTCCCCTTTGTGGAAGACATCTCTGATAGATAAACGGGTAGATTAGCTATTGTTGTTCCAAATTTGGTTATTGATCATAGCATTTCTTTAATGGCCTTCTCTCTGTTGGGAAAGTTTGTTGGACCACGACCCAATATTGGGGATGTTAGATCATTTGTTAAGAGAAAATGGAGGCTGAAAGGACAGGTTGATGTTTTAGCCCTGTCAAGGGGTTTTTTTGTTTTTTCCTTTTCTTGTCAGGAAGATATGGAAGCAACATTAAGCGGTGGACCTTGGACGTTTGGTAAATCTTCCCTATCCATGAGAAAATGGTCTCCTAATATGGAACTCAATGATTCCTTCTTTGAATCTGCTCTGATCTGGGTAAGGTTGTCAGGCTTGCCGCTTGAATTATGGGTTGAGGACGTTTTCTCAGGAATAGCGAACTCCTTTGGGGAGCTTGTTGTGATAGATCCAACGACTGCAGCTCGAAAGAGACTGGTTTATGCGCGCATTTGTGTCAATATTTCGCAAAAGATGGATCTTCCTAGCTCTATTGATATAAATTCCAAACTTGGTTTATGGGAATAGACAATAGAGTTTGAGTCCCTCCCCTTTGTGTGCTTTTCCTGTAAGAAAGATGGACACTGGGATAAGGCTTGCCCTAGCAACCCCAAAAAACCTATGAAGGTTAACAATCCCCATAAATACATATGGAAAGAAAAGAATAATATTAAGGTAGATAGTAGAGTGAAAGGAGGAAGTGGAATTCATGGTAACATAAAAGACTTATCAAAAGGTGATAGAAATGCTAACCCTCTTAAGGCTCCCCTTTTGAAGGAAGATAAAAATAATGAAATCAGTGGATTTGAGATCAAATCAGTCAATATTTTTTAGGTCCTACAGACTCAGGAGGATGAGAATGTAATCATTGAAGAGATTCTTGAAGAAGGTGAGATTGAGGATGCAACTGAAGCTCAACATGAGGCCCTTCAATTTTCAGCGATAAAAAGAGATAAAGAGAGCCCAAATGATTTGGAAGGACATGAAGTTAATTATGGAAGGAAGAACAAGTTCAGATTGCCTAAGGTTAATCTAAATGCATTACTCCAGAATGTTGGAGTTGACACGCCCACTTCATCCCAGAAAAGAGGAGAATTGTGGAATAACATGCAAGCTGATCTCAGAGATGAACATGAGGAAGAAATAATAGGGAATGGAAAAAAGAAGGTGGGATGCCCTAATGGGGTGAAAACTAGGACCAGATCCAAGGCAAATATTGGTCTATCCAAATCTCCGCAGGGACATAAATCCATGAAATGGCATAGGGACTAGGAGAGTAAGCAAAACATAGCTGATGGAAGGCAGAAAACTATACAGGAATCCTTCCCCTAGGTTTCCAAATGAAGGTAATCTCATGGAACATTCGAGACCTAAATGGTCTCAATAAACAGGATATATTATGGAATCTCATTAGAGACCATAAGTCGGATATTATCCTTGTGCAAAAAACCAAAATGAGTAAGGAGAAAGTTGAGAATTTAAATTTCTTTAAAAATGGAGGGGTCTGTGGTAGTAGCTCGAATGGGGCCTTTGGTGGGGTGGCTATTTTTGGAACAAGAAAACTATTTTAGGAGATATGATTGATGAAGATGATAATATCATATCTATGAAAGTTAAAAGCATCTCTTAAGGAAAGGAATGGGTAGTCACAAATATCTACGCCCCTAATTCCAAAGCTACTAGGAGTAAATTTTGGGATAAAATCCAGCAAAAAAGAAGATCTTTCCCTAAGGACAGTTGGCTGTTGATGGGAGATTTCAATACTCCTTTGCAAGGAACTGAAAAATTTGGAGGAACTCAAGCCCAACTAGATAGCAGATCTGATTTGATGGACTTCATCAATGTCAATGCTCTTATTGATATTGATCTCACTGGAGCTTCTTACACCTGGTCTAATCGCAGGGACGGAGAAGACCTCATTTAGGTAAGGCTTGACAGATCCCTTATTACTTATGATTGGATACTTTCTCATAGATGCTCCTTATCATTTGTCAATAGAATTGGCTCGGATCATTATCCCATTTCCTTTGTTGCTGAGTCCATTAAGAGTAAATAGTGCTTCCCTTTCTGGTTTCAGAAAATGTGGATCTCTCACCCCTCTCTGGAAAAATCCATTGCCAACTGGTGGAATATTGATGTGGATAGAACAGCCATGTACAAAGTTGCTAAAAAACTTAGAAACGTCAAAGATAACATTAAGATCTAGAACAAGAAGGTCTTTGGTGATATTTTTCAATCAAAAAAAAAAGTTGAAGGAGGAATTAGAACATATCTAAAACTCAATACAAAAAGATGGCTGTAAAAAGTATCCCAAGGCTAAGGAAGATGAATATATTATTCAAACTTCACAATATTATTTCTAGGGAGGAAATCTATTGAAGACAGAGATCCAGGGCTATTTGGGTGAAAGTTGGGGATAGAAATACTAATTTTTTCACATGACTTCTATGAAACATAAAGTTGTGAATAGAATTTCCAGATTAATTGCTGAGGACAAAATTATTCTTAAGGAGGATGATATTAGGGATGAAGCTGTTAGTTTCTTTTCTCAACTCCTCACCAGTAGCAAGGAGATTGATTCTGCTAAGCAACAGGATCTGGTTGACATCATCCCCAAGATTATTGATCCTAACCAGAATAAGGCCCTTTTTGTTATCTCCTCTGCTGAGGAAATTAAAAAAATGGTCTTGTCCTTTCAGGGGGATAAGGCTCCGGGATCTGATGACTTCCCCATGTTTTCGCTACTTCAGCAAGAGTTGTTGTCCTTTTCTATTAACAAAGATTTTGATGATGTGTTCCTCTCGAAGAGTAATCCTAGAGGCGACTTCACGGTTGCCTCAGCCTATAAAAACACATTTACCCAAATCAGCAACCCAATATGGGGTAAAGTTTGGAATAGAATTCTTATCCCTAAAGTCAACATGTTCTTTTGGCTTGCTACTCACAATAGGATTCTTACTATTGATAACTTGGCCCAAAGAGGTTTTATGTTCCCCAACAGGTGTGAGCTATGTCATAAAGAGGAAGAATTAGTTGATCATCTGTTCATCCATTGCTCCTTCTCTTGGGAAATCTGGAGTAAGTTTTGGGTGAATTGGAAAGTTGATTGGGTTATGCACAACAATCTCAAGGAAATTATTTGGCAATGGATCTTTCCCACCAAATTTCCTCTTATCAAGAACCTTTGGTCCTTAATCCTTCCCATGACTTGTTGGGGCATCTAGAAAGAGAGAAATAACAGAATATTTAGGGAAGCTAAGTGCACTTCTCAAGGGGTCTTTGAAAAAGTTTGCAGGGCTATAAAAGAAAACATAAATATTCCTCACAGGAACAACAAACAATGGTTTTTTGCTGATATGAATGATATTGAAAAAGGCATCCTTATTTAATGGAATTTAATCCACAAAGTCTACAGATATGACAATAAGACAAGGAGAGAAAATATTATTTGGAGATTTCTTTATTATGATTGGGTCAAGGTGAATTTTGATGGAGCTGCTAAAGGCAACCATGGGAAGTCCGGTGGGGGAGGAGTCATCATAAATGCTCAAGGTGTTTGCATTGCTGCTATTGTTTCTCCTTTTGGAGTCCAAAATAATCATGTGGCTGAAGCTCGGGCTATGCTAAAAAGCCTCCAGCTTGCTCAGGGATTCAATTTTAAAAAAAATTGGTTGGAAGGGGACTCCCTCAATATCATTCAGGCTCTTAAAGGTACTAGTTCTTCCTCTTGGAATATTACTAATACTATTGAAAGTGCTAAAAAGTTATTAAATGACTATGTTAGTATTCTCATAACTCATACTCTAAGGGAAGGCAATAAGGTTGCAGACCTTTTAGCTAATGAAGGGGTCAATTTAGAGGTGGATGCTAAATATATCAGAGAGGCCCAATGTAAAAGGGATGTTAGGGAGCAATTATTATTTGATCACATCAATGGTTCAAGTTAAAATCATGATCACTTTTTGGGGTCCAGAATCCAAAGACAGAGATTGGGGGCAAGCGAACTGTCAGTTAATGATTGTTTTTAGGCATCATTTTTATGATCATTTGTGTGACGGGGATTATAATAATAAGTGTTGGATCTCTGCGGCCATTATTATTTACTTCTTTAAAATCACAGATGGTACTCTGTTCTACGATCCCAGTATTTTGCTCAATAGCCTGTGTTTAAGTCTTGGCCTGCAATTTGTGAGATATACTATTAGAGACTTCAACCTGCTGTTCAACATGAGAGGTAACCTAAACCGGAACGAGCCCTCTGGTTGCGAGAACTGGAAAAGTGAGCAGAAAGTGTGGAGGAGGCTCCATAGACATGGATTCACCAACTATATGGAAAAGCTGCATGGTAGCAGAAAATCAGTGTCTCAAGGCTTTGCTAAGGGTTGGAACAGCAACAGAGTCACTTTGTTTGGGGAGACCTGGAAGATTGATGAGGATTTGGTTGCGGAGGTCACGAGACTTCAAAAGGAGGGCACAAAGTTCTACAGAGACTGAAAGTTTGCTGCTGAAGCGATTAAAAACTTCCCGAAAACTGAGGATGAGAAAGCTCGGCTTGCCAAGCAAGACAATGTTTCTTACTACCTCCCCCAGCAGGTAAAGTCTTTTTGGCAGAAAATGCTAAGGGTTTTGATGGAATTCCTGACTGTTGATGGTAGATTTACTAAAGTCTACAATTATCATTTTGCATTTCTCAATCATTTCTGCCATGGGGTTAAGATTTCTTTGCCCTTTTATTTAGCATCATCCCTGAATGAGAGCTTGGCTGACCATGCCAAAAAGCCCAAATCTTACCCCATAGCCCATTAGAGGCTTATTTTTCTCATTTACGAACACCTAAAGAAAAAAGATAGTGTTAGAAAGGATGATAACCAGGTAACAAATGCGCATATTTCTGAGAGTTGTAATGACTCTGAGTCTGAAGATGATTTGTCGAATGCCCCTACCCATAAAAAAGGGAGAGTTGACATTGATAATGTGGACACAGAGGTGAATGATGGTATGGAGGAACAGGAGAAGGAGGCTGAGATTGAAGTGGAGAGTGAGAAGGAAGAGTATGCTGGAGAAGAGGAGGAAAGGAAAAAAGATGCCAATATTGAAAACCCTGATTCTAACCCTATGGGTTCAGATAGCAGGAATTTTACCCAGAACTCCATGGAGGAATCCAACCCTAAATCCATGAGCTCTAAGCAGGAAAGGGATACGGCGAAAACTATCTTGAATGCCGCTCAAAATTACACGCTAGAGTCTTTCAATTTTCAGAAGTGGGTTATTGAAAATATTACCAGCATTCAGAGCAAACAGAGAGACCTGGAGAATAAGATTCACAATTTGATCAAGTATACTAATTCGGGGAAAAAGAGGGGTCAGTGCAAGAAGATGAGTCCACTTTTTGGCCAAAAAGTGGAAGTGTTTTCCCTGATTTTCAGATTTTGTCTCATTTGAGCTTAAATTTTGAAACACTTAGAGATTGAATCTTGGAAAAAGTCAGTAATATAAAAGATAGCCCTCTGAGTGTAGTTTCCAAATATATAATTTATTTTAATACCCACATAATAAAAAATAACTTTTTAAATGGAGTTCTGAAAACTATGTTTTAAAAATGCCTGTTTCAGGACCATACCATGCATGTGTACGACCCACACTTTTTGACACAATTAAAATTATTTTCTCAAACCGTTTTGGAAAATGGTTTGTAACACACTGAAGATTGATGAGCATATTTTTTTGTATTTTTTTTTCTAATATTTTTTTTTTAATTAATTTTTTAATGGCCGTAATTATCTTTTTAAAAATTTGACGTGTACGACCCACATAATTTGATGTAAACTTAACATTTTTTGATTTTTTTTTTTTTCAAATACAAAATATTTTTGTGTAGATTGATGACATATAATTTTTTTTCCAAAATTCTTTAAAATAAAAAAGTTATTAAATTAACAAAATTAGTTAATATTTCAAATTTATGGACCCGATTTAGTATAAATTAAATGAAAAATAGTTAAAATAATCAATTTTTAAATAAATTTACATATTTAGAATCTAGACAGTATAATCTGAAATGGGTTTTAATTTCGTATAAAAATTCTCTAATTAGAGGCGCGTAAACTATTTTTGAAGTTCATATTTGTGCTTTCATTCATGGAGATTTGAATTTGCAGGTCCATGTCTCAGGTGTGGCCATCCCAGGCCTATCCCGGGCCTAATCCCGAGCCAAGTGGCGGGTTGTGGAATCAACTTCCACAAAACGGGCCCCCGTTTTCAAACAAGGGCGGATTGTGGAAAAAAAGGAAAAATGCCATTTAGAAACGGGGGCCCGCTTTTAAACAAAACGGGGGCCCGTTTTTAGAAACGGGCCCCCGTTTTTTAAAACGGGCCCCCGTTTCTAAAAAACGGGCCCCCGTTTTGTTTAAAAGCGGGCCCCCGTTTTATAACAAAACGGGGGCCCGTTTTTAAACAAAACGGGCCCCCGTTACCTTTCGGCTCGGGAGCCCGAAGCACAAACGGGCCCCCGTTTTTTGAAAACGGGCCCCCGTTTATAAGAGCGCATTTTCCAATGCACAGACTTCCGCGAATTTGTGACTCATTACCTTGCACTTGCCCAGAGTGCGGAGGTGGAAACCAGTGAAGCAGAGGATGAAATTGAAATGGAGGACTGGTCGGAAAAAGATCTTATAAAAGGGGATTTGAAACATCTGGAGGATGTGATTAGAATTGTAAAAGAAAAGACTGAGGTGGATAATGAGATCATCATCAATCGAGTTGCTAAAACTGAGAAGGCATTGAAAAACTTCATGAACCACAGTCTTGAGGTCTTGAGAATCTCGTCTCAAAACATGAATGCCTTGGTGGATCACTTACAGAGGAAAAATAAGAATAAGGATTTGGTAATCATTGATGATATACCGACCTCCACCTCTACTCATCAAATCTCCAGGTGAAGGACCAGGCAGACAACCAGTGATATGGAGACAAAGATGAAAGGCATTCAGCTAAAATAGGAGAACAATGATGTAAGAGAAGCCGCTAAGACCATGATGTTGTTGGTTCAGAATGCAAAGAGTCTATTAAAGTTTTTATTTGATATGTAATGTTGGAGTTTGGATGCCAGTTTCTCGTTGGCTCTGTGTTGTCCTTTTATCCTAGCTGTTGGTTTTTTTTGCATCTTTTTTGTCTAGGTCTTGTCTTCTCTAGTTTCTTTCATGCTCATCCTTCATAATGTAAGTGGGTTTCGGGTCCCTTAAAACCTGATTTTCCTTAATCAAAAACAATTAACCATATAATCAATGCAAAGAAACCATACCACATAACACCATGATTTTGGCATGGAAAACCCAGAAAGGGAACAACCATGGTGGTAAACCTACCCACAGTTAGATGATACTTCTGCAAAAAGTATGTGTTACAAGAGGGGCCTGCACTTGCAGGAAGGCACACTGCCTAGAGCATACTTCTCATTACAAAAGAGTCTCACTGACTATAGAGAGGCTACAACCTTCTCAAGATAAATGGACAACAATCCATAGAGTGAACTGTTGGAAATAGCATCTACCATTCCTGATTACAGTCCCGGTTAAGCTCAATGTCGGAGGACTAAATCCTCTTTTGAATCCAATTCGATCACCAATGATCGATCAACTCCTTTGTCTGAATGATATTACAATATTCGCACATTACATTCCTTGATCATGACCTTTTCAATAACCATGATACTTTACAAAGAGTTTCTACCTCTTATTTATACAAACCTTAAGGCCTAAACCAATTAGGTCAGCCACCTAAAGATATTACAATAATATCATTACATAATTCCATTTACAATGATATGCCATGTCGGCTTAAGACCAAAACAATAATAACAAATCCATAAATCATCTCGAATCATCCTGGTAACATGTAGAGTACACGATAGCATGATACCGATCCATAACCTAGATAGGTACCAGACCTATTCTGGGTCCACCATGCCAAAGCAATATCTTCAAGCATTTGAAGCATGATCAAAGAACATCTTCAGCATCCTGAAGTCCATGAAGAAGTTGCACCTACACCAATTATGCATCATGTCACAATTCCTCAATGAAAGCTCTGTCGGTAAAGCCTTAAACTAGTGTTGGTAAGGGTTTACCAAAGTGTATGATAACATCCAATTACCAAGCCAATACCAACTGACCAAAACATGTTCATGGAGCATATAACTCATAAAATCCAATATACTTCACTGATCCAAACATGTCGGAAGTGTCAACAGATAATCTCTTCTTTCGGTAACACTAGATCTTCTATCGGTAACCAAAACTTGTCTGTCGGTAACCATCCATATCAGCTAGTGTTGACATCAATGACAAAATGTACATCAATGCAACACATAATCAATTCATCCATAATGCCAACAATCTCCCCCTTTTGGAATTAATGGCAACACTAGAGGTGAAAAACATCTAAGTACCAAGAGATTCCAAACAAGTCTCACCCTGTGGAAGACAACCAACGATCAATAGCTCTCCCCCAATGAATGATATCTTTGTAAGGTTCGGAATGATTTTTCACATTACTATCACTCCCCCTTTGATATCAATGCCAGAAATCTGACAAAAATATCAAAGCAATGATATAAACCTTTGAATCTCAAAGTTCACTACTCCCCCTGAGTACTAGCACCACTCATTAGTGCCAAAATGAATAATGTCTCTGATAATACATGTCTGACTGATGACAAACTTCATCAATCAAGTCTCTATTGGAGGGGCAGAAACCCCTAACCTGTATCTTAAATATTCAAATGATTCGTTAGACAACGGTTAAGTGAATATGTCTAGCCCCTAACCACTATGGAGAGCATGAAATTCTAGCCCATTTCAAAAAAAATTGCACCCAAAAAGGAGCAAAAATGTGCAAGTTATGGCCATTTGAAGTTGAACTGCAAAATCAAAAAACTCAATGAGAGGGGCCTGCAAAATTTTTTAAAAATGATGACGTGGCGCTGATGTCAGCAATTCACTGTGTTAAATTTGATGGCTGTATGACCGTCGCAAAAACTTTGCCTCCCCACTGACTGGGCGTCCGTACTATAAGGACTGTTGACTGTGCAGGCCGTACCGTACGGATTTGCTCACTGGGTGGTGTGGGTCAGCTCTACATGGCAGATGACGTGGTGGATGACTGTGCGTACGGGTTTTACCCGCAGGCCAGTGGCGGACGCGGGGCCGCCTGTTTTGGTGGTCGCCGACGGAGGGAGCGGCCGGAGTCGAGGGGCCGATGGAGTCTATGTCCCGGCCGGCGGGATGGGGCTGTGGTTGCCGAAGAGGAGAAGTGGTCCCGACGGCGGCGACGGGGATGGCGGGTATCGGCACAGGCGGTGGCTGGTACAGGCAGGGGCGGAGCGTGGCGAGGATGGGACGGTCAGTGCTGACAGCGATAGATGGGAGGATGAAAGCCGAGGTGGCCGATGAGAGGAAGGGGCCGCCACTGAGGACACCGAAGGTGGCGGCGGCACGGGCGATGTGGACCGGTGCTGCAGACCTGCAGGGTATGGCAGGTCACAGGGGGGGTCAAAATAGGCCGACTTTATAACCAAAATTCATGGAAACATCCTTCTAGACGCAATGGCAGGGTCGGATCTGGTCTAGGACGCCTCCAAAAGATGTTGCTCTTCAGATCTGCCTCTTGACATCGCAATAATGCCTCTTCAAGATGAATCAATGAAGCCCCAATGGCTCTGATACCATGTGAGATTTTGCCAAGATCAAGAGCTCAATGAAATGTTCAAAATAGAGACACAATATAGGACAAGAATAAACTATATTCTCATCAATAGAAAATGATCAATAATATCAATTTACATACAATGTAGATGAGCTTGCTTATATAGGCAAGGCTAGGGATATGTGAGCACACAAACATGACATGTGGCTCAATAAGAAACAAGGGTAGGTAGGAAATAGGTGTGGGTAGGTAGGAGAAATAATATAATAGTCCACATGAGGTGGATCACCCACTGAATGTGGAGTGTAACAACAAGATCAACACCATAAAAGGTGGAATTTCTTCTACACACACTATCCCAATGTGGCACAAACACCCAAGTGTCTCATACCCAAACTATTATGAAATGCATTTCCTAAGTAAACTTAAGTAAGTGTAACAATATCCAAGATGAATAATTATTTACACCAACACCTTATTCTTTTTTTTTCTTTTCCTTTTTTTTTTATGCCATATGGTTTCTTTATAATGGGCTCAATGTTGGACCTCCATCCCATTTTTTCCTTCAATCTCTCAAAGTATTCCAAATAGTAACATAATTTATCACAAGAAATCTCACAGAAAGCACACAATTTGGCTAAAAATTTTCTAAGAAGTCTACCAGAAATAGATTGTATGTTTTTTTATAATTAGAGACTCATAATTTGAATTACTATTGGACTTGGATTAATCTACTAATAATTTTTTAGTATTAACATTTCTTTAGTTGAAAATTAAATTTAAAATGTAATTAAAATACAAACATTACATTGAAAACTTTTCGCTTCACTTGTTGATCAACATTAGTCAATTTTTAGTCTCTAATTAAAATAGTTGATAAATTTTAACAAATGATGGGTATGTACTTGTTTCTAATTTGGTATTTACTGTTTTGGTCATCTACCATGTTGGGTGAATGCATTTTCCTAAATTGTGTCATATTAAAAAAACTCTAATTTACACCCATTAGGCATGACATGCAATGCGTTCGAAGCTTGATCTCTTTGCATTATATAATTTTTAAAAGCTAATCTTTGTTCATATTTTGATTGATGTTTTTTACTCTATTTTGATTAGTTGTTGTTAGTTAGAGTATTATAGTTGAAGGAATTCCTGAACTAAGTAGGAGAATACCACATAGTTTGTAAGCGATTTGTAATAGGAAACTAGTAATATTCATCACGTGATAACAATTGCAAGCTCAAGAAGATGAACAAGGCATTGACTTAAAACCACTAGTCATTTTATTGTTGGGGAGAAGGAGAATATAATTTTAAAATTTTACATGTTTTATCGTTCAGCTAGGTAATTGAAGATTTTTGAGAGAGATGAAATTGTTATTATTAGGTTTCTAATGTTTTCAAATTTTGATTTCCTAGAACTTTTGAATGTCGAAGAAGAAAGATTCATTAAATCTTGATTACTTTTCCCAAATGAAAATGTTTTGTTGCACACCTAAATTATTTTTTAAGTTAACTACAAAGGTGACTTGTTTTTCTATAGGTAAGATATGCTTATAACTTTAAGTGCTTAAAGGGAAGTACAAATTATATAATTTGAACTATGACTCTAAACTTTTATTTGAAATGGGGTGGGTTTTGTTGTTCACTAGTTTCAGCAAATAATTTTTTTCAATTCAGTTTATTCGGGGCTTTGGTTGATATGATAATTTCAATGTGTTGTGGTGTGTTTAATATGTTTAGTTAAGTGTTTAGAACATTATGTAGATAGTGAATTTGTTATTTAATAGGCAAGGAATTTTTGGAAGCTTGGTCCAAGGTTTATTAAGAAAGATTTTTTATTTTTTGATTATTTCTTCCTATTTCAATCTTTTTTATAATTTGTTTGTTCTAATGAATTTTAGTTATCGCTCATAGTTAAGTATAATTGTGATTTGTCTCATTATATAGCTAGGAAATGGCTCCAATGTTTTCATACTTAGGGAAGTAGGATATCTAATATTCAAGCTATAGCCCAATACATAGATTTGATCCTAGTGGAGATAAAGACTTGCATTGTAATTTCTTTTTTGTTGAATTCTGTGCAGGTAGGATGATATGATTTTTTTTTTCCATACTAGCTATGTGATGTCACTGAATCTTGATCCCTAGGCACTTAAAAATATTTTTCATACAAGATTTGTGACATTTCTATTTTTTCTTGCTTTGTTAATGATTTCTTGTTATGAAAATTTCAATCTTCTTGTGGAAATATTTATGAACTCTTTTAGTTTTGAGGCCAGATACCCATGTAGTATTATTACTGCTTAGTAATTGTTTAAGATGGTGATTTGCAATTTAATCTCATTTCTTGCTTCAATACTGTAAATAGCAAAATATGTAAGAAAAAACATAACGTGCTATAGAAAATTGACAATGTTTGTGGAAAAGTAAATTTATTACATTAGTTGAATTTATAACACATAAGGTATTAAATGTATTTCAATCGTGTTCTCTCAATACTAAGGCATGTTTAGTAAGAGAAACTTGTTGATATTTATATTATAGCATTCTTAGTCCCATTTTGATATGCTTACCATTTGTGAAGTGTAAATTTGATTTGATTTCTAAATTGTAATTATTTTGTGGAAAGCTAAAGTATTAGGTATCTATTCTCCAATAATCAATTTTATGTATTAAACTTTTTCAAATGGGGTTGCTTATTATTATGTCTTTTAAAACATGTACAGATTTTCAAACCAATTATTTTTGAAATTTTATCTCTAATGTACAATGATTAATGTATATATGATTGTGTATTTTAAAACATGTTTATTTTTTTAAACCAACTATATTTAAAAAAATCATTTTGTAGGTTTAATATTCAATACTTAACGTGGAGTTGTCTGTCAATCTTTCATTTATTTTACAAATGGGAAATATATATGATGTTTCTTAACTTGAATTTTTTTATATTGTTTGTTTATTCAAACTAAAGCACTTCCTTTTTATTTATTTAAATGACTCTCGATAGTAATTTGTATTTATTCCAATTTATTTATGTGTTTCTATTTGTAATATCTACTGCACCTTACATTATCCTAACTTCTAATAAATTTGTAAACTAATTCCTATTTCCAATATTTGATTTATTTAATTTGGACATTATTGTATTTCTTAAATACCTTTTGTTTACACTTAAATATGTGATTCGATTTAAATATTTTACTTCTAGATGTGACCATGTAGATTATTTATTCAATATTAAAATATGAAATTAATTATTTGATTCATTGTTAAAAGATTAAATTCATACTTACTATTTATAATTCATATTAGAAAACAAAAAAATGTTATGATAATTAGGACAAAGAATAATTAGTGCACAAAAATATTTGTCCTTATCAATAATCAAAGATTGTAAAAAATCTCAACAATTTTCTCCTCCATAATTAACATTTTTATTAGTTTTTTTAGGTCATTACAAATCCTCAACAACAAATTCAAATAATTGATTTCAAGTAGTGATTTAGAAGTCAATGCTTCATTACCATCGATTGGCACAAATGTGTTTGTGAAATGGAGTGGGTTTAATGAAATAGACATCCAAAATTTTGCACATTCTCTTTCGCTTAATTGTAGTCGGACTGTTGAACAAGTAGAAGTAACAAGATCTTGTACATGTGATATCAAAGAGTTTGAATTCAGGGAAATGGAATAAATTGTAATTAAGTTTCATGTAACATGCATGGAATTATTTGGATTTGGTAGTTTCCTACGGGAAATGTATTGTGATGATTATTATTGAGAGGGCAATGCTCCTATTATCCGTTGTGCATTTCAAAACCATATGAATCATACGTAGTATGGTATTATTGTAGTTCCCTATGTGGTTTACCAAGAACTGAACTTGTATGACCCCTTTCACATAAATAAATTGTTGGAAGTTGTTTAACTTATTTCATCAAAGTCTTACATTGTTTTCTCTTATGTTTCATGAAGAGATGTTATAAGTTAACTTTATATAACTTTTTTTTAGTCATAATACAAGTTTCTCAATCTATACTTTAAACCCTTTCACATTAAATTTCTCGCTTTAACCCTATGTTGTGTGCAATAGAATGAGACATTTCAGTTGTTTCTATAATATGGATGATTTAAATAACACACCCATTATTTATTCTAACTAAATTCAAACAAATATTGTAATTAATTTTTTCAATCATAATACAAGTTTAATGATCTATACTTTACACCCTTTCACTTTAAAGTTATCACTTTAATCTTATTTTGGTGTGTAGTAAAAATAAAAATTTGAGTTTCTTTTATAATATGGATGATTTGAATTATAAACCCATCATTTATTCTAATTCTCAAGCTTATTCAATAACTGAATGTCAATTATTGTGATTGAAGAGTTCATTTAATTTATGAAAAATGTTGAAGTTTCCTACCTTAATAGTTTAAAGCTACCTTTAACCAAGTCTCCTATTTTATTGTGATATTATTTTCACTATCTTTGGCACTTTTTCTTTAACCATGAGATCAACTTTATCTCAACCAAAAAATTCCAGCATATAATTCCAAAATAATTGTTGGGTACATGTATGTCTCTCTATATTTACATCATCTTTACCATTGCAACTTAAATTTTTCCAATTGCCTTAGATAATCATTAATTGTAAGAAAATATTTTATGTTACATATGCATTTAAGCATTCTTGTAAGTAATGAATTTTTTTCTAGATTACGCTTATGTCTATCATATTTATTAATATGGCTATAAATTTGTCATGATTACTCTATCCATTTTATAGAAAAATAAAGTTGTCCTGGTTACTTTTAGGGAAGGATGATATCAAGGATTTCTTTATCGCTACTTATGAAGTTGACCGTTGTAATTCAAAATTTGGGGCCAAAATGCTTGGACAGGTCCATTAGGTGCTATAGTCAAAGGAAAGGGGCTCTAGAAACCCTTTTAGAAAAAAATGTAGGCTAGAAGAGAGGTCGTGAGAAGGGGATTCCACCTAGTTTTTGGAAAAGGTCCCTAAACTAAGCACAATCGGCTATTAACTAGATATAACCACCAAAGTGGGTCTAATGTGAGCGATAAAAAAGGTGTACAATCTACTACACTACACTATCAAGTGACTCATCCCCATCAATCAATTGAATAAATAAATTAAGAATTCAATATTTTATGAGTAATGTTTCACTTATTTGCCTTGACCTAATAAAACAAGAAAAAAAAAACTTGCTTGGATTACACAATGTGTAGGCCTGTGAAGTTCAATTGATGGAAGAAACACTAAATGATCTGCGTACAACTTATGAAAATTTGGTTTTCTAAATTACACTTTCCTATGAGAAAATCATGCTGATGAGTAGTATGGAAAAGGAAGTTCTCCTTACATTGAACTTGTGTTTAAGATTTACTTGAATAACATGTAACAAACTTATGCTTCAAAACTATGTATATAGTATATAATATTATAATAGTTTTAAGGTTTCCATTTAGCATGAATAGTTGTAGCTACAATTGTTTTTGATGAAGATAAACTGGTTTTATAGGGACCTGAAACCCAGAGTATTACAGACCAAGGCCAGCAGCCAATTAGACAGTAAAACTAAGACAAACAGGGGACAAACCCCACACAGATCGAAAGCCAAAAAACCAAAATAGCTGAACCAAAAAATAGGGAAAAGCAATCAACTAAGAGAGTGCATCAATTCAGTTTTTTTCTGAATAATCCTCTTATTAATTTTTTCCAAATCCTCCATGATGAATCTGGAGGTTCCGGAGTCCTGGCTTTGGCTCCTCGTTCTAGTGCAAGGACCTGAGAGAGTCTTCCCACCAACAACACTCTATCCACCCTCTAAGGCATTCTTTTTTCTACTTTTCCCCCAAGGGAGGGTCACTGGCGATGGTCCTGGTTCTATAATCAGTCATCATGAAATTAATTTTTTTCAAACCATCAGCACTATTGTTCATCACCTGACTACTGATTTCCACCAGATTGTTTAGGTTTTCCTTGATCTCACTCACATCCTCTTCTAGCTTCTCAAGTTTGCGCTCATGGTCAACCTTCATAGTTTCCACATCCTGATAAATTTTCCGGATCATACTCATGATCTTCTCAGTTTTACTGGGCCCACAGAATTTTGTGAAAGTCTCGACAATTCCTTTAATCCCATCTTTTAGGGATCCAATATCCTTATCCACCCACTTCCATTAGTTCTCCCGACTTCTGGTAGTCTCCAAAAGCAGATTTCCCAGCACCCTCTCCTCCTTTTTATCACTTTTATTTTCCTTATTCACAAACCCCTATTTTTCATCATCCACATTGATAGGGATGTCCAACCTAATCTCGTGGTCTAGGACCTTGGATTCACTATATTTGGTTAATATTGTTATCTTTTTGGTGGGTGGTTCCAGGTCTTGCATTTTCCTGCTACCAGATTTGAACTTACTTTCTGCTCCCCTTCTTTCTTTGGTCTATACTCAGGGTCCTTCGTATCCTTGATATCACGCCAATCCATGGCAGTACCACTATCATCCTCATCCATCTTCGTGTCAGAGACCAACTGCACATCAGGGTTAGAGGAGGAAATGTGGGTTCTATCCTTGGGGGAGGGTTTCACTTCATGATCTTGGGCGTATTCCATAATCAACAAGATAAGGCCTTCATGAATCACAGGGTTATCCTTGTTTTCAAAATGTTTAACTAAACTATTCTCCAAGGATGAAACCAAATAAAAAGGTATGGAAATAAATCTACGATGCCTAAAATGATTTAAGATATTAAAATGGTGTGATAAAATGCTAGCATATCTACCATCCAAGGTGATGTACCTCATGATGAATTATGTCATATTAGCCTAGAGGGAGATCATCTCTTTCCTATTATAGCCACCATCTGCCATTTTCGTAACCCTTTGTCTTTCCTTTTCCTTATCATAAAAGGATCAATAGCCTCCTCACCCAACTTCTTGTCTCTATAGAATTTTATGCCTTTCATATCCAGACCAGTAACAGTGGCAGCCAGGTTTTCATTGACTTGAAACTCCGCACCAAAGACAGACAGCACACCCTTCTTCCAACCTTTAACAAAGCTTTCTGTAACAATGGCAGAATGACCATGCAGTCTCTCCAAAAAGGGCACCATCCCACTATCAGAAATTTCCTCCCGAGCCTCCTTATTCTTCTGCCACTTATCATAGGTTGTGGGTTCAAATCTATTCTTTTCACCTCTCATTCTCTAGCTTGAGCAAATTAGACAACAAGGCTCCAAAAAAACTAGGAGGAAAGCAAACCAGAAATAGGGAAAACTGAAAGTTCTAAAACTTCTCAAAGTGGTAATAATTCGAACTACCACCCCAACGGTTCCCATTCCATCATAATCTTTCATTATTAACTTCATTGGAAAGGCCGAAGATCTTGACATCATTTCTTGCAAGGTCGCACAGAGTTTTCAGGAAATTTTCCTCTCCTCTCCACCATTTAACCACAACGTTACCCACCTCCAAGTTGGCCAAATGATCTGCAAGTTTTTTCCTTCTCGAAAAATGTGCGATATCTTGAAATACTGCAGGTCGGCTATCATTTCAAGGCAATCCTTGATTAAGTTTGAAATAGTCCACATAGGCACCGTACATCCCTTAATGCATTTGACAATGTTAAGCGAGTCACTTTCTAGCCAGACCCGTTTGAACCCCTCCTTGCTCGCCATGCGTAGTCCTATGTAGGAGGCATTGGCCTCCACAAAATCATTAGTTGTGGTGCCCAAAAGGGAGCACCACCGTAGAGACTAGAGAAGCCAAATGGTTCCTCGCCACTCCCCCATAGCCAGTCATCCCAGGATTTCCTTTGGCCACCCCGTCGATATTAATTTTGATCCACCCTAGAAGGGACGGATTCCAAGAAACATTCTCTTTGGTATGTTTAATTTTATAAATAGAGATCGATATATTCCAGCATATCTACCACCGCTTGATAGTATCCCATTACTCCTGGCTAGACTCAAGAGTCCAGGATCATTTTTCCCACTAGGATAGTAATTAAGAAAATTATCCTTAATAGCATTCCTTATTCTAATAGCCACCACAAGAGCAATGGACTCCATATCTTTGAAAACCTTATTATTTATTTCCTTCCACAAACCCCAAGCAATATGAGGTAGGGATAAGTTCCATAGAATACCAATCGCATGGTTGTCATAAGGGCACTTCCATTGGAACCAAAAGTTCTGAATAGAATCAGGGGGGGACCCAAATAATATTCCACGGGTTGAAAAAGAAGGCCTAGATGTCCCTAGCATAGGAGCAATGTAAGAGCAGATGATCAACATTTTTTGCTTCTTCTTTACATAAAAAACATCTATTACTAATGGGGATCCCACGTTTATAGAGATTATCAATGGTAGAGATCTTATTTTGCATGAATAACCAGAAGAATATATTAACTTTAGGAATTGAGAGTTTATTCCAAGCTCTAGCCCAAAAGGGGGGAGGAGAAAAAGACTTGGTGATGATTCAGAAAGCATCTGTCACCAAAAAATGCCCCGAGGTAGAACCATTCCATATAGCCACATCTTCCACCAGAGGATGGAATGATGATCAGGTTCAGCCAAGAGTACAAAGCAGCCAAAGAAGCATCCAAGGTTCTAAGGTCCACCCAAACTCCATTACTCATATAATCTGCAACCCAAGTTGCAATGAGATTAATGCATTTCTCTTTGAATTATGAAGCCCACACTGAATTAGACAAAGGCCCCTCTCCTGTCCACCAATCATCCCAAAACCTTATATTTCTACCATTTTCTAGAACCCATCGGCTTCCGTGAGAAATAATGAAAGAGGATCTGAAGAAATTATTCCAAATATGAGAGACAGAAGTCGGGAGGGAATAATTTTCCAACATTCTTTGGAAATCATGAATTTGGTATTAGTCCTTGAAAATATCGATCAATTCATTGTTCTCCTTTAAACATCTCCATAGCTACTTAGCCATTAAAGCTCTATTAAAGTCTCTTAGATGTCTGATATCCAGGCCTCCTCTATTTCTAGGCAAACAAACCTGATCCCAGGTGAACAAATGAAGCCTACTCTTGGATTTAGAACCTCACCAAAGCAATTTCTTTTGTATACTTTCATTCTATCAGCAAATTTGGCCAGGATTTTAAATAGACTCATAGCATACACGGGAAGGTTCTGAAGAAAAGCCTTAATTAATTGAAGTTTACCCGCTTGGCTTAACAAAGCTCCTTTCCAACCAGCCAGCTTCATTTGAAATCTATCAATCAGACTAGACCAGAAGGAGTCCGAGGTAGGTCCCACACACAAGGGCAGACCCAAATATGAATAAGGGAGAACACCCATTTTGCAGCCCAAAATATTGGCAATCTTCATTTTTCTATTCTCAGAAGTATTCATGAAGAAAATGGAGCTTTTAGACAGACTGACTTTTTTCCCCGATCCTTTCTCATAAGTATCTAGGATAGCTTTAATAGTATTTGCTTCTTTAATCAAACTTTCCCCCATCAGTAGTGTATCATCAACAAATTGATGGTGGGAGCAAATAGTAGCTTGGGAAGAAGGTTGTAAACCCCTCAAATTGCTCTTCCTAACATCTCTCTGGATAGTTTTTTCAAAAGCTTCACTCATCAGAATAAAGAGAAACGGGGAGAGAGGATCCCCTTGTCTAATACCCCATGACGCCAAAAACAAACAGACATCGAACCATTGACCAAAACCTAAAATTTGGGAGTGGTAACACACTGATTGACAAGCTAGATGAAATGGTTACCAAAACCAAAGGATTGAAGCACTTTAAACAAAAAAATCCAATTGACCTGATCATAAGATTTGAGAAGATCCAACTTCAACAAGAAGCCCGATTTCTTAAAGAATGGATATTCTCATGGACAACAATAATAGAATCCAAAATCTGTCTACCAGGTACGAAACCATTCTGATGCTTCGAAATCAAAGAATGCAGCAAATTTTTAAGCCTAAACACAATGATCTTGGTAAAGATTTTATAGATCGAGTTACATAAACTAATGGGTCTAAAGTCCTGAAAGGAATAGGCATCAGGTTTCTTAGGGATCAGGACAAAAAAAGGTAGCATTTAGTTCCTTAAGAAGAGATCAGGAACCAAAGAACTCTCTAGCAGCATCCACAACATTCGAACCAATAATCTGCCAAAAAGTTTGAAAAACATAGGGAAACCGTCAGGGCCAAGAACTTTATTACCTTCACAGGAAAAGTCTGCAGCTCTAACCTCATCATGAGATGGGATTATGGTTAGCTCCTTATTCATGTCTTGGGAAACAGTACATCTAAACTTCGACAGGATCTCATCTTGAGCATTAACATCCTGACAGCCATCATCCGAAAGAAGAGTGGAAAAATATATAATGGCTTCCTAGTTTAACTCCTCATGCTTATCAATCCAGCCATGATCCACTAAAATTTTATTGATTTTGTTTGAGGCCCTATGTTTGAGGATAGTCATATGAAAAAACTTCATGTTTTTGTGACCAGATTTGAGCCATAAATCTTTGGACCTTTGATTCCAGAATTCCTCCTCCTTAGAGATGATATCATGAATCTTGGTAAGTAACTCAACTTCTTTATCCATAACCATAGGATCATACCCCACATCTTGAATCTGAGACTGTACATCATCCAAATCTTTCTTAAGGTTTTCTTTTATCTAAAAAATATTGCTGAAGGAAACTTTATTCCAAAGTTGGATATTGGAAATAATATTGGCTAGTTTATTAGCCACTCTAAACATTGCAGTTCCCTGAATGTCAACATTCCACCATTTAGAAATATTGTCATAAATATCCAGAGCTAAAAGCCACATCTTCTCAAACCTTAAGGGGAAGGCCTTCCTCCCAGTTAAAGGGGATATAATCAGAAAAATCGGGAAATGATTAGACCCAATTCTGGACAACACATTTAATCTACAAGAAGCATTATGAATCCACTCAGGAGAAATAATACCTCTATCCAGTCTGACTTGGATGAGGCCCCCCCCACTTCTTCTGTTGGAACAAGTGAATTTAGCTCCAAGGAGATTAATGTCTAACAAACACAGAGAGTTAATCATATCCACCAAGTCCTCCCTACTTTCTTCCAAAACAAGCATCCCATCAGCCTTTTCCATACTAGATAATGGGGTATTAAAATCCCCCAATAGAATCCATTTCCCATTTGGGAAAGCCATTCTAGCATTAATAATACAGGACCCGAGCATTTTTATAGCGTTTTTCCCATTTGGACCATAGATATTAGAAATGATCCAAGATGATCCATCAGATAGACTAGTAAATCTAGTGGCAATGTGATTAGGAGAAGTAAAGACAACCTTACCCAAAAGCCATCTAGGATTGCACAAAGTGGCAGTACCACCATAAGCCCCATTAGCATTAGCACAACTAGTTCCACAATCTCTAAAAATAACCAATTTGATCTTTTCCACTCTACAACCAGGCATTTTGGTTTCTTGAACAAGAATATATCTAGCTTGTGATCTCTAACTAGGTTGGATAGAAGATCATGTTTGTGGGAATGATTCAATCCCCTAATATTCCATGAAATGACTTTCATTTGACTAGATGGGGGGAACCAATCCCCATGTCTTGTAGTGTTATTTGGACTCCATAAACAATGGAATACTGACTATTGTTGTCTCTACTAATCGCATTGGGAGGCCTCCCCACTACCCTCAAATCAGATCCACAATCCACCTTTTGTTTGTTTCTAGTCTTAACACCACTAGAAACCAGTGTTAATAAATGACCATTTGGGGAGTTCCTTTTTTTGTGCTTAGTTTTTACCTCAATAAACAGATTTGGATTATCATCATCCTGGGTCACATCGTCAGTAATGTTTGAATCCAATAAATTCCCAACATCAACAACAAGGTGGATGCAAGGATCCTTAACCCTATGAACCTCCGTCATAGACTTATCCCCATTAGAAATCTCCTCGGGCTTCAAACTTCCCCCTGCATCCCCCCCCCCTCATTCAAGGGATCTAGGTTTGAAGGATTTGGATCTGGACCAACCTGAACACATGGGATATTATTCATTCCATCCATACATGGAGTGGGATCTAAGGACGGAGACTCCACCAAATCCACCCCCTTTGTCTCATTTTTCTTCTTCCAACTCCTCTTAGGCATAGGCTTAGAAGGGCATTCCCTGGCCCAATGACCAACTTTTTTACAATGGAAACAAGTAAAGGGAATAGATTCATACTCGACTTTCTAAACCCATTTGCCCAGCTTAGAGAAGGGGCCAATCTCCTTTGGCAAATTAGCAGATTGTTTAACATTCACACAGATTCTAGCATACACTAGACGCGTCTTCGCAGAGGTCACTGGGTCAACTGAAAGGAGCTCACCAAAGCATCCAACAATCCCAGCAAAGATTTCTTCACCCTAGAACTCCATAGGAAAATTTGGTAGCCGCACCCAAATAGGGGCCTCATTACATTCCCATTCCTTTGGGTTAAAGCCTAGTTCCCATTTCTTGAGAGCCAACGATGATTTGCCTAACATCCAGGGACCACGCGCTAAGAAAGATGGAAGGTCCTCCTCACAGGCAAAGGAGAAGGAGAAAAAACCATTAGACATGGAAACCACATCAATTTGACCCTTTCCCTTCCATTTACGAGACACCGAATCCCTAACAGCTTCAATATTAGGTCGAGGGCCAATAAACTTGCCAACCAGGACAGGGGTCAGATTAGCCATATTCTTTTCCACGATACAATCTGGAATAGAAATTGAACAAGAGCCAAACTTCAGGTCCACTTTATGGGGAAGAGGCGCAATAGCCTTGCATTTGAGGTTTGACCCAAATAAAGTAGACCATTTTCTGTTGCAGTCTAGAGATCCCGGTTTCCTAAGATTCTCCACAAACTTTCTGGGACCCTCCCCACCACAAGGTAAAACAGTAAAGTCAGTTTTTTCTTTTGTTGGTACCGGCAAGGTGTCCCCATCCCAAAACCCGTTGAGACTGCCATCAGAAGCTTTAGGTTTTGTTTCTCCCATGGATTACATCACGTGGGAGCCTCCGAAACCTTCATCACCCAATCTTCCTGCTCCTGCTCCTGCTCCATTCGAATTCAAACCAGTCACTCCAGTTGTTCCCGCCATTCCCACCTCTCTAGCTGCTTACATTAATAAAATATAATAACTTTATTTTTTATATTTCAAGTTTTTGTTCTTTTCTTGAGTTGCTTCCTATTTTAAATTTCTATTACTGTTCTCCAACAATTAGTGATAGATGTATTTACAAGTGATCATACCTACTAGCAATAATTAATTAATTGCAAATTACGTCCCACATTTCATTTGAATTACTTACAATTGTTGGCACATAATAAAAGTTCTAACTAATATTTTTACTACACCAATAATAGGAGCTAAATTTTAAAAAAAATTATGGATTTGCTCCTCCTTATCTCAGTCGGTGGTTTCCAAGAACACTCTCCCTCTTCACCAGGGTTTAATTCTAAGACTTTATAAGTTTCATTTGGCTTCAACCTTACCTAGTGGGGCCCGTATGACCTCCTCTGGTCCTCTGTCTTCAAGTAGCTTCTTTATAGTGGTTATGTAAGAGGTCCAGGCCTATCTTGCTTTAATCAATCATAACTAAACCAATAATAGGAACTATATGTTTATATCAATAATTATTACCATTTTACATAAATTCATTATAATTTTTTAGCTTAGTAATAACTAAAAAATCTTTAATTCACTCATTCTAATCCACATTTATATTTATGTTTGTAAAAATAAATGTTATTTTTAGATTATTGGCATTTTACAAGTCGTATAGAATATTGCTCATATTTTGTATCCCTTTTTACTCACCACCATTCATTCTTTCTAATTATGTAGAGTGTAAACTTCCATAAGACATTATCTTGTTGTAAAACATCAAAACAAGAAAATTGACATGTATTATTCAAAAAATATGTATAACCTATCTAAATGTATTACACTTCAAAAAATTAATTCATCTTGGAAACAACTATGTTGTATCTTCAACATTAATTATACATGGTTAAATAGGTATTATTGTTTCAACTTCATTTGCAATGTCTGCTTCATAAGGTAAAGTTTTATAGTTTACATTCATTGCGTAATAGTTTTCATATGTATTTCAATTTTTATAGGAATAATTTACTATCCCGCGGAAATGAATTATTTGATTGAAAATGCAATCAAGATGATCGGTGATGGAAACCTAAAGTTGCAACCACATTTGCAAGTATTAAGTATGGCAAGTTTGGGGATGACCATCGATCAACAAATTGATTTTAAAACAGACCTCTCTATTGGATTTCACAAGCAAAAGGATACACTTAGAAAAAAAATACAATGATTCCATAAAGTCAATACAAATCCCTAAGGGATCTACACTTCTACCCATCAAATATAGTTGCCATATTATTCGCAATTCAAGGTGAGCCACAATGTTTGATTGATTTTCTAACAATTGTCGATCAATTTTGTGTAAATTAGCAAATTCTTGGACCCACTATGTAAAACTTGTTGCAATTTTAGCCCTCCAAACTAGTTTATATACACAAGGACATGAGATTTTAAGCTCACAAAGATTTTAAAAATTATAAAGAAAGTGACAAATGATACAAGGTTAACACTTGACTTGAATTAGTTAGATATTTTTTCACATTTTTTTAGAAAATCCTAATCTAGAGTTGGGTTAACGAATAATAGATGTGTAGGAAGATATAAAACTGAATTAATGGAGTTCTCTTATAAATATCTCAAATACTTCATCAATAAATGTAAACACAGATATCCAAACATAGACATGTTTTTTAAAACATAAAACACCACAATCAAAATATGTGATTTCAACATATAAAATCACAAAATTTGACATCAACCTAGATAAAATGGAGCGAAAAGGATCTTTTTTATATCATGTGTCATGTGAGATGTGTCTATCTTAAAACCACGCATGATCTGAGTCCATCCTTAATTACTTTCCACACCTTGACATAAACAACATTTCTGTCGGTTTATTTATAGCTTGTTCTTACCCAAGTTACAAATGCCCCTTTGAAAAATGTTCACTTTTACATTCAAGAAAATTAGGAAATCCCTGTCAAACTTTTTGATACCAGTTTTATACCTAAACAAGATCTTAACACACAAATTTATGATCTTTCCTTTTAAATATTAAAATGTTAGAAAATGCGCAGTTTGCATTGATACAAAGAAATAGCGGTCATGGGTTTTGCTAATTTGAAAGTTAGGAACCCCTGGCCAGACAATCTGAGTGTGGCGATGGAAATTCACGAGATACATGATGTGAAGGCGGCTGAAAAAATATATTGCAATCTGTGTGGGGGAGCTTGACACCTTCTGATTATAGTCTTTGAATAAATACTGTAGTATTAATCTAGTGTCTGAACGTTAGGTTTGAAAACAACAACGCGGGAAGAACAAGGGAAGTCAAAGCCTTATATGCCCAATTCTCGTCAACAAGAAGAAGTTCAGGTTGGAAGATTGAAATTCTACTTTGTCTGCTATTGTAGTGCGTGATTGTCTGCTATTGTAGTGCGTGATTTTCTATTTATAAGGTGCTCGTCTTAAACCTTGTATTCATCCTCGAACGCTTTGTCTGGCCGATCATTGTTTGACATCCCAGAAATCAGACACAATTATTTGATTGATTCCTTAATTTCTATCAGTCAATCAATGGCCGTATTTCCATTGCCCCAGCTTGAAGATAATGCTGTATTATTACCCAGTTCCCAAACTAACTCAACGCAGCCTCAGCTATGTGACGTATGGAGAGATATACAAGGTGCCCATAATTGGAATGGTTTGCTTGATCCCATGGTGCCCAATTTGAAAGCTGAAGCTCTCAGATATGGGAATTTGGCACAGCTTTGTTACGACGCATTTGATGGCAAAAGCTACTCCAAAAACTACGGCACATGTTATCACAGTAAAAGAGATCTGTTCAATAAGATGGGCATGTCTGAAAGTGGCTACCAAGTCACTAAATATGTTTACGCCAATACTAATCTGTTAAATCAAGTTTTTGGTGAGAAACCAAAAGACCAAGGTGTTTGGTTGGGTTTTATTGCAGTTTGCACGGATCCAAATGAGATAAGAAGGCTTGGACGACGAGACATAGTGATTGCATGGAGAGGAACTCAGACTGCTGAAGAATGGATAGAAGACCTGAGAGATATTCTTGTACCTACAAGATTATCCTATAGATGCAAGAGGACAGGCAAAAACCAAGAGCATCATTTCGCGGATGGAGTACTAATTGAGAGAGGATTCCTGAGCTGCTATACTTCAACTGTCCGTCACCGTCAAGGCGCTGCAGGAGCCACTGTGAACATCAGCACCAGAGATTTGGTAGTCTCAGAGATAGAACGATTGATTCAAGTTTATGAAAAAGAGATGGACAATTTAAGCATAACATTTACGGGACACAGCTTAGGAGCTGCTCTTGCAACCTTGAGCGCTTATGATATCAAACAAATGCTTTGCACCAAGCATAATTTTCATCAAATTCCCGTCACCGTCTTCGCTTTTGCCTCTCCCCGGGTGGGAAATCTTGCGTTTGCTAAACGGGTGGAGGAGATTGGAGTGAAAGTGCTGAGGTTTGTGAACAAGCGTGACGTGGTTCCCAAAGTGCCCGGAGTTTGTATGAACGAGAACGTGGGATGCCTCAGCAAATTGCTGCATTGGCTTCCGTGGACATACTTTCATGTTGGCTTCGAGCTTCCTTTACACAACAATTCTCCATTCATTCAGCACACCCATAATCTTGCCTACTTTCATAATTTAGAGCTTTACTTGCATTTACTGGACGGGTATGTTGGAAGTAAGCAGCCGTTTTCTTGGAGTGGAAGAGATCATGCTCTGGTTAATAAGAGCTGTGATTTATTGCGCGAGAAATATGAAATTCCTCCAAAATGGTGGCAGGAACAGAACAAGGGCCTCGTTAAAGGTCCAGATGGCAAATGGACGCAGCCATCAGAAGAGGAATAATTCATGTCTCACTCAACTCCAGATGACATCAACGTCCAACGTTCTGCGCCGCAATGTCACCACAACTGTGTTGGTTATTGAATTATTCTTTTTATCTGGATGTATATATTTAACATGTTGTCACATTCATTATTGAATTAATTTAACTTCAAAGCTTAACCTTTAGCGTGAAATGAAATCAACTATGCAGGAGTTCATAGCTGTGGATGATACAAATTAGCTTTTGATTGTCATAGAAAACAATCACGTGTCATCAGTAATCTGATAGATAATAAAAGTACGCGTAAATCAGTATTGATTTTAATTATGAACATTGCTATTAAACAAGAGATAATACGCCTCAGCTCTGTTGTAGCCCAAAATACCTTCATACAAAATTTGTAAAAATAGTCAACAAGGGTAAGTTCTCAAATCTTTCTCTAATCCTCAGAATTAGTGACAATATGAATGTTCTAGTGCTATCTAAATCTACCGAGAACTTTAGTTGAGGATTGCATGTATGCATGCCATACTATCTATAATTATGAGATTACCAAATATTTGGTTTCTAGGTATATAGCTCTACACTAGCACATTTTATTGTCGCTCAATTGCACCCATACTTTAAGATTATACAAGTATACATCCAACACATTATAATTCTAAAACAATGATTGTCTAGGGATGTGACAATTATTGTGGAGGCTACTATGGTAATGCCGCAACTTCCCCATGATGGGGAGGCATTGCATTTAATTTATGAGAGCTTGAAGAAGACATAAGGGACTACAAAGAATCAAGTTAGCTTTCTTGATAAGGAACTAAATTGTGATGGTGAAAATATTGAGCTTCCTTCTTTACCAATCAATCTTATCAACTATCAACAAAATATAAAGGATGCATTTTTTATTCTTGATTTCATTTTTTGATTAAATCGTGAATGACAAGTGTATGATTTTAAGTTAGGAGCTTTACATGAGCTCAATACCAAATCCTTGAAATCAATTATGTATAATCCAAGGAAACTATAATACAATATCAAATAGCCAATTTTATTGGACAATAATTTCTTAAGTACTCTTTCTTTCTTATATATTTAATCATTTATTAAAATGCCACTTTTTGCCTAGTATTTTTGCAATCAGCCTACATACGAAATTTCATGGACTTGCTAAAGATGACCATAGATTCGGTTTGGACACATGCAATCTCCAAAATCTACTAATACTTTTTAGTTTTTTGGACTCGTTCCTTAGACAACAACATACAATGATAATATTGCACAATTATGAGTAACCCTTTCGGCTTACCAAATTTCTCATAGATAGATTGTTATCCATAGAATTTTTTCAATAACTTAGCAATATTACTCAATATGTATGGAGTTTTTAAAAAGGAAACGTTCTTTATTTTAGATCCACTTCTATTTGGATGGGAGTACAATAAAAAAAATGGGAAGCAAATCTTGAACCTCCTAAGATTCAAGTTAACGTAATTCAACCTAGAGATCATAGAGGACTTTTGGAAATAGGACCCTAAAAGTTTCAATTCTAGTAGGATAAAAAATTTAAGAACGAATCAGATTTTTATACATAAAAGTTAGCGTAAAATAGAAATAAGCTAGTGTTTGAGTAGCAAACTGTAGGATGTATATAAATAAAACAATGATCTATTCACTATCCTCCTCCCCTTTAAATATTACATACTATAATGTCTATTTTTTGTGCAAAATGAGTATCAAGCTCCACTTGAAGGAAGAACCATAAAAGTAAAGGTTGGACTAAGAAATAAATCATTTACCTTATTGGAAGTACAATTAAAAAATACACAAGATGTATATGAGTATTTTAAAACGTCGCTATTTATAAAACTTATGGGATAGTATCAAACTATCAGAATGCCTCATGGAATTTAGATTTCACCTTTGAAGGACTCATAGAGCGATTCGAACAAATTTGTGAGACACGAGAGCTACTATCCAACAACAACTCAAACTGCGCAAAATTTAGACGAGAACAACGCTCATGAGTAGCGGATTGCACCTAGTATTCAAAAACATTCCTGAAACTAAGCACAATCATACATGAACTGAACATAACGTCCAAAGTGGGTCCAAAGTGAGTGTGAAATTGTATTTGTAAGCAATCGACTACACTACACTATCAAGTGATCCATGCCCATCAATCAATTGGAATTAACTTCCTAGAAGTTGCATTCAAGATTTATGAGTAATATTTCACTTAGCTTTCCTGACCTAATAGATCAAGCAAAAACACCTTGTTTAGATGTACACAATGTCTAGGCCTATGACGTTCAATTAAAAAAACCAACATTAAATGAGTTCCATGCAAATTATGTTTCAAAACTATATATAAAATATGCAATATTCTAATAGCATTAAATCCTCTATTAACAATGAGTATTTGTAGCTACAATTGCTAGATTACATAGATAAATTATTATTGCATATATATTAATTTTTTATAAAAATATCCAAATACACTATAATATACACACTAAAAAACACTAATAGAGTAGAAATATTCCTTGCAGCCATATGATGGCATCTCATACCCTATCATATTCTAGACACAGAGACTTACATATGAAGAGAAATAAAACTGCATAAAAAGATTCAATAACTATGTATACCTAGCTCGTGGTAAACCTGTCCACAATCTTCACATTAGCCAAATAGAATTCCTTAACAGCCATATTCTATGATTACATCCTATGGCACTAAAATATGGAGCCTCGTAGCACCCAAAAACTAATTTAAAAAACACCCAAAAAATAGAGTCATTCAGATGGCAATATAAAAGCATGTAAATGCACTAATCTTCCATTGAGATTGAAGGATAATTGCTTCCCTTTGCCTGACTATAACCTCTCCTACACCTAAACCAAGAGTTCATCCTCAATTTCCTCCTTATGAGATAGGATATCAGTAGAAAATATAGTTAGGCAGTCTTATTCTAGACTTGCTTGTAATCCATTAGAGTGACACCTTTCTTTCTAACAAACATACTGAATGATACAACATGAACTAGGAAATATGATGTTTTTTTACTAAATGATACAATATGTTACAAATATGGAGACAAACATATCAAAATAAAGTACTCATGAAATAAGTTCACTAACAACATATATGTTGCTTTCTAATCAACAAAATATCACCAAATACCTCAATATGAAAACTCTTCTATAAAATGCATGCAAAATATTTGTCTTAATGACAATTCTCTAAAATTGGGGAAAATTATAAAAAAAGAGTTGCTACATCTGAGGTGGTGTCTTACATAGGTATTAGAGCTAGCGGTCTTGCCAACCTGTTGGGAGACTACCATCTATTAAAGTTTCTTGAGTTGCATGACATTTTGGAAAACATTCAAACTTGGTATATTATTGCATCTAAAGAAAATTAGATTGTGGGTCACTTATCAAAATATTTCAGTGATTTGATGAAGTGTATTCAACCTAGGAAATTATAGAAAGAAAAGTGGAAATTTGGCTCTTAATGATTGGAATAAAGTTGGAGTCTCCAATTTCTAGATAATTTTCTTATCAAGCTGATGTAATTGGAATTATGTTTGTCTAAGGTAGAACAATTATATTGCAGGATGTTGAATTGGTCCAACGGAAGCTTATGGAACATCCTCATGAGGATTAAGACTTGAAGTTGCCTCTTGTCTCAATGAGTTCTTAAGAATTACAATTCATATAACACTATATAATAATGATATAATGATGATGATTTTATAGATTATTATTAAAGAATTTCATGGGTTGTGTGGTACCAGAAGCCACTCTTTTGATAAGAGGGCTCAAAGTTTAAAAGTTATGGATAAGGTGAGATCATTTTTTAATTTTTATTGATCTCAAGTGCAATAATTTAATTATTTGAATGTTCCAATGATTCTTTACCAAAATAAAAAAACATCATGCATAAAATGTTAAGGCATCCATGTTTGCTTGATTTCAAATGAAGATGATGATATCTCTAAGAAGGTACAATTTTAATTTTTGGCCATTTTTAGAAAGGAACAAGATGTCTCACATATAGCTCGTAGGTTCTCATAAAAATTAGTAGAGTAAAAAATTGAGAAGCTTAAAAACTAGCTGACAAAATAGGAAGTGATTTCTTTTGGTTTACAACATACAAGATCCCACAAAAATAGATAGGAGTAAAAAGAGAAGTGATGTTTCACATGTCAAGAGGCTTGGACACTCAATCACATATGTGGTCCAATTGATAAATAAAATTAAATAGTACATTATAAATTGAAGCTAAGAATATTGCAGACATATTAGCTTGTTGTTATTGAACCGTTCACAAAGTAGGAAAAGAAAGAAAGGGCAAAGGAACTCAAGTAGGTGATTTAAGATCTTGAATAAATCCAAGAAGACTTTAGCTTCAAGTAGAGTCCTAATTTTGGACGTTAGGATGGTTGGTTTGAATTAGAAAGTGGTAATAACTTTTAAGTTTATTGATAGCCCATTGTTTGTTATGAGTGCTAATTTGACTTTCTAAAATCCACTCTTTGAGTTGGATGATGAGGTGACATCTAGTTGTTGATGAAACCAATGGGATGTGGGATTAAGGTGTTGTTTGTGGTCCTATGAGGTGGAGCCAATTGAATTGTCTATTGACCCACCCAAAATCATTGAGTCTTTACTTCTTGTAATGGACTATTATAGATTGAATTATCATGGGTTGACAGTTGAACTTGTCGGTTTATGACAAGAAAGGGAGTACTATTGCACGGTCTATATTTGTTGGGGTGCATACCGTTTTGATTGAATATATAAGTATCATCAAGTGTACTCTTAATGTGGCCCACATAAAATTACTATAGCACAACATCAACATGGTTAATTCACTATTTGGGTTGGTATCTATGCACAAGATGGAATAAGCATATGTCAAGATGTTGTAGAGCTAAAAAGAGATAATACTTGAATAAATTCCACATTATTAAAACTTTCTCACCATGTCAAACCATAAGTAATTTCAATGCCAAATACTAGGTGTGATTCTAATGTATTAATAAAGAACCAAAAATATATATAAATCTCATGCCTCAAACAAAAGCCTTAGACTTATAATATAATCAAGTAACGTATTTAGAACTTCACAAACTCTTGCCAAGGCATTAAAAATATTCCATATGCTCAAATTAAATATTAAATCTTTTTATTCATCATTAGACTTTATGAATCGATTCATTCATATTGAAAGTATATCATTACCAGAGGCAATATAATGCGCATGGAATAAATAGAGAAAAAACCAGTATTAATCTCCAACCTGCAAATTTGTCTCTTAAAAGGACTTCATAAATTTATCAAACTTACTTTCAACCCCCCTATGAAATCTCTAATAAACCATTCAAAATCTGAGATCGTCAATACAATGCAACCGCGAATGCTAATTGAAACTGCTTCAAGAATGAAACTAGGTTTTCATCCAATTCCTCCAAACTTGAGGGTTTCCATACTAGGGCTTCTCAACTAAAATCTAAAATCTTTTTGAGCTATACTAGAGAAAGAATAAACTAAGCATACCCAATAGAGACTCAAAGTGTCTTTTTATAACTCGCCAAGGGAGCTTCTAGAAACCCTTTTAAAATTCTCTTACCTTTTAATATTTGTCTTTTTAAAATGGGAAATAATAAATAGAACCTTTTAATTAACGTCTTTTTTATAACCTTATTAGATAATTAAATTAAGTTGTTATTAAATTTATGTAATTTTGACAACTTAAATTTTTATTATTTAATTAAATTTAAGGTCCAAATAAAGGGGACATTACACAAATAAATCTTATAGAAGGGATAAGTGTAATGTCCGCATTTTCATGTTATGTAGCTTTGTAGTTGGCTCTAATATTATGGGTGTGTATCGACCATATTAGAGTATTTTTTATGTTACCAACAAGATTGGATGGCCTAAAGGACTTAGAGGGTAGTTTTTGAGGTTATTTTAGACTTTTGGTGTGCTCTCCAATATTCTTGGAGAGAGAATCTATCTATAATAAGTGTCTCGATTATGTTTGGTTATCATCACTCCTATGCAGCCAATTTTAATTTTAATGCATTTAAACCAGTTTTACAACTCGGGTGTAATGTTGACCTATATTTAATTAAATTTATAGAGGTTGTATTGATTTAATTAAAACAATTTAGTGGGCATATTGGTATAATATCTTGTTGGAGAGAGAATGGAAAGTTTTAAAGGTTGGATTTGCCTAACCTTGTACCTAAGGTGCCCAAAATAATTAAATACTTAAATAAAGCACTTTTGGGGGTTATAAGGATTAATTAGTCAATAGGCTACACTTGCAAGAAAGCTTGCATATGGTGAGCTTGACGTTTTTGTCTCACACTCAAAAATTGGTTATTATGTCTTCTTTTTGTTTCTAGACATCTGAAACAACCAACTGTTCCTGTTGATGTTTCAAAGAAGCAATTGTTCTTATCAATGTTTCAAACAAGCAATATTAAAATAATTTTTGGGCAATGTGGGCAAACTGCATAGTATCGGGTGTGAAAACAAACCAACTCACCAGCCTCTCACTTCTCACATCTACTCTCTTTTAAAATGAGACAAATCTTGTCTCGCTAATAGAATCATTGTTCCTCATCTAATCAGCATGAACATAATGCACCCTAGACATGGTTTGTTAGTTGTTTGATCATGAAACATTTTTGAGCTATGTACATGCATTTATGTTCTCAATTACAATCAATCCTTTCAAAAGATATTTGCATTAATGCATTCGTACTACTTTCACCACCTCGATATTATATGAATATTCATTCTATCAACATTTGAAAGAAAGCAGCAACAAGGGTTTAAACAAAGCTAAGAAGAGCGGGAGAAGCAGGCAGTTTGTTGGGAGAAGTGTGATTTTGAAACATTTGAAGTTGACACAGCCCGGGTAGGGGATGGATCTGAGAACGGGCAGGGTGATGCGACACAGGATTCGAGTGGACAATAGGGGAAGGAAGAACCCAGATATTGTGACCTGACTAAAAACATTCAGGAGGACTCGGGTGGTAAGAGTCGGTATGATAACGAGAGACACAGGGTGTATCACTGGGGGAAGGATGAGGAAAAGACAAATCAGGAGACCTCCCCTTCATCATATCTTACACCAAAACCAATAGTTCATCCTCAAATTTCTCCTTATGGGATAGGATATCATTAGAAAATATAGTTAGGCAGTCTGATTCTAGACTTGCTTGTAATCCATTAGAGAGACACCTTTTTTTTTAACAAACATACCGAATGATACAATATGTTAAAAAATGATAATCTTTTTTAGTAGATGGTACAATATGTTACAATTATGGACACAAACATATCAAACTATAGTACTCATGAATGAAATTCATCAAGCAACATATATGTTGCATTGTTTTCAACAAACTATCACCAAATACCTCAATATGAAATCTCTTCCATAGAATGCGTGCAAACTATTTGTCTTAATGATAATTCTCTAAAATTGGGGAAAAATTACAAAAAAATGTTGCTACAACTGATGTGGTTTCCTACACAGGTATTAGAGGTAGTGGTCTTGCCAACCTGTTGGGAGACTAGCATCTATTAAACTTTCTTGAGTTGCATGACATTTTGGAAAACATTTAAACTTGGTAAATTATTGCATCTAAAGAAAATTAGATTGTCGGCCATTTATCAAAATATTTCAATGATTAAATGAAGTGTATTCGGCCTAGGCAATTATAGACAGAAAAGGAAGTGAAAAATTGGCTCTTAATGATTGGAATAGAATTGGAGTTTGTGCAATTTATAGATAATTTTCTTATTAAGCTGCTATAATTGGAATTATGTTTTTCTAAGGTAGAACAGTTATATTGCAGGATGTTGAATTGGTCCAACAGAAGCTTATGGAACATCCTCGTGAGGATTAAAACTTGAAGTTACCTCTTGTCTCAGTAAATTCTTAAGAATTATAGCTCATATAACACTATATAATAATGATTTTATAGATTATTATTAAAATATTTCATGGGTTGGGTGGTACTAAAAGCCCTTCTTTTGATAAGAGGGCTCAAAGTTTAAAATTTATGGACAAGGTGAGATCATTCGTTATTTTTATTGATCTCGAGTGTAATAATTTAATTCTCCGAATGTTCCAATGATTATTTACCAAAATAAAAAAATATCATGCATAAAATGTTAAGGCATCCATGTTAATTATTTTTTGCTTGATTTTAAATGAAGATGATGAATCTCTAAGTGGGTAAAATTTCAAATTTTGGCCATTTTTAGAAAGGAACAAGATGTCTCACATATAGCTTGTGAGTTCTCATAAAAATTAGTAGAGTAGAGAATTGAGAAGCTTAAAAACTAGTTCACTAAAAAGGAAATAATTTATTTTGGTTTACAGGATAGAAGATTCACCAAAAAATAGATAGTAAAAAAAATAGAAGTGATGTTTCACATGTCAAGACGCTTGGACACTCAATCAAATATGTGGTCCAATCAATAAATAAAATTAAATATTACATTATAAATTGAAGCTAAGAATATTGCAGTAGTTGATGAATTTTATTTTGACCAAGGGATTGTTCTAACTTGTGAGCCTAAACTATGTAAAGAGTATGACATTAAGGTGCCGATTTGGAGGACCAATTAGAAAATTCTTTTCAAGATGCTAGTTTTGAGACACATAGTCTGAAGAATTTGTTGAAGGTCGGTGAGGATATAATTGTGGTACCCTTATTCTATTTTGATGACACTCACAAGATCATGGAAGTCCTCTATTTGAAGGACCTAATTTAGAGAAGACATTTGGGGATGGAAGGTAAATTTAATCTTGCAAATTTATGAGTGGTAAAAGAAGCTTTACGATCCATAAAATATGGTTAGGATTACTTTTAGAGAGATATGAAATCATAAAAATTACTGAAGCTTTTGCTAATTCATTGAAAATTAAATAAGATGAAGTTAATAAGCTCACCTTGGACCTTAAGGATAGTAAGGAGGCTTTGGAGAATACACAAATGATTCCTCTAGAAGCAAAATATTAGCTTGTTGTTACTGAATAGTTCACGGAGTAGGAAAAGAAAGAAAGGGAAAAGGAACTCAAGTAGGTGATTGAAGATCTTGAATAAATCCAAGAAGACTTTAGCTTCAAGTAGAGTCCTAATTTGACATGTTCAAATTTTGGACGTTAGGATGGTTGGTTTGAATTAGAGAGTGGTAATAACTGTTAAGTTTATTGATAGCCCATTGTTTGTTATGAGTGCTAATTTGACTTTCAATAATCTACTCTTTGAGTTGGATGATGAGGTGACTTCTAGTTGTTGATGACACCAATGGGATGTGGGATTAAGGTGTTGTGTGTGGTCCTATGAGGTGGAGACAATTGAGTTGTCTATTGACCCACCCAAGATCATTGAATCTTTACTTCTTGTAAACGACTATTATAGATTGAATTATCATGGGTTGACAGCTGAACTTATCAGTTTACGACAAGAAAGGGAGTACTATTGCACGGTCTATATTTGCTGGGGTGCATACCATTTTGATTGAATATATAAGTATCATCAAGTGTACTCTTAATGTGGCCCACATAAAATTACTATAGCACAACATCAACATGGTGAATTCACTATTTGGGTTGGTATCTATGCACAAGATGTTGTAGAACTAAAAAGAGATAATACTTGAATAAATTCTACACTATTAAAACTTTCTCACCATGTCAAACCATAAGTAATCGAAGATAATAATATTGCAGTAGTTGATGAATTTTATTCTTACCAAGGGATTCTTCTAACTTGTGAGTGTAAACTATGTAAAGAGTATGACATTAAGGTGGCTGATTTGGAGGACCAATTAGAAAATTCTTTTCAAGATGCTCGTTTTGAACACATAGTCTGAAGAATTAGTTGAAGGTCATTGAGGATATAATTGTAGTTTCCTTATTCTATTTTGATGACACTCACAAGATCATGGAAGTCCTCTATTAGAAGGACCTAATTTAGAGAAGACATAGGGAGATGGATGGTAAATTTAATCTTGCAAATTTATGAGTGGTAAAAGAAGCTTTAGGGTCAATCAAATATGGTTGCAATTACTTTTAGATAGAGATGAAATCATAAAAATTACTGAAGTTTTTGCTAATCCATTGAAAGTAAAATAAGATGAAGTTAATAAGATAACCTTGGAGCTTACGGATATTAAGGAGGCCTTGGAGAATACACAAACCATGCTTCTAGAAGCCAAAAATTAGCTTGTTGTTACTGAACAATTCACAAAGTAAGAAAACAAAGAAAGGGCAAAGAAACTCAAGTAGGTGATTAAAGAGCTTGAATAAATCCAAGAAGACTTTAGCTTCAACTAGAGTCCTAATTTGACATGTTCATATTTTGGACGTTAGGATGGCTAGTCTGAATTAGAAAGTGGTAATAACTTTTCAGTTTATTGATAGCCCATTGTTTGTAATGTGTTCTAATTTGACTTTTAATAATCCACTCTTTTTGTTGGATGATGAGGTGACATTCAATTGTTGATGACACCAATGGGATGTGGGATTAAGGTGTGGTGTGTGCCTATGAGGTGGAACCAATCGAATTGCCTATTGACCCACCCAAGATCATTGAATGTTTACTTCTTGTAATGTACTATTATAGCTTAAATCATCATGGGTTGACAGTTGAACTTGTGGGTTTACCACAAGAAAGGGAGTACTATTGCACAGTCTATATTTGATGGGGTGCATACCATTGTGATTTAATATACAAGCATCATCAAGTGTACTCTTAATGGGGCCCACATAAAATCATTGTAGCACAACATCAACATGGTGAATTCACTATTTGGGTTGGTATCTATGCACAAGATGGAATAAGAATACCTCAAGAAGTTGTAGAACTAAAAAGAGATAATACTTGATTAAATTCCACATTCTTAAAACTTTCTCACCATGTCAAACCATAGGTAATTCCAATGCCAAACATTAGGTGTGATTCTAATGTATTTATAAACCACCAAAAGATTAAAGAAATCTCATGCCTCAAATAAAAGCCTTAGACTTATAATATAATCAAGTCACGTATTTAGAACTTCACAAACTCTTGCCAAGGCATTAACAATATTCCATATGCTCAAATTAAATATTAAAGCGTTTTAGTCATCTTTGGACTTTATGAATCAATTCATTCATATTGAATGTATATCATTACCAAAGGAAATATAATGCTCACAAAATACATAGAGAAAAAAAAAAGTATTAATCACCTACCAGAAAATTTGTCTCTTAAAAGGACTTGATAAATTTATCACACTTATCTACAACCCCACTATGAAATGTCTAACAAACCTTTGAAAATGTGATCAATATAATGCAACCATGGAGCCATGAGAGAGATAGACATAATGACCCATCCTCTAAAAAAAGAAAATAGGGGTTATCATAAAGCTTTCAAGGCTAAAAACATCCACCCCATGGGGATTTGGAAGGATCCCCAAACCCAAAGTGTTGGGTTTTAACCTGGGTACCTAAACCAAGAAAGAAAAACCCAAACAGAAAGTCTAAGGAAAACAGCCATCTCAAACCTCTCCAAGCATCTACTCACAAGAAGATAGGCAAGACTCACCTCCACCTCAATAGGAGTTGGGATTGTTAGGATAACCGGTGAACAAATGAGAGGGGGGGGGTGAATCAATTGTTAACAAATTATAACTTTTAGCCCACAATACAACCTTAAAAAAGTCAAGTACCAATAAAGAACAGACATATGTCGGTAGGAACGGATACTAGTAAACAATACAACTTAACAATTAACCATATAGAGCAAATATGAAAAAATGAGAAATGGAGGGAACAGCACAAGTAGAGGGAAATTTGAATTCTGGAAATGGAGGGAATAGCGAGGTTGGGTCCTCTGGTTCTACTGCCTCTGCAGCTCAAGGACAAGCGATGGATGATGAGGATGGGAGACTAGATGGGGACCCACGGCATCGGGACCCTCCTTTGGACCGCAAAAAGATGAAAGATTTTCCAAAATCGGGTCCCGAGGGTGTGAAAGCTGACTTAGAAAAGACTACAGAGGTGAAGGCTCTCAAACCTTAGATTATTCTTTTTGCAAATAAACCAACTGGAAAATTGTCCTTCCCCTTTGTGGAAGACATCTCTGATAGATAAACGGGTAGATTAGCTATTGTTGTTCCAAATTTGGTTATTGATCATAGCATTTCTTTAATGGCCTTCTCTCTGTTGGGAAAGTTTGTTGGACCACGACCCAATATTGGGGATGTTAGATCATTTGTTAAGAGAAAATGGAGGCTGAAAGGACAGGTTGATGTTTTAGCCCTGTCAAGGGGTTTTTTTGTTTTTTCCTTTTCTTGTCAGGAAGATATGGAAGCAACATTAAGCGGTGGACCTTGGACGTTTGGTAAATCTTCCCTATCCATGAGAAAATGGTCTCCTAATATGGAACTCAATGATTCCTTCTTTGAATATGCTCTGATCTGGGTAAGGTTGTCAGGCTTGCCGCTTGAATTATGGGTTGAGGACGTTTTCTCAGGAATAGCGAACTCCTTTGGGGAGCTTGTTGTGATAGATCCAACGACTGCAGCTCGAAAGAGACTGGTTTATGCGCGCATTTGTGTCAATATTTCGCAAAAGATGGATCTTCCTAGCTCTATTGATATAAATTCCAAACTTGGTTTATGGGAATAGACAATAGAGTTTGAGTCCCTCCCCTTTGTGTGCTTTTCCTGTAAGAAAGATGGACACTGGGATAAGGCTTGCCCTAGCAACCCCAAAAAACCTATGAAGGTTAACAATCCCCATAAATACATATGGAAAGAAAAGAATAATATTAAGGTAGATAGTAGAGTGAAAGGAGGAAGTGGAATTCATGGTAACATAAAAGACTTATCAAAAGGTGATAGAAATGCTAACCCTCTTAAGGCTCCCCTTTTGAAGGAAGATAAAAATAATGAAATCAGTGGATTTGAGATCAAATCAGTCAATATTTTTTAGGTCCTACAGACTCAGGAGGATGAGAATGTAATCATTGAAGAGATTCTTGAAGAAGGTGAGATTGAGGATGCAACTGAAGCTCAACATGAGGCCCTTCAATTTTCAGCGATAAAAAGAGATAAAGAGAGCCCAAATGATTTGGAAGGACATGAAGTTAATTATGGAAGGAAGAACAAGTTCAGATTGCCTAAGGTTAATCTAAATGCATTACTCCAGAATGTTGGAGTTGACACGCCCACTTCATCCCAAAAAAGAGGAGAATTGTGGAATAACATGCAAGCTGATCTCAGAGATGAACATGAGGAAGAAATAATAGGGAATGGAAAAAAGAAGGTGGGATGCCCTAATGGGGTGAAAACTAGGACCAGATCCAAGGCAAATATTGGTCTATCCAAATCTCCGCAGGGACATAAATCCATGAAATGGCATAGGGACTAGGAGAGTAAGCAAAACATAGCTGATGGAAGGCAGAAAACTATACAGGAATCCTTCCCCTAGGTTTCCAAATGAAGGTAATCTCATGGAACATTCGAGACCTAAATGGTCTCAATAAACAGGATATATTATGGAATCTCATTAGAGACCATAAGTCGGATATTATCCTTGTGCAAAAAACCAAAATGAGTAAGGAGAAAGTTGAGAATTTAAATTTCTTTAAAAATGGAGGGGTCTGTGGTAGTAGCTCGAATGGGGCCTTTGGTGGGGTGGCTATTTTTGGAACAAGAAAACTATTTTAGGAGATATGATTGATGAAGATGATAATATCATATCTATGAAAGTTAAAAGCATCTCTTAAGGAAAGGAATGGGTAGTCACAAATATCTACGCCCCTAATTCCAAAGCTACTAGGAGTAAATTTTGGGATAAAATCCAGCAAAAAAGAAGATCTTTCCCTAAGGACAGTTGGCTGTTGATGGGAGATTTCAATACTCCTTTGCAAGGAACTGAAAAATTTGGAGGAACTCAAGCCCAACTAGATAGCAGATCTGATTTGATGGACTTCATCAATGTCAATGCTCTTATTGATATTGATCTCACTGGAGCTTCTTACACCTGGTCTAATCGCAGGGACGGAGAAGACCTCATTTAGGTAAGGCTTGACAGATCCCTTATTACTTATGATTGGATACTTTCTCATAGATGCTCCTTATCATTTGTCAATAGAATTGGCTCGGATCATTATCCCATTTCCTTTGTTGCTGAGTCCATTAAGAGTAAACAGTGCTTCCCTTTCTGGTTTCAGAAAATGTGGATCTCTCACCCCTCTCTGGAAAAATCCATTGCCAACTGGTGGAATATTGATGTGGATAGAACAGCCATGTACAAAGTTGCTAAAAAACTTAGAAACGTCAAAGATAACATTAAGATCTAGAACAAGAAGGTCTTTGGTGATATTTTTCAATCAAAAAAAAAAGTTGAAGGAGGAATTAGAACATATCTAAAACTCAATACAAAAAGATGGCTGTAAAAAGTATCCCAAGGCTAAGGAAGATGAATATATTATTCAAACTTCACAATATTATTTCTAGGGAGGAAATCTATTGAAGACAGAGATCCAGGGCTATTTGGGTGAAAGTTGGGGATAGAAATACTAATTTTTTCACATGACTTCTATGAAACATAAAGTTGTGAATAGAATTTCCAGATTAATTGCTGAGGACAAAATTATTCTTAAGGAGGATGATATTAGGGATGAAGCTGTTAGTTTCTTTTCTCAACTCCTCACCAGTAGCAAGGAGATTGATTCTGCTAAGCAACAGGATCTGGTTGACATCATCCCCAAGATTATTGATCCTAACCAGAATAAGGCCCTTTTTGTTATCTCCTCTGCTGAGGAAATTAAAAAAATGGTCTTGTCCTTTCAGGGGGATAAGGCTCCGGGATCTGATGACTTCCCCATGTTTTCGCTACTTCAGCAAGAGTTGTTGTCCTTTTCTATTAACAAAGATTTTGATGATGTGTTCCTCTCGAAGAGTAATCCTAGAGGCGACTTCACGGTTGCCTCAGCCTATAAAAACACATTTACCCAAATCAGCAACCCAATATGGGGTAAAGTTTGGAATAGAATTCTTATCCCTAAAGTCAACATGTTCTTTTGGCTTGCTACTCACAATAGGATTCTTACTATTGATAACTTGGCCCAAAGAGGTTTTATGTTCCCCAACAGGTGTGAGCTATGTCATAAAGAGGAAGAATTAGTTGATCATCTGTTCATCCATTGCTCCTTCTCTTGGGAAATCTGGAGTAAGTTTTGGGTGAATTGGAAAGTTGATTGGGTTATGCACAACAATCTCAAGGAAATTATTTGGCAATGGATCTTTCCCACCAAATTTCCTCTTATCAAGAAACTTTGGTCCTTAATCCTTCCCATGACTTGTTGGGGCATCTAGAAAGAGAGAAATAACAGAATATTTAGGGAAGCTAAGTGCACTTCTCAAGGGGTCTTTGAAAAAGTTTGCAGGGCTATAAAAGAAAACATAAATATTCCTCACAGGAACAACAAACAATGGTTTTTTGCTGATATGAATGATATTGAAAAAGGCATCCTTATTTAATGGAATTTAATCCACAAAGTCTACAGATATGACAATAAGACAAGGAGAGAAAATATTATTTGGAGATTTCTTTATTATGATTGGGTCAAGGTGAATTTTGATGGAGCTGCTAAAGGCAACCATGGGAAGTCCGGTGGGGGAGGAGTCATCATAAATGCTCAAGGTGTTTGCATTGCTGCTATTGTTTCTCCTTTTGGAGTCCAAAATAATCATGTGGCTGAAGCTCGGGCTATGCTAAAAAGCCTCCAGCTTGCTCAGGGATTCAATTTTAAAAAAAATTGGTTGGAAGGGGACTCCCTCAATATCATTCAGGCTCTTAAAGGTACTAGTTCTTCCTCTTGGAATATTACTAATACTATTGAAAGTGCTAAAAAGTTATTAAATGACTATGTTAGTATTCTCATAACTCATACTCTAAGGGAAGGCAATAAGGTTGCAGACCTTTTAGCTAATGAAGGGGTCAATTTAGAGGTGGATGCTAAATATATCAGAGAGGCCCAATGTAAAAGGGATGTTAGGGAGCAATTATTATTTGATCACATCAATGGTTCAAGTTAAAATCATGATCACTTTTTGGGGTCCAGAATCCAAAGACAGAGATTGGGGGCAAGCGAACTGTCAGTTAATGATTGTTTTTAGGCATCATTTTTATGATCATTTATGTGACGGGGATTATAATAATAAGTGTTGGATCTCTGCGGCCATTATTATTTACTTCTTTAAAATCACAGATGGTACTCTGTTCTGCGATCCCAGTATTTTGCTCAATAGCCTGTGTTTAAGTCTTGGCCTGCAATTTGTGAGATATACTATTAGAGACTTCAACCTGCTGTTCAACATGAGAGGTAACCTAAACCGGAACGAGCCCTCTGGTTGCGAGAACTGGAAAAGTGAGCAGAAAGTGTGGAGGAGGCTCCATAGACATGGATTCACCAACTATATGGAAAAGCTGCATGGTAGCAGAAAATCAGTGTCTCAAGGCTTTGCTAAGGGTTGGAACAGCAACAGAGTCACTTTGTTTGGGGAGACCTGGAAGATTGATGAGGATTTGGTTGCGGAGGTCACGAGACTTCAAAAGGAGGGCACAAAGTTCTACAGAGACTGAAAGTTTGCTGCTGAAGCGATTAAAAACTTCCCGAAAACTGAGGATGAGAAAGCTCGGCTTGCCAAGCAAGACAATGTTTCTTACTACCTCCCCCAGCAGGTAAAGTCTTTTTGGCAGAAAATGCTAAGGGTTTTGATGGAATTCCTGACTGTTGATGGTAGATTTACTAAAGTCTACAATTATCATTTTGCATTTCTCAATCATTTCTGCCATGGGGTTAAGATTTCTTTGCCCTTTTATTTAGCATCATCCCTGAATGAGAGCTTGGCTGACCATGCCAAAAAGCCCAAATCTTACCCCATAGCCCATTAGAGGCTTATTTTTCTCATTTACGAACACCTAAAGAAAAAAGATAGTGTTAGAAAGGATGATAACCAGGTAACAAATGCGCATATTTTTGAGAGTTGTAATGACTCTGAGTCTGAAGATGATTTGTCGAATGCCCCTACCCATAAAAAAGGGAGAGTTGACATTGGTAATGTGGACACAGAGGTGAATGATGGTATGGAGGAACAGGAGAAGGAGGCTGAGATTGAAGTGGAGAGTGAGAAGGAAGAGTATGCTGGAGAAGAGGAGGAAAGGAAAAAAGATGCCAATATTGAAAACCCTGATTCTAACCCTATGGGTTCAGATAGCAGGAATTTTACCCAGAACTCCATGGAGGAATCCAACCCTAAATCCATGAGCTCTAAGCAAGAAAGGGATACGGCGAAAACTATCTTGAATGCCGCTCAAAATTACACGCTAGAGTCTTTCAATTTTCAGAAGTGGGTTATTGAAAATATTACCAGCATTCAGAGCAAACAGAGAGACCTGGAGAATAAGATTCACAATTTGATCAAGTATACTAATTCGGGGAAAAAGAGTGCGGAGGTGGAAACCAGTGAAGCAGAGGATGAAATTGAAATGGAGGACTGGTCGGAAAAAGATCTTATAAAAGGGGATTTGAAACATCTGGAGGATGTGATTAGAATTGTAAAAGAAAAGACTGAGGTGGATAATGAGATCATCATCAATCGAGTTGCTAAAACTGAGAAGGCATTGAAAAACTTCATGAACCACAGTCTTGAGGTCTTGAGAATCTCGTCTCAAAACATGAATGCCTTGGTGGATCACTTACAGAGGAAAAATAAGAATAAGGATTTGGTAATCATTGATGATATACCGACCTCCACCTCTACTCATCAAATCTCCAGGTGAAGGACCAGGCAGACAACCAGTGATATGGAGACAAAGATGAAAGGCATTCAGCTAAAATAGGAGAACAATGATGTAAGAGAAGCCGCTAAGACCATGATGTTGTTGGTTCAGAATGCAAAGAGTCTATTAAAGTTTTTATTTGATATGTAATGTTGGAGTTTGGATGCCAGTTTCTCGTTGGCTCTGTGTTGTCCTTTTATCCTAGCTGTTGGTTTTTTTTGCATCTTTTTTGTCTAGGTCTTGTCTTCTCTAGTTTCTTTCATGCTCATCCTTCATAATGTAAGTGGGTTTCGGGTCCCTTAAAACCTGATTTTCCTTAATCAAAAACAATTAACCATATAATCAATGCAAAGAAACCATACCACATAACACCATGATTTTGGCATGGAAAACCCAGAAAGGGAACAACCATGGTGGTAAACCTACCCACAGTTAGATGATACTTCTGCAAAAAGTATGTGTTACAAGAGGGGCCTGCACTTGCAGGAAGGCACACTGCCTAGAGCATACTTCTCATTACAAAAGAGTCTCACTGACTATAGAGAGGCTACAACCTTCTCAAGATAAATGGACAACAATCCATAGAGTGAACTGTTGGAAATAGCATCTACCATTCCTGATTACAGTCCCGGTTAAGCTCAATGTCGGAGGACTAAATCCTCTTTTGAATCCAATTCGATCACCAATGATCGATCAACTCCTTTGTCTGAATGATATTACAATATTCGCACATTACATTCCTTGATCATGACCTTTTCAATAACCATGATACTTTACAAAGAGTTTCTACCTCTTATTTATACAAACCTTAAGGCCTAAACCAATTAGGTCAGCCACCTAAAGATATTACAATAATATCATTACATAATTCCATTTACAATGATATGCCATGTCGGCTTAAGACCAAAACAATAATAACAAATCCATAAATCATCTCGAATCATCCTGGTAACATGTAGAGTACACGATAGCATGATACCGATCCATAACCTAGATAGGTACCAGACCTATTCTGGGTCCACCATGCCAAAGCAATATCTTCAAGCATTTGAAGCATGATCAAAGAACATCTTCAGCATCCTGAAGTCCATGAAGAAGTTGCACCTACACCAATTATGCATCATGTCACAATTCCTCAATGAAAGCTCTGTCGGTAAAGCCTTAAACTAGTGTTGGTAAGGGTTTACCAAAGTGTATGATAACATCCAATTACCAAGCCAATACCAACTGACCAAAACATGTTCATGGAGCATATAACTCATAAAATCCAATATACTTCACTGATCCAAACATGTCGGAAGTGTCAACAGATAATCTCTTCTTTCGGTAACACTAGATCTTCTATCGGTAACCAAAACTTGTCTGTCGGTAACCATCCATATCAGCTAGTGTTGACATCAATGACAAAATGTACATCAATGCAACACATAATCAATTCATCCATAATGCCAACAATCTCCCCCTTTTGGAATTAATGGCAACACTAGAGGTGAAAAACATCTAAGTACCAAGAGATTCCAAACAAGTCTCACCCTGTGGAAGACAACCAACGATCAATAGCTCTCCCCCAATGAATGATATCTTTGTAAGGTTCGGAATGATTTTTCACATTACTATCACTCCCCCTTTGATATCAATGCCAGAAATCTGACAAAAATATCAAAGCAATGATATAAACCTTTGAATCTCAAAGTTCACTACTCCCCCTGAGTACTAGCACCACTCATTAGTGCCAAAATGAATAATGTCTCTGATAATACATGTCTGACTGATGACAAACTTCATCAATCAAGTCTCTATTGGAGGGGCAGAAACCCCTAACCTGTATCTTAAATATTCAAATGATTCGTTAGACAACGGTTAAGTGAATATGTCTAGCCCCTAACCACTATGGAGAGCATGAAATTCTAGCCCATTTCAAAAAAAATTGCACCCAAAAAGGAGCAAAAATGTGCAAGTTATGGCCATTTGAAGTTGAACTGCAAAATCAAAAAACTCAATGAGAGGGGCCTGCAAAATTTTTTAAAAATGATGACGTGGCGCTGATGTCAGCAATTCACTGTGTTAAATTTGACGGCTGTATGACCGTCGCAAAAACTTTGCCTCCCCACTGACTGGGCGTCCGTACTATAAGGACTGTTGACTGTGCAGGCCGTACCGTACGGATTTGCTCACTGGGTGGTGTGGGTCAGCTCTACATGGCAGATGACGTGGTGGATGACTGTGCGTACGGGTTTTACCCGCAGGCCAGTGGCGGACGCGGGGCCGCCTGTTTTGGTGGTCGCCGACGGAGGGAGCGGCCGGAGTCGAGGGGCCGATGGAGTCTATGTCCCGGCCGGCGGGATGGGGCTGTGGTTGCCGAAGAGGAGAAGTGGTCCCGACGGCGGCGATGGGGATGGCGGGTATCGGCACAGGCGGTGGCTGGTACAGGCAGGGGCGGAGCGTGGCGAGGATGGGACGGTCAGTGCTGACAGCGATAGATGGGAGGATGAAAGCCGAGGTGGCCGATGAGAGGAAGGGGCCGCCACTGAGGACACCGAAGGTGGCGGCGGCACGGGCGATGTGGACCGGTGCTGCAGACCTGCAGGGTATGGCAGGTCACAGGGGGGGTCAAAATAGGCCGACTTTATAACCAAAATTCATGGAAACATCCTTCTAGACGCAATGGCAGGGTCGGATCTGGTCTAGGACGCCTCCAAAAGATGTTGCTCTTCAGATCTGCCTCTTGACATCGCAATAATGCCTCTTCAAGATGAATCAATGAAGCCCCAATGGCTCTGATACCATGTGAGATTTTGCCAAGATCAAGAGCTCAATGAAATGTTCAAAATAGAGACACAATATAGGACAAGAATAAACTATATTCTCATCAATAGAAAATGATCAATAATATCAATTTACATACAATGTAGATGAGCTTGCTTATATAGGCAAGGCTAGGGATATGTGAGCACACAAACATGACATGTGGCTCAATAAGAAACAAGGGTAGGTAGGAAATAGGTGTGGGTAGGTAGGAGAAATAATATAATAGTCCACATGAGGTGGATCACCCACTGAATGTGGAGTGTAACAACAAGATCAACACCATAAAAGGTGGAATTTCTTCTACACACACTATCCCAATGTGGCACAAACACCCAAGTGTCTCATACCCAAACTATTATGAAATGCATTTCCTAAGTAAACTTAAGTAAGTGTAACAATATCCAAGATGAATAATTATTTACACCAACACCTTATTCTTTTTTTTTCTTTTCCTTTTTTTTTTATGCCATATGGTTTCTTTATAATGGGCTCAATGTTGGACCTCCATCCCATTTTTTCCTTCAATCTCTCAAAGTATTCCAAATAGTAACATAATTTATCACAAGAAATCTCACAGAAAGCACACAATTTGGCTAAAAATTTTCTAAGAAGTCTACCAGAAATAGATTGTATGTTTTTTTATAATTAGAGACTCATAATTTGAATTACTATTGGACTTGGATTAATCTACTAATAATTTTTTAGTATTAACATTTCTTTAGTTGAAAATTAAATTTAAAATGTAATTAAAATACAAACATTACATTGAAAACTTTTCGCTTCACTTGTTGATCAACATTAGTCAATTTTTAGTCTCTAATTAAAATAGTTGATAAATTTTAACAAATGATGGGTATGTACTTGTTTCTAATTTGGTATTTAATGTTTTGGTCATCTACCATGTTGGGTGAATGCATTTTCCTAAATTGTGTCATATTAAAAAAACTCTAATTTACACCCATTAGGCATGACATGCAATGCGTTCGAAGCTTGATCTCTTTGCATTATATAATTTTTAAAAGCTAATCTTTGTTCATATTTTGATTGATGTTTTTTACTCTATTTTGATTAGTTGTTGTTAGTTAGAGTATTATAGTTGAAGGAATTCCTGAACTAAGTAGGAGAATACCACATAGTTTGTAAGCGATTTGTAATAGGAAACTAGTAATATTCATCACGTGATAACAATTGCAAGCTCAAGAAGATGAACAAGGCATTGACTTAAAACCACTAGTCATTTTATTGTTGGGGAGAAGGAGAATATAATTTTAAAATTTTACATGTTTTATCGTTCAGCTAGGTAATTGAAGATTTTTGAGAGAGATGAAATTGTTATTATTAGGTTTCTAATGTTTTCAAATTTTGATTTCCTAGAACTTTTGAATGTCGAAGAAGAAAGATTCATTAAATCTTGATTACTTTTCCCAAATGAAAATGTTTTGTTGCACACCTAAATTATTTTTTAAGTTAACTACAAAGGTGACTTGTTTTTCTATAGGTAAGATATGCTTATAACTTTAAGTGCTTAAAGGGAAGTACAAATTATATAATTTGAACTATGACTCTAAACTTTTATTTGAAATGGGGTGGGTTTTGTTGTTCACTAGTTTCAGCAAATAATTTTTTTCAATTCAGTTTATTCGGGGCTTTGGTTGATATGATAATTTCAATGTGTTGTGGTGTGTTTAATATGTTTAGTTAAGTGTTTAGAACATTATGTAGATAGTGAATTTTTTATTTAATAGGCAAGGAATTTTTGGAAGCTTGGTCCAAGGTTTATTAAGAAAGATTTTTTATTTTTTGATTATTTCTTCCTATTTCAATCTTTTTTATAATTTGTTTGTTCTAATGAATTTTAGTTATCGCTCATAGTTAAGTATAATTGTGATTTGTCTCATTATATAGCTAGGAAATGGCTCCAATGTTTTCATACTTAGGGAAGTAGGATATCTAATATTCAAGCTATAGCCCAATACATAGATTTGATCCTAGTGGAGATAAAGACTTGCATTGTAATTTCTTTTTTGTTGAATTCTGTGCAGGTAGGATGATATGATTTTTTTTTTCCATACTAGCTATGTGATGTCACTGAATCTTGATCCCTAGGCACTTAAAAATATTTTTCATACAAGATTTGTGACATTTCTATTTTTTCTTGCTTTGTTAATGATTTCTTGTTATGAAAATTTCAATCTTCTTGTGGAAATATTTATGAACTCTTTTAGTTTTGAGGCCAGATACCCATGTAGTATTATTACTGCTTAGTAATTGTTTAAGATGGTGATTTGCAATTTAATCTCATTTCTTGCTTCAATACTGTAAATAGCAAAATATGTAAGAAAAAACATAACGTGCTATAGAAAATTGACAATGTTTGTGGAAAAGTAAATTTATTACATTAGTTGAATTTATAACACATAAGGTATTAAATGTATTTCAATCGTGTTCTCTCAATACTAAGGCATGTTTAGTAAGAGAAACTTGTTGATATTTATATTATAGCATTCTTAGTCCCATTTTGATATGCTTACCATTTGTGAAGTGTAAATTTGATTTGATTTCTAAATTGTAATTATTTTGTGGAAAGCTAAAGTATTAGGTATCTATTCTCCAATAATCAATTTTATGTATTAAACTTTTTCAAATGGGGTTGCTTATTATTATGTCTTTTAAAACATGTACAGATTTTCAAACCAATTATTTTTGAAATTTTATCTCTAATGTACAATGATTAATGTATATATGATTGTGTATTTTAAAACATGTTTATTTTTTTAAACCAACTATATTTAAAAAAATCATTTTGTAGGTTTAATATTCAATACTTAACGTGGAGTTGTCTGTCAATCTTTCATTTATTTTACAAATGGGAAATATATATGATGTTTCTTAACTTGAATTTTTTTATATTGTTTGTTTATTCAAACTAAAGCACTTCCTTTTTATTTATTTAAATGACTCTCGATAGTAATTTGTATTTATTCCAATTTATTTATGTGTTTCTATTTGTAATATCTACTGCACCTTACATTATCCTAACTTCTAATAAATTTGTAAACTAATTCCTATTTCCAATATTTGATTTATTTAATTTGGACATTATTGTATTTCTTAAATACCTTTTGTTTACACTTAAATATGTGATTCGATTTAAATATTTTACTTCTAGATGTGACCATGTAGATTATTTATTCAATATTAAAATATGAAATTAATTATTTGATTCATTGTTAAAAGATTAAATTCATACTTACTATTTATAATTCATATTAGAAAACAAAAAAATGTTATGATAATTAGGACAAAGAATAATTAGTGCACAAAAATATTTGTCCTTATCAATAATCAAAGATTGTAAAAAATCTCAACAATTTTCTCCTCCATAATTAACATTTTTATTAGTTTTTTTAGGTCATTACAAATCCTCAACAACAAATTCAAATAATTGATTTCAAGTAGTGATTTAGAAGTCAATGCTTCATTACCATCGATTGGCACAAATGTGTTTGTGAAATGGAGTGGGTTTAATGAAATAGACATCCAAAATTTTGCACATTCTCTTTCGCTTAATTGTAGTCGGACTGTTGAACAAGTAGAAGTAACAAGATCTTGTACATGTGATATCAAAGAGTTTGAATTCAGGGAAATGGAATAAATTGTAATTAAGTTTCATGTAACATGCATGGAATTATTTGGATTTGGTAGTTTCCTACGGGAAATGTATTGTGATGATTATTATTGAGAGGGCAATGCTCCTATTATCCGTTGTGCATTTCAAAACCATATGAATCATACGTAGTATGGTATTATTGTAGTTCCCTATGTGGTTTACCAAGAACTGAACTTGTATGACCCCTTTCACATAAATAAATTGTTGGAAGTTGTTTAACTTATTTCATCAAAGTCTTACATTGTTTTCTCTTATGTTTCATGAAGAGATGTTATAAGTTAACTTTATATAACTTTTTTTTAGTCATAATACAAGTTTCTCAATCTATACTTTAAACCCTTTCACATTAAATTTCTCGCTTTAACCCTATGTTGTGTGCAATAGAATGAGACATTTCAGTTGTTTCTATAATATGGATGATTTAAATAACACACCCATTATTTATTCTAACTAAATTCAAACAAATATTGTAATTAATTTTTTCAATCATAATACAAGTTTAATGATCTATACTTTACACCCTTTCACTTTAAAGTTATCACTTTAATCTTATTTTGGTGTGTAGTAAAAATAAAAATTTGAGTTTCTTTTATAATATGGATGATTTGAATTATAAACCCATCATTTATTCTAATTCTCAAGCTTATTCAATAACTGAATGTCAATTATTGTGATTGAAGAGTTCATTTAATTTATGAAAAATGTTGAAGTTTCCTACCTTAATAGTTTAAAGCTACCTTTAACCAAGTCTCCTATTTTATTGTGATATTATTTTCACTATCTTTGGCACTTTTTCTTTAACCATGAGATCAACTTTATCTCAACCAAAAAATTCCAGCATATAATTCCAAAATAATTGTTGGGTACATGTATGTCTCTCTATATTTACATCATCTTTACCATTGCAACTTAAATTTTTCCAATTGCCTTAGATAATCATTAATTGTAAGAAAATATTTTATGTTACATATGCATTTAAGCATTCTTGTAAGTAATGAATTTTTTTCTAGATTACGCTTATGTCTATCATATTTATTAATATGGCTATAAATTTGTCATGATTACTCTATCCATTTTATAGAAAAATAAAGTTGTCCTGGTTACTTTTAGGGAAGGACGATATCAAGGATTTCTTTATCGCTACTTATGAAGTTGACCGTTGTAATTCAAAATTTGGGGCCAAAATGCTTGGACAGGTCCATTAGGTGCTATAGTCAAAGGAAAGGGGCTCTAGACACCCTTTTAGAAAAAAATGTAGGCTAGAAGAGAGGTCGTGAGAAGGGGATTCCACCTAGTTTTTGGAAAAGGTCCCTAAACTAAGCACAATCGGCTATTAACTAGATATAACCACCAAAGTGGGTCTAATGTGAGCGATAAAAAAGGTGTACAATCTACTACACTACACTATCAAGTGACTCATCCCCATCAATCAATTGAATAAATAAATTAAGAATTCAATATTTTATGAGTAATGTTTCACTTATTTGCCTTGACCTAATAAAACAAGAAAAAAAAAACTTGCTTGGATTACACAATGTGTAGGCCTGTGAAGTTCAATTGATGGAAGAAACACTAAATGATCTGCGTACAACTTATGAAAATTTGGTTTTCTAAATTACACTTTCCTATGAGAAAATCATGCTGATGAGTAGTATGGAAAAGGAAGTTCTCCTTACATTGAACTTGTGTTTAAGATTTACTTGAATAACATGTAACAAACTTATGCTTCAAAACTATGTATATAGTATATAATATTATAATAGTTTTAAGGTTTCCATTTAGCATGAATAGTTGTAGCTACAATTGTTTTTGATGAAGATAAACTGGTTTTATAGGGACCTGAAACCCAGAGTATTACAGACCAAGGCCAGCAGCCAATTAGACAGTAAAACTAAGACAAACAGGGGACAAACCCCACACAGATCGAAAGCCAAAAAACCAAAATAGCTGAACCAAAAAATAGGGAAAAGCAATCAACTAAGAGAGTGCATCAATTCAGTTTTTTTCTGAATAATCCTCTTATTAATTTTTTCCAAATCCTCCATGATGAATCTGGAGGTTCCGGAGTCCTGGCTTTGGCTCCTCGTTCTAGTGCAAGGACCTGAGAGAGTCTTCCCACCAACAACACTCTATCCACCCTCTAAGGCATTCTTTTTTCTACTTTTCCCCCAAGGGAGGGTCACTGGCGATGGTCTTGGTTCTATAATCAGTCATCATGAAATTAATTTTTTTCAAACCATCAGCACTATTGTTCATCACCTGACTACTGATTTCCACCAGATTGTTTAGGTTTTCCTTGATCTCACTCACATCCTCTTCTAGCTTCTCAAGTTTGCGCTCATGGTCAACCTTCATAGTTTCCACATCCTGATAAATTTTCCGGATCATACTCATGATCTTCTCAGTTTTACTGGGCCCACAGAATTTTGTGAAAGTCTCGACAATTCCTTTAATCCCATCTTTTAGGGATCCAATATCCTTATCCACCCACTTCCATTAGTTCTCCCGACTTCTGGTAGTCTCCAAAAGCAGATTTCCCAGCACCCTCTCCTCCTTTTTATCACTTTTATTTTCCTTATTCACAAACCCCTATTTTTCATCATCCACATTGATAGGGATGTCCAACCTAATCTCGTGGTCTAGGACCTTGGATTCACTATATTTGGTTAATATTGTTATCTTTTTGGTGGGTGGTTCCAGGTCTTGCATTTTCCTGCTACCAGATTTGAACTTACTTTCTGCTCCCCTTCTTTCTTTGGTCTATACTCAGGGTCCTTCGTATCCTTGATATCACGCCAATCCATGGCAGTACCACTATCATCCTCATCCATCTTCGTGTCAGAGACCAACTGCACATCAGGGTTAGAGGAGGAAATGTGGGTTCTATCCTTGGGGGAGGGTTTCACTTCATGATCTTGGGCGTATTCCATAATCAACAAGATAAGGCCTTCATGAATCACAGGGTTATCCTTGTTTTCAAAATGTTTAACTAAACTATTCTCCAAGGATGAAACCAAATAAAAAGGTATGGAAATAAATCTACGATGCCTAAAATGATTTAAGATATTAAAATGGTGTGATAAAATGCTAGCATATCTACCATCCAAGGTGATGTACCTCATGATGAATTATGTCATATTAGCCTAGAGGGAGATCATCTCTTTCCTATTATAGCCACCATCTGCCATTTTCGTAACCCTTTGTCTTTCCTTTTCCTTATCATAAAAGGATCAATAGCCTCCTCACCCAACTTCTTGTCTCTATAGAATTTTATGCCTTTCATATCCAGACCAGTAACAGTGGCAGCCAGGTTTTCATTGACTTGAAACTCCGCACCAAAGACAGACAGCACACCCTTCTTCCAACCTTTAACAAAGCTTTCTGTAACAATGGCAGAATGACCATGCAGTCTCTCCAAAAAGGGCACCATCCCACTATCAGAAATTTCCTCCCGAGCCTCCTTATTCTTCTGCCACTTATCATAGGTTGTGGGTTCAAATCTATTCTTTTCACCTCTCATTCTCTAGCTTGAGCAAATTAGACAACAAGGCTCCAAAAAAACTAGGAGGAAAGCAAACCAGAAATAGGGAAAACTGAAAGTTCTAAAACTTCTCAAAGTGGTAATAATTCGAACTACCACCCCAACGGTTCCCATTCCATCATAATCTTTCATTATTAACTTCATTGGAAAGGCCGAAGATCTTGACATCATTTCTTGCAAGGTCGCACAGAGTTTTCAGGAAATTTTCCTCTCCTCTCCACCATTTAACCACAACGTTACCCACCTCCAAGTTGGCCAAATGATCTGCAAGTTTTTTCCTTCTCGAAAAATGTGCGATATCTTGAAATACTGCAGGTCGGCTATCATTTCAAGGCAATCCTTGATTAAGTTTGAAATAGTCCACATAGGCACCGTACATCCCTTAATGCATTTGACAATGTTAAGCGAGTCACTTTCTAGCCAGACCCGTTTGAACCCCTCCTTGCTCGCCATGCGTAGTCCTATGTAGGAGGCATTGGCCTCCACAAAATCATTAGTTGTGGTGCCCAAAAGGGAGCACCACCGTAGAGACTAGAGAAGCCAAATGGTTCCTCGCCACTCCCCCATAGCCAGTCATCCCAGGATTTCCTTTGGCCACCCCGTCGATATTAATTTTGATCCACCCTAGAAGGGACGGATTCCAAGAAACATTCTCTTTGGTATGTTTAATTTTATAAATAGAGATCGATATATTCCAGCATATCTACCACCGCTTGATAGTATCCCATTACTCCTGGCTAGACTCAAGAGTCCAGGATCATTTTTCCCACTAGGATAGTAATTAAGAAAATTATCCTTAATAGCATTCCTTATTCTAATAGCCACCACAAGAGCAATGGACTCCATATCTTTGAAAACCTTATTATTTATTTCCTTCCACAAACCCCAAGCAATATGAGGTAGGGATAAGTTCCATAGAATACCAATCACATGGTTGTCATAAGGGCACTTCCATTGGAACCAAAAGTTCTGAATAGAATCAGGGGGGGACCCAAATAATATTCCACGGGTTGAAAAAGAAGGCCTAGATGTCCCTAGCATAGGAGCAATGTAAGAGCAGATGATCAACATTTTTTGCTTCTTCTTTACATAAAAAACATCTATTACTAATGGGGATCCCACGTTTATAGAGATTATCAATGGTAGAGATCTTATTTTGCATGAATAACCAGAAGAATATATTAACTTTAGGAATTGAGAGTTTATTCCAAGCTCTAGCCCAAAAGGGGGGAGGAGAAAAAGACTTGGTGATGATTCAGAAAGCATCTGTCACCAAAAAATGCCCCGAGGTAGAACCATTCCATATAGCCACATCTTCCACCAGAGGATGGAATGATGATCAGGTTCAGCCAAGAGTACAAAGCAGCCAAAGAAGCATCCAAGGTTCTAAGGTCCACCCAAACTCCATTACTCATATAATCTGCAACCCAAGTTGCAATGAGATTAATGCATTTCTCTTTGAATTATGAAGCCCACACTGAATTAGACAAAGGCCCCTCTCCTGTCCACCAATCATCCCAAAACCTTATATTTCTACCATTTTCTAGAACCCATCGGCTTCCGTGAGAAATAATGAAAGAGGATCTGAAGAAATTATTCCAAATATGAGAGACAGAAGTCGGGAGGGAATAATTTTCCAACATTCTTTGGAAATCATGAATTTGGTATTAGTCCTTGAAAATATCGATCAATTCATTGTTCTCCTTTAAACATCTCCATAGCTACTTAGCCATTAAAGCTCTATTAAAGTCTCTTAGATGTCTGATATCCAGGCCTCCTCTATTTCTAGGCAAACAAACCTGATCCCAGGTGAACAAATGAAGCCTACTCTTGGATTTAGAACCTCACCAAAGCAATTTCTTTTGTATACTTTCATTCTATCAGCAAATTTGGCCAGGATTTTAAATAGACTCATAGCATACACGGGAAGGTTCTGAAGAAAAGCCTTAATTAATTGAAGTTTACCCGCTTGGCTTAACAAAGCTCCTTTCCAACCAGCCAGCTTCATTTGAAATCTATCAATCAGACTAGACCAGAAGGAGTCCGAGGTAGGTCCCACACACAAGGGCAGACCCAAATATGAATAAGGGAGAACACCCATTTTGCAGCCCAAAATATTGGCAATCTTCATTTTTCTATTCTCAGAAGTATTCATGAAGAAAATGGAGCTTTTAGACAGACTGACTTTTTTCCCCGATCCTTTCTCATAAGTATCTAGGATAGCTTTAATAGTATTTGCTTCTTTAATCAAACTTTCCCCCATCAGTAGTGTATCATCAACAAATTGATGGTGGGAGCAAATAGTAGCTTGGGAAGAAGGTTGTAAACCCCTCAAATTGCTCTTCCTAACATCTCTCTGGATAGTTTTTTCAAAAGCTTCACTCATCAGAATAAAGAGAAACGGGGAGAGAGGATCCCCTTGTCTAATACCCCATGACGCCAAAAACAAACAGACATCGAACCATTGACCAAAACCTAAAATTTGGGAGTGGTAACACACTGATTGACAAGCTAGATGAAATGGTTACCAAAACCAAAGGATTGAAGCACTTTAAACAAAAAAATCCAATTGACCTGATCATAAGATTTGAGAAGATCCAACTTCAACAAGAAGCCCGATTTCTTAAAGAATGGATATTCTCATGGACAACAATAATAGAATCCAAAATCTGTCTACCAGGTACGAAACCATTCTGATGCTTCGAAATCAAAGAATGCAGCAAATTTTTAAGCCTAAACACAATGATCTTGGTAAAGATTTTATAGATCGAGTTACATAAACTAATGGGTCTAAAGTCCTGAAAGGAATAGGCATCAGGTTTCTTAGGGATCAGGACAAAAAAAGGTAGCATTTAGTTCCTTAAGAAGAGATCAGGAACCAAAGAACTCTCTAGCAGCATCCACAACATTCGAACCAATAATCTGCCAAAAAGTTTGAAAAACATAGGGAAACCGTCAGGGCCAAGAACTTTATTACCTTCACAGGAAAAGTCTGCAGCTCTAACCTCATCATGAGATGGGATTATGGTTAGCTCCTTATTCATGTCTTGGGAAACAGTACATCTAAACTTCGACAGGATCTCATCTTGAGCATTAACATCCTGACAGCCATCATCCGAAAGAAGAGTGGAAAAATATATAATGGCTTCCTAGTTTAACTCCTCATGCTTATCAATCCAGCCATGATCCACTAAAATTTTATTGATTTTGTTTGAGGCCCTATGTTTGAGGATAGTCATATGAAAAAACTTCATGTTTTTGTGACCAGATTTGAGCCATAAATCTTTGGACCTTTGATTCCAGAATTCCTCCTCCTTAGAGATGATATCATGAATCTTGGTAAGTAACTCAACTTCTTTATCCATAACCATAGGATCATACCCCACATCTTGAATCTGAGACTGTACATCATCCAAATCTTTCTTAAGGTTTTCTTTTATCTAAAAAATATTGCTGAAGGAAACTTTATTCCAAAGTTGGATATTGGAAATAATATTGGCTAGTTTATTAGCCACTCTAAACATTGCAGTTCCCTGAATGTCAACATTCCACCATTTAGAAATATTGTCATAAATATCCAGAGCTAAAAGCCACATCTTCTCAAACCTTAAGGGGAAGGCCTTCCTCCCAGTTAAAGGGGATATAATCAGAAAAATCGGGAAATGATTAGACCCAATTCTGGACAACACATTTAATCTACAAGAAGCATTATGAATCCACTCAGGAGAAATAATACCTCTGTCCAGTCTGACTTGGATGAGGCCCCCCCCACTTCTTCTGTTGGAACAAGTGAATTTAGCTCCAAGGAGATTAATGTCTAACAAACACAGAGAGTTAATCATATCCACCAAGTCCTCCCTACTTTCTTCCAAAACAAGCATCCCATCAGCCTTTTCCATACTAGATAATGGGGTATTAAAATCCCCCAATAGAATCCATTTCCCATTTGGGAAAGCCATTCTAGCATTAATAATACAGGACCCGAGCATTTTTATAGCGTTTTTCCCATTTGGACCATAGATATTAGAAATGATCCAAGATGATCCATCAGATAGACTAGTAAATCTAGTGGCAATGTGATTAGGAGAAGTAAAGACAACCTTACCCAAAAGCCATCTAGGATTGCACAAAGTGGCAGTACCACCATAAGCCCCATTAGCATTAGCACAACTAGTTCCACAATCTCTAAAAATAACCAATTTGATCTTTTCCACTCTACAACCAGGCATTTTGGTTTCTTGAACAAGAATATATCTAGCTTGTGATCTCTAACTAGGTTGGATAGAAGATCATGTTTGTGGGAATGATTCAATCCCCTAATATTCCATGAAATGACTTTCATTTGACTAGATGGGGGGAACCAATCCCCATGTCTTGTAGTGTTATTTGGACTCCATAAACAATGGAATACTGACTATTGTTGTCTCTACTAATCGCATTGGGAGGCCTCCCCACTACCCTCAAATCAGATCCACAATCCACCTTTTGTTTGTTTCTAGTCTTAACACCACTAGAAACCAGTGTTAATAAATGACCATTTGGGGAGTTCCTTTTTTTGTGCTTAGTTTTTACCTCAATAAACAGATTTGGATTATCATCATCCTGGGTCACATCGTCAGTAATGTTTGAATCCAATAAATTCCCAACATCAACAACAAGGTGGATGCAAGGATCCTTAACCCTATGAACCTCCGTCATAGACTTATCCCCATTAGAAATCTCCTCGGGCTTCAAACTTCCCCCTGCATCCCCCCCCCCTCATTCAAGGGATCTAGGTTTGAAGGATTTGGATCTGGACCAACCTGAACACATGGGATATTATTCATTCCATCCATACATGGAGTGGGATCTAAGGACGGAGACTCCACCAAATCCACCCCCTTTGTCTCATTTTTCTTCTTCCAACTCCTCTTAGGCATAGGCTTAGAAGGGCATTCCCTGGCCCAATGACCAACTTTTTTACAATGGAAACAAGTAAAGGGAATAGATTCATACTCGACTTTCTAAACCCATTTGCCCAGCTTAGAGAAGGGGCCAATCTCCTTTGGCAAATTAGCAGATTGTTTAACATTCACACAGATTCTAGCATACACTAGACGCGTCTTCGCAGAGGTCACTGGGTCAACTGAAAGGAGCTCACCAAAGCATCCAACAATCCCAGCAAAGATTTCTTCACCCTAGAACTCCATAGGAAAATTTGGTAGCCGCACCCAAATAGGGGCCTCATTACATTCCCATTCCTTTGGGTTAAAGCCTAGTTCCCATTTCTTGAGAGCCAACGATGATTTGCCTAACATCCAGGGACCACCCGCTAAGAAAGATCGAAGGTCCTCCTCACAGGCAAAGGAGAAGGAGAAAAAACCATTAGACATGGAAACCACATCAATTTGACCCTTTCCCTTCCATTTACGAGACACCGAATCCCTAACAGCTTCAATATTAGGTCGAGGGCCAATAAACTTGCCAACCAGGATAGGGGTCAGATTAGCCATATTCTTTTCCACGATACAATCTGGAATAGAAATTGAACAAGAGCCAAACTTCAGGTCCACTTTATGGGGAAGAGGCGCAATAGCCTTGCATTTGAGGTTTGACCCAAATAAAGTAGACCATTTTCTGTTGCAGTCTAGAGATCCCGGTTTCCTAAGATTCTCCACAAACTTTCTGGGACCCTCCCCACCACAAGGTAAAACAGTAAAGTCAGTTTTTTCTTTTGTTGGTACCGGCAAGGTGTCCCCATCCCAAAACCCGTTGAGACTGCCATCAGAAGCTTTAGGTTTTGTTTCTCCCATGGATTACATCACGTGGGAGCCTCCGAAACCTTCATCACCCAATCTTCCCGCTCCTGCTCCTGCTCCATTCGAATTCAAACCAGTCACTCCAGTTGTTCCCGCCATTCCCACCTCTCTAGCTGCTTACATTAATAAAATATAATAACTTTATTTTTTATATTTCAAGTTTTTGGTCTTTTCTTGAGTTGCTTCCTATTTTAAATTTCTATTACTGTTCTCCAACAATTAGTGATAGATGTATTTACAAGTGATCATACCTACTAGCAATAATTAATTAATTGCAAATTACGTCCCACATTTCATTTGAATTACTTACAATTGTTGGCACATAATAAAAGTTCTAACTAATATTTTTACTACACCAATAATAGGAGCTAAATTTTAAAAAAAATTATGGATTTGCTCCTCCTTATCTCAGTCGGTGGTTTCCAAGAACACTCTCCCTCTTCACCAGGGTTTAATTCTAAGACTTTATAAGTTTCATTTGGCTTCAACCTTACCTAGTGGGGCCCGTATGACCTCCTCTGGTCCTCTGTCTTCAAGTAGCTTCTTTATAGTGGTTATGTAAGAGGTCCAGGCCTATCTTGCTTTAATCAATCATAACTAAACCAATAATAGGAACTATATGTTTATATCAATAATTATTACCATTTTACATAAATTCATTATAATTTTTTAGCTTAGTAATAACTAAAAAATCTTTAATTCACTCATTCTAATCCACATTTATATTTATGTTTGTAAAAATAAATGTTATTTTTAGATTATTGGCATTTTACAAGTCGTATAGAATATTGCTCATATTTTGTATCCCTTTTTACTCACCACCATTCATTCTTTCTAATTATGTAGAGTGTAAACTTCCATAAGACATTATCTTGTTGTAAAACATCAAAACAAGAAAATTGACATGTATTATTCAAAAAATATGTTTAACCTATCTAAATGTATTACACTTCAAAAAATTAATTCATCTTGGAAACAACTATGTTGTATCTTCAACATTAATTATACATGGTTAAATAGGTATTATTGTTTCAACTTCATTTGCAATGTCTGCTTCATAAGGTAAAGTTTTATAGTTTACATTCATTGCGTAATAGTTTTCATATGTATTTCAATTTTTATAGGAATAATTTACTATCCCGCGGAAATGAATTATTTGATTGAAAATGCAATCAAGATGATCGGTGATGGAAACCTAAAGTTGCAACCACATTTGCAAGTATTAAGTATGGCAAGTTTGGGGATGACCATCGATCAACAAATTGATTTTAAAACAGACCTCTCTATTGGATTTCACAAGCAAAAGGATACACTTAGAAAAAAAATACAATGATTCCATAAAGTCAATACAAATCCCTAAGGGATCTACACTTCTACCCATCAAATATAGTTGCCATATTATTCGCAATTCAAGGTGAGCCACAATGTTTGATTGATTTTCTAACAATTGTCGATCAATTTTGTGTAAATTAGCAAATTCTTGGACCCACTATGTAAAACTTGTTGCAATTTTAGCCCTCCAAACTAGTTTATATACACAAGGACATGAGATTTTAAGCTCACAAAGATTTTAAAAATTATAAAGAAAGTGACAAATGATACAAGGTTAACACTTGACTTGAATTAGTTAGATATTTTTTCACATTTTTTTAGAAAATCCTAATCTAGAGTTGGGTTAACGAATAATAGATGTGTAGGAAGATATAAAACTGAATTAATGGAGTTCTCTTATAAATATCTCAAATACTTCATCAATAAATGTAAACACAGATATCCAAACATAGACATGTTTTTTAAAACATAAAACACCACAATCAAAATATGTGATTTCAACATATAAAATCACAAAATTTGACATCAACCTAGATAAAATGGAGCGAAAAGGATCTTTTTTATATCATGTGTCATGTGAGATGTGTCTATCTTAAAACCACGCATGATCTGAGTCCATCCTTAATTACTTTCCACACCTTGACATAAACAACATTTCTGTCGGTTTATTTATAGCTTGTTCTTACCCAAGTTACAAATGCCCCTTTGAAAAATGTTCACTTTTACATTCAAGAAAATTAGGAAATCCCTGTCAAACTTTTTGATACCAGTTTTATACCTAAACAAGATCTTAACACACAAATTTATGATCTTTCCTTTTAAATATTAAAATGTTAGAAAATGCGCAGTTTGCATTGATACAAAGAAATAGCGGTCATGGGTTTTGCTAATTTGAAAGTTAGGAACCCCTGGCCAGACAATCTGAGTGTGGCGATGGAAATTCACGAGATACATGATGTGAAGGCGGCTGAAAAAATATATTGCAATCTGTGTGGGGGAGCTTGACACCTTCTGATTATAGTCTTTGAATAAATACTGTAGTATTAATCTAGTGTCTGAACGTTAGGTTTGAAAACAACAACGCGGGAAGAACAAGGGAAGTCAAAGCCTTATATGCCCAATTCTCGTCAACAAGAAGAAGTTCAGGTTGGAAGATTGAAATTCTACTTTGTCTGCTATTGTAGTGCGTGATTGTCTGCTATTGTAGTGCGTGATTTTCTATTTATAAGGTGCTCGTCTTAAACCTTGTATTCATCCTCGAACGCTTTGTCTGGCCGATCATTGTTTGACATCCCAGAAATCAGACACAATTATTTGATTGATTCCTTAATTTCTATCAGTCAATCAATGGCCGTATTTCCATTGCCCCAGCTTGAAGATAATGCTGTATTATTACCCAGTTCCCAAACTAACTCAACGCAGCCTCAGCTATGTGACGTATGGAGAGATATACAAGGTGCCCATAATTGGAATGGTTTGCTTGATCCCATGGTGCCCAATTTGAAAGCTGAAGCTCTCAGATATGGGAATTTGGCACAGCTTTGTTACGACGCATTTGATGGCAAAAGCTACTCCAAAAACTACGGCACATGTTATCACAGTAAAAGAGATCTGTTCAATAAGATGGGCATGTCTGAAAGTGGCTACCAAGTCACTAAATATGTTTACGCCAATACTAATCTGTTAAATCAAGTTTTTGGTGAGAAACCAAAAGACCAAGGTGTTTGGTTGGGTTTTATTGCAGTTTGCACGGATCCAAATGAGATAAGAAGGCTTGGACGACGAGACATAGTGATTGCATGGAGAGGAACTCAGACTGCTGAAGAATGGATAGAAGACCTGAGAGATATTCTTGTACCTACAAGATTATCCTATAGATGCAAGAGGACAGGCAAAAACCAAGAGCATCATTTCGCGGATGGAGTACTAATTGAGAGAGGATTCCTGAGCTGCTATACTTCAACTGTCCGTCACCGTCAAGGCGCTGCAGGAGCCACTGTGAACATCAGCACCAGAGATTTGGTAGTCTCAGAGATAGAACGATTGATTCAAGTTTATGAAAAAGAGATGGACAATTTAAGCATAACATTTACGGGACACAGCTTAGGAGCTGCTCTTGCAACCTTGAGCGCTTATGATATCAAACAAATGCTTTGCACCAAGCATAATTTTCATCAAATTCCCGTCACCGTCTTCGCTTTTGCCTCTCCCCGGGTGGGAAATCTTGCGTTTGCTAAACGGGTGGAGGAGATTGGAGTGAAAGTGCTGAGGTTTGTGAACAAGCGTGACGTGGTTCCCAAAGTGCCCGGAGTTTGTATGAACGAGAACGTGGGATGCCTCAGCAAATTGCTGCATTGGCTTCCGTGGACATACTTTCATGTTGGCTTCGAGCTTCCTTTACACAACAATTCTCCATTCATTCAGCACACCCATAATCTTGCCTACTTTCATAATTTAGAGCTTTACTTGCATTTACTGGACGGGTATGTTGGAAGTAAGCAGCCGTTTTCTTGGAGTGGAAGAGATCATGCTCTGGTTAATAAGAGCTGTGATTTATTGCGCGAGAAATATGAAATTCCTCCAAAATGGTGGCAGGAACAGAACAAGGGCCTCGTTAAAGGTCCAGATGGCAAATGGACGCAGCCATCAGAAGAGGAATAATTCATGTCTCACTCAACTCCAGATGACATCAACGTCCAACGTTCTGCGCCGCAATGTCACCACAACTGTGTTGGTTATTGAATTATTCTTTTTATCTGGATGTATATATTTAACATGTTGTCACATTCATTATTGAATTAATTTAACTTCAAAGCTTAACCTTTAGCGTGAAATGAAATCAACTATGCAGGAGTTCATAGCTGTGGATGATACAAATTAGCTTTTGATTGTCATAGAAAACAATCACGTGTCATCAGTAATCTGATAGATAATAAAAGTACGCGTAAATCAGTATTGATTTTAATTATGAACATTGCTATTAAACAAGAGATAATACGCCTCAGCTCTGTTGTAGCCCAAAATACCTTCATACAAAATTTGTAAAAATAGTCAACAAGGGTAAGTTCTCAAATCTTTCTCTAATCCTCAGAATTAGTGACAATATGAATGTTCTAGTGCTATCTAAATCTACCGAGAACTTTAGTTGAGGATTGCATGTATGCATGCCATACTATCTATAATTATGAGATTACCAAATATTTGGTTTCTAGGTATATAGCTCTACACTAGCACATTTTATTGTCGCTCAATTGCACCCATACTTTAAGATTATACAAGTATACATCCAACACATTATAATTCTAAAACAATGATTGTCTAGGGATGTGACAATTATTGTGGAGGCTACTATGGTAATGCCGCAACTTCCCCATGATGGGGAGGCATTGCATTTAATTTATGAGAGCTTGAAGAAGACATAAGGGACTACAAAGAATCAAGTTAGCTTTCTTGATAAGGAACTAAATTGTGATGGTGAAAATATTGAGCTTCCTTCTTTACCAATCAATCTTATCAACTATCAACAAAATATAAAGGATGCATTTTTTATTCTTGATTTCATTTTTTGATTAAATCGTGAATGACAAGTGTATGATTTTAAGTTAGGAGCTTTACATGAGCTCAATACCAAATCCTTGAAATCAATTATGTATAATCCAAGGAAACTATAATACAATATCAAATAGCCAATTTTATTGGACAATAATTTCTTAAGTACTCTTTCTTTCTTATATATTTAATCATTTATTAAAATGCCACTTTTTGCCTAGTATTTTTGCAATCAGCCTACATACGAAATTTCATGGACTTGCTAAAGATGACCATAGATTCGGTTTGGACACATGCAATCTCCAAAATCTACTAATACTTTTTAGTTTTTTGGACTCGTTCCTTAGACAACAACATACAATGATAATATTGCACAATTATGAGTAACCCTTTCGGCTTACCAAATTTCTCATAGATAGATTGTTATCCATAGAATTTTTTCAATAACTTAGCAATATTACTCAATATGTATGGAGTTTTTAAAAAGGAAACGTTCTTTATTTTAGATCCACTTCTATTTGGATGGGAGTACAATAAAAAAAATGGGAAGCAAATCTTGAACCTCCTAAGATTCAAGTTAACGTAATTCAACCTAGAGATCATAGAGGACTTTTGGAAATAGGACCCTAAAAGTTTCAATTCTAGTAGGATAAAAAATTTAAGAACGAATCAGATTTTTATACATAAAAGTTAGCGTAAAATAGAAATAAGCTAGTGTTTGAGTAGCAAACTGTAGGATGTATATAAATAAAACAATGATCTATTCACTATCCTCCTCCCCTTTAAATATTACATACTATAATGTCTATTTTTTGTGCAAAATGAGTATCAAGCTCCACTTGAAGGAAGAACCATAAAAGTAAAGGTTGGACTAAGAAATAAATCATTTACCTTATTGGAAGTACAATTAAAAAATACACAAGATGTATATGAGTATTTTAAAACGTCGCTATTTATAAAACTTATGGGATAGTATCAAACTATCAGAATGCCTCATGGAATTTAGATTTCACCTTTGAAGGACTCATAGAGCGATTCGAACAAATTTGTGAGACACGAGAGCTACTATCCAACAACAACTCAAACTGCGCAAAATTTAGACGAGAACAACGCTCATGAGTAGCGGATTGCACCTAGTATTCAAAAACATTCCTGAAACTAAGCACAATCATACATGAACTGAACATAACGTCCAAAGTGGGTCCAAAGTGAGTGTGAAATTGTATTTGTAAGCAATCGACTACACTACACTATCAAGTGATCCATGCCCATCAATCAATTGGAATTAACTTCCTAGAAGTTGCATTCAAGATTTATGAGTAATATTTCACTTAGCTTTCCTGACCTAATAGATCAAGCAAAAACACCTTGTTTAGATGTACACAATGTCTAGGCCTATGACGTTCAATTAAAAAAACCAACATTAAATGAGTTCCATGCAAATTATGTTTCAAAACTATATATAAAATATGCAATATTCTAATAGCATTAAATCCTCTATTAACAATGAGTATTTGTAGCTACAATTGCTAGATTACATAGATAAATTATTATTGCATATATATTAATTTTTTATAAAAATATCCAAATACACTATAATATACACACTAAAAAACACTAATAGAGTAGAAATATTCCTTGCAGCCATATGATGGCATCTCATACCCTATCATATTCTAGACACAGAGACTTACATATGAAGAGAAATAAAACTGCATAAAAAGATTCAATAACTATGTATACCTAGCTCGTGGTAAACCTGTCCACAATCTTCACATTAGCCAAATAGAATTCCTTAACAGCCATATTCTATGATTACATCCTATGGCACTAAAATATGGAGCCTCGTAGCACCCAAAAACTAATTTAAAAAACACCCAAAAAATAGAGTCATTCAGATGGCAATATAAAAGCATGTAAATGCACTAATCTTCCATTGAGATTGAAGGATAATTGCTTCCCTTTGCCTGACTATAACCTCTCCTACACCTAAACCAAGAGTTCATCCTCAATTTCCTCCTTATGAGATAGGATATCAGTAGAAAATATAGTTAGGCAGTCTTATTCTAGACTTGCTTGTAATCCATTAGAGTGACACCTTTCTTTCTAACAAACATACTGAATGATACAACATGAACTAGGAAATATGATGTTTTTTTACTAAATGATACAATATGTTACAAATATGGAGACAAACATATCAAAATAAAGTACTCATGAAATAAGTTCACTAACAACATATATGTTGCTTTCTAATCAACAAAATATCACCAAATACCTCAATATGAAAACTCTTCTATAAAATGCATGCAAAATATTTGTCTTAATGACAATTCTCTAAAATTGGGGAAAATTATAAAAAAAGAGTTGCTACATCTGAGGTGGTGTCTTACATAGGTATTAGAGCTAGCGGTCTTGCCAACCTGTTGGGAGACTACCATCTATTAAAGTTTCTTGAGTTGCATGACATTTTGGAAAACATTCAAACTTGGTATATTATTGCATCTAAAGAAAATTAGATTGTGGGTCACTTATCAAAATATTTCAGTGATTTGATGAAGTGTATTCAACCTAGGAAATTATAGAAAGAAAAGTGGAAATTTGGCTCTTAATGATTGGAATAAAGTTGGAGTCTCCAATTTCTAGATAATTTTCTTATCAAGCTGATGTAATTGGAATTATGTTTGTCTAAGGTAGAACAATTATATTGCAGGATGTTGAATTGGTCCAACGGAAGCTTATGGAACATCCTCATGAGGATTAAGACTTGAAGTTGCCTCTTGTCTCAATGAGTTCTTAAGAATTACAATTCATATAACACTATATAATAATGATATAATGATGATGATTTTATAGATTATTATTAAAGAATTTCATGGGTTGTGTGGTACCAGAAGCCACTCTTTTGATAAGAGGGCTCAAAGTTTAAAAGTTATGGATAAGGTGAGATCATTTTTTAATTTTTATTGATCTCAAGTGCAATAATTTAATTATTTGAATGTTCCAATGATTCTTTACCAAAATAAAAAAACATCATGCATAAAATGTTAAGGCATCCATGTTTGCTTGATTTCAAATGAAGATGATGATATCTCTAAGAAGGTACAATTTTAATTTTTGGCCATTTTTAGAAAGGAACAAGATGTCTCACATATAGCTCGTAGGTTCTCATAAAAATTAGTAGAGTAAAAAATTGAGAAGCTTAAAAACTAGCTGACAAAATAGGAAGTGATTTCTTTTGGTTTACAACATACAAGATCCCACAAAAATAGATAGGAGTAAAAAGAGAAGTGATGTTTCACATGTCAAGAGGCTTGGACACTCAATCACATATGTGGTCCAATTGATAAATAAAATTAAATAGTACATTATAAATTGAAGCTAAGAATATTGCAGACATATTAGCTTGTTGTTATTGAACCGTTCACAAAGTAGGAAAAGAAAGAAAGGGCAAAGGAACTCAAGTAGGTGATTTAAGATCTTGAATAAATCCAAGAAGACTTTAGCTTCAAGTAGAGTCCTAATTTTGGACGTTAGGATGGTTGGTTTGAATTAGAAAGTGGTAATAACTTTTAAGTTTATTGATAGCCCATTGTTTGTTATGAGTGCTAATTTGACTTTCTAAAATCCACTCTTTGAGTTGGATGATGAGGTGACATCTAGTTGTTGATGAAACCAATGGGATGTGGGATTAAGGTGTTGTTTGTGGTCCTATGAGGTGGAGCCAATTGAATTGTCTATTGACCCACCCAAAATCATTGAGTCTTTACTTCTTGTAATGGACTATTATAGATTGAATTATCATGGGTTGACAGTTGAACTTGTCGGTTTATGACAAGAAAGGGAGTACTATTGCACGGTCTATATTTGTTGGGGTGCATACCGTTTTGATTGAATATATAAGTATCATCAAGTGTACTCTTAATGTGGCCCACATAAAATTACTATAGCACAACATCAACATGGTTAATTCACTATTTGGGTTGGTATCTATGCACAAGATGGAATAAGCATATGTCAAGATGTTGTAGAGCTAAAAAGAGATAATACTTGAATAAATTCCACATTATTAAAACTTTCTCACCATGTCAAACCATAAGTAATTTCAATGCCAAATACTAGGTGTGATTCTAATGTATTAATAAAGAACCAAAAATATATATAAATCTCATGCCTCAAACAAAAGCCTTAGACTTATAATATAATCAAGTAACGTATTTAGAACTTCACAAACTCTTGCCAAGGCATTAAAAATATTCCATATGCTCAAATTAAATATTAAATCTTTTTATTCATCATTAGACTTTATGAATCGATTCATTCATATTGAAAGTATATCATTACCAGAGGCAATATAATGCGCATGGAATAAATAGAGAAAAAACCAGTATTAATCTCCAACCTGCAAATTTGTCTCTTAAAAGGACTTCATAAATTTATCAAACTTACTTTCAACCCCCCTATGAAATCTCTAATAAACCATTCAAAATCTGAGATCGTCAATACAATGCAACCGCGAATGCTAATTGAAACTGCTTCAAGAATGAAACTAGGTTTTCATCCAATTCCTCCAAACTTGAGGGTTTCCATACTAGGGCTTCTCAACTAAAATCTAAAATCTTTTTGAGCTATACTAGAGAAAGAATAAACTAAGCATACCCAATAGAGACTCAAAGTGTCTTTTTATAACTCGCCAAGGGAGCTTCTAGAAACCCTTTTAAAATTCTCTTACCTTTTAATATTTGTCTTTTTAAAATGGGAAATAATAAATAGAACCTTTTAATTAACGTCTTTTTTATAACCTTATTAGATAATTAAATTAAGTTGTTATTAAATTTATGTAATTTTGACAACTTAAATTTTTATTATTTAATTAAATTTAAGGTCCAAATAAAGGGGACATTACACAAATAAATCTTATAGAAGGGATAAGTGTAATGTCCGCATTTTCATGTTATGTAGCTTTGTAGTTGGCTCTAATATTATGGGTGTGTATCGACCATATTAGAGTATTTTTTATGTTACCAACAAGATTGGATGGCCTAAAGGACTTAGAGGGTAGTTTTTGAGGTTATTTTAGACTTTTGGTGTGCTCTCCAATATTCTTGGAGAGAGAATCTATCTATAATAAGTGTCTCGATTATGTTTGGTTATCATCACTCCTATGCAGCCAATTTTAATTTTAATGCATTTAAACCAGTTTTACAACTCGGGTGTAATGTTGACCTATATTTAATTAAATTTATAGAGGTTGTATTGATTTAATTAAAACAATTTAGTGGGCATATTGGTATAATATCTTGTTGGAGAGAGAATGGAAAGTTTTAAAGGTTGGATTTGCCTAACCTTGTACCTAAGGTGCCCAAAATAATTAAATACTTAAATAAAGCACTTTTGGGGGTTATAAGGATTAATTAGTCAATAGGCTACACTTGCAAGAAAGCTTGCATATGGTGAGCTTGACGTTTTTGTCTCACACTCAAAAATTGGTTATTATGTCTTCTTTTTGTTTCTAGACATCTGAAACAACCAACTGTTCCTGTTGATGTTTCAAAGAAGCAATTGTTCTTATCAATGTTTCAAACAAGCAATATTAAAATAATTTTTGGGCAATGTGGGCAAACTGCATAGTATCGGGTGTGAAAACAAACCAACTCACCAGCCTCTCACTTCTCACATCTACTCTCTTTTAAAATGAGACAAATCTTGTCTCGCTAATAGAATCATTGTTCCTCATCTAATCAGCATGAACATAATGCACCCTAGACATGGTTTGTTAGTTGTTTGATCATGAAACATTTTTGAGCTATGTACATGCATTTATGTTCTCAATTACAATCAATCCTTTCAAAAGATATTTGCATTAATGCATTCGTACTACTTTCACCACCTCGATATTATATGAATATTCATTCTATCAACATTTGAAAGAAAGCAGCAACAAGGGTTTAAACAAAGCTAAGAAGAGCGGGAGAAGCAGGCAGTTTGTTGGGAGAAGTGTGATTTTGAAACATTTGAAGTTGACACAGCCTGGGTAGGGGATGGATCTGAGAACGGGCAGGGTGATGCGACACAGGATTCGAGTGGACAATAGGGGAAGGAAGAACCCAGATATTGTGACCTGACTAAAAACATTCAGGAGGACTCGGGTGGTAAGAGTCGGTATGATAACGAGAGACACAGGGTGTATCACTGGGGGAAGGATGAGGAAAAGACAAATCAGGAGACCTCCCCTTCATCATATCTTACACCAAAACCAATAGTTCATCCTCAAATTTCTCCTTATGGGATAGGATATCATTAGAAAATATAGTTAGGCAGTCTGATTCTAGACTTGCTTGTAATCCATTAGAGAGACACCTTTTTTTTTAACAAACATACCGAATGATACAATATGTTAAAAAATGATAATCTTTTTTAGTAGATGGTACAATATGTTACAATTATGGACACAAACATATCAAACTATAGTACTCATGAATGAAATTCATCAAGCAACATATATGTTGCATTGTTTTCAACAAACTATCACCAAATACCTCAATATGAAATCTCTTCCATAGAATGCGTGCAAACTATTTGTCTTAATGATAATTCTCTAAAATTGGGGAAAAATTACAAAAAAATGTTGCTACAACTGATGTGGTTTCCTACACAGGTATTAGAGGTAGTGGTCTTGCCAACCTGTTGGGAGACTAGCATCTATTAAACTTTCTTGAGTTGCATGACATTTTGGAAAACATTTAAACTTGGTAAATTATTGCATCTAAAGAAAATTAGATTGTCGGCCATTTATCAAAATATTTCAATGATTAAATGAAGTGTATTCGGCCTAGGCAATTATAGACAGAAAAGGAAGTGAAAAATTGGCTCTTAATGATTGGAATAGAATTGGAGTTTGTGCAATTTATAGATAATTTTCTTATTAAGCTGCTATAATTGGAATTATGTTTTTCTAAGGTAGAACAGTTATATTGCAGGATGTTGAATTGGTCCAACAGAAGCTTATGGAACATCCTCGTGAGGATTAAAACTTGAAGTTACCTCTTGTCTCAGTAAATTCTTAAGAATTATAGCTCATATAACACTATATAATAATGATTTTATAGATTATTATTAAAATATTTCATGGGTTGGGTGGTACTAAAAGCCCTTCTTTTGATAAGAGGGCTCAAAGTTTAAAATTTATGGACAAGGTGAGATCATTCGTTATTTTTATTGATCTCGAGTGTAATAATTTAATTCTCCGAATGTTCCAATGATTATTTACCAAAATAAAAAAATATCATGCATAAAATGTTAAGGCATCCATGTTAATTATTTTTTGCTTGATTTTAAATGAAGATGATGAATCTCTAAGTGGGTAAAATTTCAAATTTTGGCCATTTTTAGAAAGGAACAAGATGTCTCACATATAGCTTGTGAGTTCTCATAAAAATTAGTAGAGTAGAGAATTGAGAAGCTTAAAAACTAGTTCACTAAAAAGGAAATAATTTATTTTGGTTTACAGGATAGAAGATTCACCAAAAAATAGATAGTAAAAAAAATAGAAGTGATGTTTCACATGTCAAGACGCTTGGACACTCAATCAAATATGTGGTCCAATCAATAAATAAAATTAAATATTACATTATAAATTGAAGCTAAGAATATTGCAGTAGTTGATGAATTTTATTTTGACCAAGGGATTGTTCTAACTTGTGAGCCTAAACTATGTAAAGAGTATGACATTAAGGTGCCGATTTGGAGGACCAATTAGAAAATTCTTTTCAAGATGCTAGTTTTGAGACACATAGTCTGAAGAATTTGTTGAAGGTCGGTGAGGATATAATTGTGGTACCCTTATTCTATTTTGATGACACTCACAAGATCATGGAAGTCCTCTATTTGAAGGACCTAATTTAGAGAAGACATTTGGGGATGGAAGGTAAATTTAATCTTGCAAATTTATGAGTGGTAAAAGAAGCTTTACGATCCATAAAATATGGTTAGGATTACTTTTAGAGAGATATGAAATCATAAAAATTACTGAAGCTTTTGCTAATTCATTGAAAATTAAATAAGATGAAGTTAATAAGCTCACCTTGGACCTTAAGGATAGTAAGGAGGCCTTGGAGAATACACAAATGATTCCTCTAGAAGCAAAATATTAGCTTGTTGTTACTGAATAGTTCACGGAGTAGGAAAAGAAAGAAAGGGAAAAGGAACTCAAGTAGGTGATTGAAGATCTTGAATAAATCCAAGAAGACTTTAGCTTCAAGTAGAGTCCTAATTTGACATGTTCAAATTTTGGACGTTAGGATGGTTGGTTTGAATTAGAGAGTGGTAATAACTGTTAAGTTTATTGATAGCCCATTGTTTGTTATGAGTGCTAATTTGACTTTCAATAATCTACTCTTTGAGTTGGATGATGAGGTGACTTCTAGTTGTTGATGACACCAATGGGATGTGGGATTAAGGTGTTGTGTGTGGTCCTATGAGGTGGAGACAATTGAGTTGTCTATTGACCCACCCAAGATCATTGAATCTTTACTTCTTGTAAACGACTATTATAGATTGAATTATCATGGGTTGACAGCTGAACTTATCAGTTTACGACAAGAAAGGGAGTACTATTGCACGGTCTATATTTGCTGGGGTGCATACCATTTTGATTGAATATATAAGTATCATCAAGTGTACTCTTAATGTGGCCCACATAAAATTACTATAGCACAACATCAACATGGTGAATTCACTATTTGGGTTGGTATCTATGCACAAGATGTTGTAGAACTAAAAAGAGATAATACTTGAATAAATTCTACACTATTAAAACTTTCTCACCATGTCAAACCATAAGTAATCGAAGATAATAATATTGCAGTAGTTGATGAATTTTATTCTTACCAAGGGATTCTTCTAACTTGTGAGTGTAAACTATGTAAAGAGTATGACATTAAGGTGGCTGATTTGGAGGACCAATTAGAAAATTCTTTTCAAGATGCTCGTTTTGAACACATAGTCTGAAGAATTAGTTGAAGGTCATTGAGGATATAATTGTAGTTTCCTTATTCTATTTTGATGACACTCACAAGATCATGGAAGTCCTCTATTAGAAGGACCTAATTTAGAGAAGACATAGGGAGATGGATGGTAAATTTAATCTTGCAAATTTATGAGTGGTAAAAGAAGCTTTAGGGTCAATCAAATATGGTTGCAATTACTTTTAGATAGAGATGAAATCATAAAAATTACTGAAGTTTTTGCTAATCCATTGAAAGTAAAATAAGATGAAGTTAATAAGATAACCTTGGAGCTTACGGATATTAAGGAGGCCTTGGAGAATACACAAACCATGCTTCTAGAAGCCAAAAATTAGCTTGTTGTTACTGAACAATTCACAAAGTAAGAAAACAAAGAAAGGGCAAAGAAACTCAAGTAGGTGATTAAAGAGCTTGAATAAATCCAAGAAGACTTTAGCTTCAACTAGAGTCCTAATTTGACATGTTCATATTTTGGACGTTAGGATGGCTAGTCTGAATTAGAAAGTGGTAATAACTTTTCAGTTTATTGATAGCCCATTGTTTGTAATGTGTTCTAATTTGACTTTTAATAATCCACTCTTTTTGTTGGATGATGAGGTGACATTCAATTGTTGATGACACCAATGGGATGTGGGATTAAGGTGTGGTGTGTGCCTATGAGGTGGAACCAATCGAATTGCCTATTGACCCACCCAAGATCATTGAATGTTTACTTCTTGTAATGTACTATTATAGCTTAAATCATCATGGGTTGACAGTTGAACTTGTGGGTTTACCACAAGAAAGGGAGTACTATTGCACAGTCTATATTTGATGGGGTGCATACCATTGTGATTTAATATACAAGCATCATCAAGTGTACTCTTAATGGGGCCCACATAAAATCATTGTAGCACAACATCAACATGGTGAATTCACTATTTGGGTTGGTATCTATGCACAAGATGGAATAAGAATACCTCAAGAAGTTGTAGAACTAAAAAGAGATAATACTTGATTAAATTCCACATTCTTAAAACTTTCTCACCATGTCAAACCATAGGTAATTCCAATGCCAAACATTAGGTGTGATTCTAATGTATTTATAAACCACCAAAAGATTAAAGAAATCTCATGCCTCAAATAAAAGCCTTAGACTTATAATATAATCAAGTCACGTATTTAGAACTTCACAAACTCTTGCCAAGGCATTAACAATATTCCATATGCTCAAATTAAATATTAAAGCGTTTTAGTCATCTTTGGACTTTATGAATCAATTCATTCATATTGAATGTATATCATTACCAAAGGAAATATAATGCTCACAAAATACATAGAGAAAAAAAAAAGTATTAATCACCTACCAGAAAATTTGTCTCTTAAAAGGACTTGATAAATTTATCACACTTATCTACAACCCCACTATGAAATGTCTAACAAACCTTTGAAAATGTGATCAATATAATGCAACCATGGAGCCATGAGAGAGATAGACATAATGACCCATCCTCTAAAAAAAGAAAATAGGGGTTATCATAAAGCTTTCAAGGCTAAAAACATCCACCCCATGGGGATTTGGAAGGATCCCCAAACCCAAAGTGTTGGGTTTTAACCTGGGTACCTAAACCAAGAAAGAAAAACCCAAACAGAAAGTCTAAGGAAAACAGCCATCTCAAACCTCTCCAAGCATCTACTCACAAGAAGATAGGCAAGACTCACCTCCACCTCAATAGGAGTTGGGATTGTTAGGATAACCGGTGAACAAATGAGAGGGGGGGGGTGAATCAATTGTTAACAAATTATAACTTTTAGCCCACAATACAACCTTAAAAAAGTCAAGTACCAATAAAGAACAGACATATGTCGGTAGGAACGGATACTAGTAAACAATACAACTTAACAATTAACCATATAGAGCAAATATGAAAAAATGAGAAATGGAGGGAACAGCACAAGTAGAGGGAAATTTGAATTCTGGAAATGGAGGGAATAGCGAGGTTGGGTCCTCTGGTTCTACTGCCTCTGCAGCTCAAGGACAAGCGATGGATGATGAGGATGGGAGACTAGATGGGGACCCACGGCATCGGGACCCTCCTTTGGACCGCAAAAAGATGAAAGATTTTCCAAAATCGGGTCCCGAGGGTGTGAAAGCTGACTTAGAAAAGACTACAGAGGTGAAGGCTCTCAAACCTTAGATTATTCTTTTTGCAAATAAACCAACTGGAAAATTGTCCTTCCCCTTTGTGGAAGACATCTCTGATAGATAAACGGGTAGATTAGCTATTGTTGTTCCAAATTTGGTTATTGATCATAGCATTTCTTTAATGGCCTTCTCTCTGTTGGGAAAGTTTGTTGGACCACGACCCAATATTGGGGATGTTAGATCATTTGTTAAGAGAAAATGGAGGCTGAAAGGACAGGTTGATGTTTTAGCCCTGTCAAGGGGTTTTTTTGTTTTTTCCTTTTCTTGTCAGGAAGATATGGAAGCAACATTAAGCGGTGGACCTTGGACGTTTGGTAAATCTTCCCTATCCATGAGAAAATGGTCTCCTAATATGGAACTCAATGATTCCTTCTTTGAATCTGCTCTGATCTGGGTAAGGTTGTCAGGCTTGCCGCTTGAATTATGGGTTGAGGACGTTTTCTCAGGAATAGCGAACTCCTTTGGGGAGCTTGTTGTGATAGATCCAACGACTGCAGCTCGAAAGAGACTGGTTTATGCGCGCATTTGTGTCAATATTTCGCAAAAGATGGATCTTCCTAGCTCTATTGATATAAATTCCAAACTTGGTTTATGGGAATAGACAATAGAGTTTGAGTCCCTCCCCTTTGTGTGCTTTTCCTGTAAGAAAGATGGACACTGGGATAAGGCTTGCCCTAGCAACCCCAAAAAACCTATGAAGGTTAACAATCCCCATAAATACATATGGAAAGAAAAGAATAATATTAAGGTAGATAGTAGAGTGAAAGGAGGAAGTGGAATTCATGGTAACATAAAAGACTTATCAAAAGGTGATAGAAATGCTAACCCTCTTAAGGCTCCCCTTTTGAAGGAAGATAAAAATAATGAAATCAGTGGATTTGAGATCAAATCAGTCAATATTTTTTAGGTCCTACAGACTCAGGAGGATGAGAATGTAATCATTGAAGAGATTCTTGAAGAAGGTGAGATTGAGGATGCAACTGAAGCTCAACATGAGGCCCTTCAATTTTCAGCGATAAAAAGAGATAAAGAGAGCCCAAATGATTTGGAAGGACATGAAGTTAATTATGGAAGGAAGAACAAGTTCAGATTGCCTAAGGTTAATCTAAATGCATTACTCCAGAATGTTGGAGTTGACACGCCCACTTCATCCCAAAAAAGAGGAGAATTGTGGAATAACATGCAAGCTGATCTCAGAGATGAACATGAGGAAGAAATAATAGGGAATGGAAAAAAGAAGGTGGGATGCCCTAATGGGGTGAAAACTAGGACCAGATCCAAGGCAAATATTGGTCTATCCAAATCTCCGCAGGGACATAAATCCATGAAATGGCATAGGGACTAGGAGAGTAAGCAAAACATAGCTGATGGAAGGCAGAAAACTATACAGGAATCCTTCCCCTAGGTTTCCAAATGAAGGTAATCTCATGGAACATTCGAGACCTAAATGGTCTCAATAAACAGGATATATTATGGAATCTCATTAGAGACCATAAGTCGGATATTATCCTTGTGCAAAAAACCAAAATGAGTAAGGAGAAAGTTGAGAATTTAAATTTCTTTAAAAATGGAGGGGTCTGTGGTAGTAGCTCGAATGGGGCCTTTGGTGGGGTGGCTATTTTTGGAACAAGAAAACTATTTTAGGAGATATGATTGATGAAGATGATAATATCATATCTATGAAAGTTAAAAGCATCTCTTAAGGAAAGGAATGGGTAGTCACAAATATCTACGCCCCTAATTCCAAAGCTACTAGGAGTAAATTTTGGGATAAAATCCAGCAAAAAAGAAGATCTTTCCCTAAGGACAGTTGGCTGTTGATGGGAGATTTCAATACTCCTTTGCAAGGAACTGAAAAATTTGGAGGAACTCAAGCCCAACTAGATAGCAGATCTGATTTGATGGACTTCATCAATGTCAATGCTCTTATTGATATTGATCTCACTGGAGCTTCTTACACCTGGTCTAATCGCAGGGACGGAGAAGACCTCATTTAGGTAAGGCTTGACAGATCCCTTATTACTTATGATTGGATACTTTCTCATAGATGCTCCTTATCATTTGTCAATAGAATTGGCTCGGATCATTATCCCATTTCCTTTGTTGCTGAGTCCATTAAGAGTAAACAGTGCTTCCCTTTCTGGTTTCAGAAAATGTGGATCTCTCACCCCTCTCTGGAAAAATCCATTGCCAACTGGTGGAATATTGATGTGGATAGAACAGCCATGTACAAAGTTGCTAAAAAACTTAGAAACGTCAAAGATAACATTAAGATCTAGAACAAGAAGGTCTTTGGTGATATTTTTCAATCAAAAAAAAAAGTTGAAGGAGGAATTAGAACATATCTAAAACTCAATACAAAAAGATGGCTGTAAAAAGTATCCCAAGGCTAAGGAAGATGAATATATTATTCAAACTTCACAATATTATTTCTAGGGAGGAAATCTATTGAAGACAGAGATCCAGGGCTATTTGGGTGAAAGTTGGGGATAGAAATACTAATTTTTTCACATGACTTCTATGAAACATAAAGTTGTGAATAGAATTTCCAGATTAATTGCTGAGGACAAAATTATTCTTAAGGAGGATGATATTAGGGATGAAGCTGTTAGTTTCTTTTCTCAACTCCTCACCAGTAGCAAGGAGATTGATTCTGCTAAGCAACAGGATCTGGTTGACATCATCCCCAAGATTATTGATCCTAACCAGAATAAGGCCCTTTTTGTTATCTCCTCTGCTGAGGAAATTAAAAAAATGGTCTTGTCCTTTCAGGGGGATAAGGCTCCGGGATCTGATGACTTCCCCATGTTTTCGCTACTTCAGCAAGAGTTGTTGTCCTTTTCTATTAACAAAGATTTTGATGATGTGTTCCTCTCGAAGAGTAATCCTAGAGGCGACTTCACGGTTGCCTCAGCCTATAAAAACACATTTACCCAAATCAGCAACCCAATATGGGGTAAAGTTTGGAATAGAATTCTTATCCCTAAAGTCAACATGTTCTTTTGGCTTGCTACTCACAATAGGATTCTTACTATTGATAACTTGGCCCAAAGAGGTTTTATGTTCCCCAACAGGTGTGAGCTATGTCATAAAGAGGAAGAATTAGTTGATCATCTGTTCATCCATTGCTCCTTCTCTTGGGAAATCTGGAGTAAGTTTTGGGTGAATTGGAAAGTTGATTGGGTTATGCACAACAATCTCAAGGAAATTATTTGGCAATGGATCTTTCCCACCAAATTTCCTCTTATCAAGAACCTTTGGTCCTTAATCCTTCCCATGACTTGTTGGGGCATCTAGAAAGAGAGAAATAACAGAATATTTAGGGAAGCTAAGTGCACTTCTCAAGGGGTCTTTGAAAAAGTTTGCAGGGCTATAAAAGAAAACATAAATATTCCTCACAGGAACAACAAACAATGGTTTTTTGCTGATATGAATGATATTGAAAAAGGCATCCTTATTTAATGGAATTTAATCCACAAAGTCTACAGATATGACAATAAGACAAGGAGAGAAAATATTATTTGGAGATTTCTTTATTATGATTGGGTCAAGGTGAATTTTGATGGAGCTGCTAAAGGCAACCATGGGAAGTCCGGTGGGGGAGGAGTCATCATAAATGCTCAAGGTGTTTGCATTGCTGCTATTGTTTCTCCTTTTGGAGTCCAAAATAATCATGTGGCTGAAGCTCGGGCTATGCTAAAAAGCCTCCAGCTTGCTCAGGGATTCAATTTTAAAAAAAATTGGTTGGAAGGGGACTCCCTCAATATCATTCAGGCTCTTAAAGGTACTAGTTCTTCCTCTTGGAATATTACTAATACTATTGAAAGTGCTAAAAAGTTATTAAATGACTATGTTAGTATTCTCATAACTCATACTCTAAGGGAAGGCAATAAGGTTGCAGACCTTTTAGCTAATGAAGGGGTCAATTTAGAGGTGGATGCTAAATATATCAGAGAGGCCCAATGTAAAAGGGATGTTAGGGAGCAATTATTATTTGATCACATCAATGGTTCAAGTTAAAATCATGATCACTTTTTGGGGTCCAGAATCCAAAGACAGAGATTGGGGGCAAGCGAACTGTCAGTTAATGATTGTTTTTAGGCATCATTTTTATGATCATTTGTGTGACGGGGATTATAATAATAAGTGTTGGATCTCTGCGGCCATTATTATTTACTTCTTTAAAATCACAGATGGTACTCTGTTCTGCGATCCCAGTATTTTGCTCAATAGCCTCTGTTTAAGTCTTGGCCTGCAATTTGTGAGATATACTATTAGAGACTTCAACCTGCTGTTCAACATGAGAGGTAACCTAAACCGGAAGGAGCCCTCTGGTTGCGAGAACTGGAAAAGTGAGCAGAAAGTGTGGAGGAGGCTCCATAGACATGGATTCACCAACTATATGGAAAAGCTGCATGGTAGCAGAAAATCAGTGTCTCAAGGCTTTGCTAAGGGTTGGAACAGCAACAGAGTCACTTTGTTTGGGGAGACCTGGAAGATTGATGAGGATTTGGTTGCGGAGGTCACGAGACTTCAAAAGGAGGGCACAAAGTTCTACAGAGACTGAAAGTTTGCTGCTGAAGCGATTAAAAACTTCCCGAAAACTGAGGATGAGAAAGCTCGGCTTGCCAAGCAAGACAATGTTTCTTACTACCTCCCCCAGCAGGTAAAGTCTTTTTGGCAGAAAATGCTAAGGGTTTTGATGGAATTCCTGACTGTTGATGGTAGATTTACTAAAGTCTACAATTATCATTTTGCATTTCTCAATCATTTCTGCCATGGGGTTAAGATTTCTTTGCCCTTTTATTTAGCATCATCCCTGAATGAGAGCTTGGCTGACCATGCCAAAAAGCCCAAATCTTACCCCATAGCCCATTAGAGGCTTATTTTTCTCATTTACGAACACCTAAAGAAAAAAGATAGTGTTAGAAAGGATGATAACCAGGTAACAAATGCGCATATTTTTGAGAGTTGTAATGACTCTGAGTCTGAAGATGATTTGTCGAATGCCCCTACCCATAAAAAAGGGAGAGTTGACATTGATAATGTGGACACAGAGGTGAATGATGGTATGGAGGAACAGGAGAAGGAGGCTGAGATTGAAGTGGAGAGTGAGAAGGAAGAGTATGCTGGAGAAGAGGAGGAAAGGAAAAAAGATGCCAATATTGAAAACCCTGATTCTAACCCTATGGGTTCAGATAGCAGGAATTTTACCCAGAACTCCATGGAGGAATCCAACCCTAAATCCATGAGCTCTAAGCAAGAAAGGGATACGGCGAAAACTATCTTGAATGCCGCTCAAAATTACACGCTAGAGTCTTTCAATTTTCAGAAGTGGGTTATTGAAAATATTACCAGCATTCAGAGCAAACAGAGATACCTGGAGAATAAGATTCACAATTTGATCAAGTATACTAATTCGGGGAAAAAGAGTGCGGAGGTGGAAACCAGTGAAGCAGAGGATGAAATTGAAATGGAGGACTGGTCGGAAAAAGATCTTATAAAAGGGGATTTGAAACATCTGGAGGATGTGATTAGAATTGTAAAAGAAAAGACTGAGGTGGATAATGAGATCATCATCAATCGAGTTGCTAAAACTGAGAAGGCATTGAAAAACTTCATGAACCACAGTCTTGAGGTCTTGAGAATCTCGTCTCAAAACATGAATGCCTTGGTGGATCACTTACAGAGGAAAAATAAGAATAAGGATTTGGTAATCATTGATGATATACCGACCTCCACCTCTACTCATCAAATCTCCAGGTGAAGGACCAGGCAGACAACTAGTGATATGGAGAGAAAGATGAAAGGCATTCAGCTAAAATAGGAGAACAATGATGTAAGAGAAGCCGCTAAGACCATGATGTTGTTGGTTCAGAATGCAAAGAGTCTATTAAAGTTTTTATTTGATATGTAATGTTGGAGTTTGGATGCCAGTTTCTCGTTGGCTCTGTGTTGTCCTTTTATCCTAGCTGTTGGTTTTTTTTGCATCTTTTTTGTCTAGGTCTTGTCTTCTCTAGTTTCTTTCATGCTCATCCTTCATAATGTAAGTGGGTTTCGGGTCCCTTAAAACCTGATTTTCCTTAATCAAAAACAATTAACCATATAATCAATGCAAAGAAACCATACCACATAACACCATGATTTTGGCATGGAAAACCCAGAAAGGGAACAACCATGGTGGTAAACCTACCCACAGTTAGATGATACTTCTGCAAAAAGTATGTGTTACAAGAGGGGCCTGCACTTGCAGGAAGGCACACTGCCTAGAGCATACTTCTCATTACAAAAGAGTCTCACTGACTATAGAGAGGCTACAACCCTCTCAAGATAAATGGACAACAATCCATAGAGTGAACTGTTGGAAATAGCATCTACCATTCCTGATTACAGTCCCGGTTAAGCTCAATGTCGGAGGACTAAATCCTCTTTTGAATCCAATTCGATCACCAATGATCGATCAACTCCTTTGTCTGAATGATATTACAATATTCGCACATTACATTCCTTGATCATGACCTTTTCAATAACCATGATACTTTACAAAGAGTTTCTACCTCTTATTTATACAAACCTTAAGGCCTAAACCAATTAGGTCAGCCACCTAAAGATATTACAATAATATCATTACATAATTCCATTTACAATGATATGCCATGTCGGCTTAAGACCAAAACAATAATAACAAATCCATAAATCATCTCGAATCATCCTGGTAACATGTAGAGTACACGATAGCATGATACCGATCCATAACCTAGATAGGTACCAGACCTATTCTGGGTCCACCATGCCAAAGCAATATCTTCAAGCATTTGAAGCATGATCAAAGAACATCTTCAGCATCCTGAAGTCCATGAAGAAGTTGCACCTACACCAATTATGCATCATGTCACAATTCCTCAATGAAAGCTCTGTCGGTAAAGCCTTAAACTAGTGTTGGTAAGGGTTTACCAAAGTGTATGATAACATCCAATTACCAAGCCAATACCAACTGACCAAAACATGTTCATGGAGCATATAACTCATAAAATCCAATATACTTCACTGATCCAAACATGTCGGAAGTGTCAACAGATAATCTCTTCTTTCGGTAACACTAGATCTTCTATCGGTAACCAAAACTTGTCTGTCGGTAACCATCCATATCAGCTAGTGTTGACATCAATGACAAAATGTACATCAATGCAACACATAATCAATTCATCCATAATGCCAACAATCTCTCCCTTTTGGAATTAATGGCAACACTAGAGGTGAAAAACATCTAAGTACCAAGAGATTCCAAACAAGTCTCACCCTGTGGAAGACAACCAACGATCAATAGCTCTCCCCCAATGAATGATATCTTTGTAAGGTTCGGAATGATTTTTCACATTACTATCACTCCCCCTTTGATATCAATGCCAGAAATCTGACAAAAATATCAAAGCAATGATATAAACCTTTGAATCTCAAAGTTCACTACTCCCCCTGAGTACTAGCACCACTCATTAGTGCCAAAATGAATAATGTCTCTGATAATACATGTCTGACTGATGACAAACTTCATCAATCAAGTCTCTATTGGAGGGGCAGAAACCCCTAACCTGTATCTTAAATATTCAAATGATTCGTTAGACAACGGTTAAGTGAATATGTCTAGCCCCTAACCACTATGGAGAGCATGAAATTCTAGCCCATTTCAAAAAAAATTGCACCCAAAAAGGAGCAAAAATGTGCAAGTTATGGCCATTTGAAGTTGAACTGCAAAATCAAAAAACTCAATGAGAGGGGCCTGCAAAAATTTTTAAAAATGATGACGTGGCGCTGATGTCAGCAATTCACTGTGTTAAATTTGACGGCTGTATGACCGTCGCAAAAACTTTGCCTCCCCACTGACTGGGCGTCCGTACTATAAGGACTGTTGACTGTGCAGGCCGTACCGTACGGATTTGCTCACTGGGTGGTGTGGGTCAGCTCTACATGGCAGATGACGTGGTGGATGACTGTGCGTACGGGTTTTACCCGCAGGCCAGTGGCGGACGCGGGGCCGCCTGTTTTGGTGGTCGCCGACGGAGGGAGCGGCCGGAGTCGAGGGGCCGATGGAGTCTATGTCCCGGCCGGCGGGATGGGGCTGTGGTTGCCGAAGAGGAGAAGTGGTCCCGACGGCGGCGATGGGGATGGCGGGTATCGGCACAGGCGGTGGCTGGTACAGGCAGGGGCGGAGCGTGGCGAGGATGGGACGGTCAGTGCTGACAGCGATAGATGGGAGGATGAAAGCCGAGGTGGCCGATGAGAGGAAGGGGCCGCCACTGAGGACACCGAAGGTGGCGGCGGCACGGGCGATGTGGACCGGTGCTGCAGACCTGCAGGGTATGGCAGGTCACAGGGGGGGTCAAAATAGGCCGACTTTATAACCAAAATTCATGGAAACATCCTTCTAGACGCAATGGCAGGGTCGGATCTGGTCTAGGACGCCTCCAAAAGATGTTGCTCTTCAGATCTGCCTCTTGACATCGCAATAATGCCTCTTCAAGATGAATCAATGAAGCCCCAATGGCTCTGATACCATGTGAGATTTTGCCAAGATCAAGAGCTCAATGAAATGTTCAAAATAGAGACACAATATAGGACAAGAATAAACTATATTCTCATCAATAGAAAATGATCAATAATATCAATTTACATACAATGTAGATGAGCTTGCTTATATAGGCAAGGCTAGGGATATGTGAGCACACAAACATGACATGTGGCTCAATAAGAAACAAGGGTAGGTAGGAAATAGGTGTGGGTAGGTAGGAGAAATAATATAATAGTCCACATGAGGTGGATCACCCACTGAATGTGGAGTGTAACAACAAGATCAACACCATAAAAGGTGGAATTTCTTCTACACACACTATCCCAATGTGGCACAAACACCCAAGTGTCTCATACCCAAACTATTATGAAATGCATTTCCTAAGTAAACTTAAGTAAGTGTAACAATATCCAAGATGAATAATTATTTACACCAACACCTTATTCTTTTTTTTTCTTTTCCTTTTTTTTTTATGCCATATGGTTTCTTTATAATGGGCTCAATGTTGGACCTCCATCCCATTTTTTCCTTCAATCTCTCAAAGTATTCCAAATAGTAACATAATTTATCACAAGAAATCTCACAGAAAGCACACAATTTGGCTAAAAATTTTCTAAGAAGTCTACCAGAAATAGATTGTATGTTTTTTTATAATTAGAGACTCATAATTTGAATTACTATTGGACTTGGATTAATCTACTAATAATTTTTTAGTATTAACATTTCTTTAGTTGAAAATTAAATTTAAAATGTAATTAAAATACAAACATTACATTGAAAACTTTTCGCTTCACTTGTTGATCAACATTAGTCAATTTTTAGTCTCTAATTAAAATAGTTGATAAATTTTAACAAATGATGGGTATGTACTTGTTTCTAATTTGGTATTTACTGTTTTGGTCATCTACCATGTTGGGTGAATGCATTTTCCTAAATTGTGTCATATTAAAAAAACTCTAATTTACACCCATTAGGCATGACATGCAATGCGTTCGAAGCTTGATCTCTTTGCATTATATAATTTTTAAAAGCTAATCTTTGTTCATATTTTGATTGATGTTTTTTACTCTATTTTGATTAGTTGTTGTTAGTTAGAGTATTATAGTTGAAGGAATTCCTGAACTAAGTAGGAGAATACCACATAGTTTGTAAGCGATTTGTAATAGGAAACTAGTAATATTCATCACGTGATAACAATTGCAAGCTCAAGAAGATGAACAAGGCATTGACTTAAAACCACTAGTCATTTTATTGTTGGGGAGAAGGAGAATATAATTTTAAAATTTTACATGTTTTATCGTTCAGCTAGGTAATTGAAGATTTTTGAGAGAGATGAAATTGTTATTATTAGGTTTCTAATGTTTTCAAATTTTGATTTCCTAGAACTTTTGAATGTCGAAGAAGAAAGATTCATTAAATCTTGATTACTTTTCCCAAATGAAAATGTTTTGTTGCACACCTAAATTATTTTTTAAGTTAACTACAAAGGTGACTTGTTTTTCTATAGGTAAGATATGCTTATAACTTTAAGTGCTTAAAGGGAAGTACAAATTATATAATTTGAACTATGACTCTAAACTTTTATTTGAAATGGGGTGGGTTTTGTTGTTCACTAGTTTCAGCAAATAATTTTTTTCAATTCAGTTTATTCGGGGCTTTGGTTGATATGATAATTTCAATGTGTTGTGGTGTGTTTAATATGTTTAGTTAAGTGTTTAGAACATTATGTAGATAGTGAATTTGTTATTTAATAGGCAAGGAATTTTTGGAAGCTTGGTCCAAGGTTTATTAAGAAAGATTTTTTATTTTTTGATTATTTCTTCCTATTTCAATCTTTTTTATAATTTGTTTGTTCTAATGAATTTTAGTTATCGCTCATAGTTAAGTATAATTGTGATTTGTCTCATTATATAGCTAGGAAATGGCTCCAATGTTTTCATACTTAGGGAAGTAGGATATCTAATATTCAAGCTATAGCCCAATACATAGATTTGATCCTAGTGGAGATAAAGACTTGCATTGTAATTTCTTTTTTGTTGAATTCTGTGCAGGTAGGATGATATGATTTTTTTTTTCCATACTAGCTATGTGATGTCACTGAATCTTGATCCCTAGGCACTTAAAAATATTTTTCATACAAGATTTGTGACATTTCTATTTTTTCTTGCTTTGTTAATGATTTCTTGTTATGAAAATTTCAATCTTCTTGTGGAAATATTTATGAACTCTTTTAGTTTTGAGGCCAGATACCCATGTAGTATTATTACTGCTTAGTAATTGTTTAAGATGGTGATTTGCAATTTAATCTCATTTCTTGCTTCAATACTGTAAATAGCAAAATATGTAAGAAAAAACATAACGTGCTATAGAAAATTGACAATGTTTGTGGAAAAGTAAATTTATTACATTAGTTGAATTTATAACACATAAGGTATTAAATGTATTTCAATCGTGTTCTCTCAATACTAAGGCATGTTTAGTAAGAGAAACTTGTTGATATTTATATTATAGCATTCTTAGTCCCATTTTGATATGCTTACCATTTGTGAAGTGTAAATTTGATTTGATTTCTAAATTGTAATTATTTTGTGGAAAGCTAAAGTATTAGGTATCTATTCTCCAATAATCAATTTTATGTATTAAACTTTTTCAAATGGGGTTGCTTATTATTATGTCTTTTAAAACATGTACAGATTTTCAAACCAATTATTTTTGAAATTTTATCTCTAATGTACAATGATTAATGTATATATGATTGTGTATTTTAAAACATGTTTATTTTTTTAAACCAACTATATTTAAAAAAATCATTTTGTAGGTTTAATATTCAATACTTAACGTGGAGTTGTCTGTCAATCTTTCATTTATTTTACAAATGGGAAATATATATGATGTTTCTTAACTTGAATTTTTTTATATTGTTTGTTTATTCAAACTAAAGCACTTCCTTTTTATTTATTTAAATGACTCTCGATAGTAATTTGTATTTATTCCAATTTATTTATGTGTTTCTATTTGTAATATCTACTGCACCTTACATTATCCTAACTTCTAATAAATTTGTAAACTAATTCCTATTTCCAATATTTGATTTATTTAATTTGGACATTATTGTATTTCTTAAATACCTTTTGTTTACACTTAAATATGTGATTCGATTTAAATATTTTACTTCTAGATGTGACCATGTAGATTATTTATTCAATATTAAAATATGAAATTAATTATTTGATTCATTGTTAAAAGATTAAATTCATACTTACTATTTATAATTCATATTAGAAAACAAAAAAATGTTATGATAATTAGGACAAAGAATAATTAGTGCACAAAAATATTTGTCCTTATCAATAATCAAAGATTGTAAAAAATCTCAACAATTTTCTCCTCCATAATTAACATTTTTATTAGTTTTTTTAGGTCATTACAAATCCTCAACAACAAATTCAAATAATTGATTTCAAGTAGTGATTTAGAAGTCAATGCTTCATTACCATCGATTGGCACAAATGTGTTTGTGAAATGGAGTGGGTTTAATGAAATAGACATCCAAAATTTTGCACATTCTCTTTCGCTTAATTGTAGTCGGACTGTTGAACAAGTAGAAGTAACAAGATCTTGTACATGTGATATCAAAGAGTTTGAATTCAGGGAAATGGAATAAATTGTAATTAAGTTTCATGTAACATGCATGGAATTATTTGGATTTGGTAGTTTCCTACGGGAAATGTATTGTGATGATTATTATTGAGAGGGCAATGCTCCTATTATCCGTTGTGCATTTCAAAACCATATGAATCATACGTAGTATGGTATTATTGTAGTTCCCTATGTGGTTTACCAAGAACTGAACTTGTATGACCCCTTTCACATAAATAAATTGTTGGAAGTTGTTTAACTTATTTCATCAAAGTCTTACATTGTTTTCTCTTATGTTTCATGAAGAGATGTTATAAGTTAACTTTATATAACTTTTTTTTAGTCATAATACAAGTTTCTCAATCTATACTTTAAACCCTTTCACATTAAATTTCTCGCTTTAACCCTATGTTGTGTGCAATAGAATGAGACATTTCAGTTGTTTCTATAATATGGATGATTTAAATAACACACCCATTATTTATTCTAACTAAATTCAAACAAATATTGTAATTAATTTTTTCAATCATAATACAAGTTTAATGATCTATACTTTACACCCTTTCACTTTAAAGTTATCACTTTAATCTTATTTTGGTGTGTAGTAAAAATAAAAATTTGAGTTTCTTTTATAATATGGATGATTTGAATTATAAACCCATCATTTATTCTAATTCTCAAGCTTATTCAATAACTGAATGTCAATTATTGTGATTGAAGAGTTCATTTAATTTATGAAAAATGTTGAAGTTTCCTACCTTAATAGTTTAAAGCTACCTTTAACCAAGTCTCCTATTTTATTGTGATATTATTTTCACTATCTTTGGCACTTTTTCTTTAACCATGAGATCAACTTTATCTCAACCAAAAAATTCCAGCATATAATTCCAAAATAATTGTTGGGTACATGTATGTCTCTCTATATTTACATCATCTTTACCATTGCAACTTAAATTTTTCCAATTGCCTTAGATAATCATTAATTGTAAGAAAATATTTTATGTTACATATGCATTTAAGCATTCTTGTAAGTAATGAATTTTTTTCTAGATTACGCTTATGTCTATCATATTTATTAATATGGCTATAAATTTGTCATGATTACTCTATCCATTTTATAGAAAAATAAAGTTGTCCTGGTTACTTTTAGGGAAGGACGATATCAAGGATTTCTTTATCGCTACTTATGAAGTTGACCGTTGTAATTCAAAATTTGGGGCCAAAATGCTTGGACAGGTCCATTAGGTGCTATAGTCAAAGGAAAGGGGCTCTAGACACCCTTTTAGAAAAAAATGTAGGCTAGAAGAGAGGTCGTGAGAAGGGGATTCCACCTAGTTTTTGGAAAAGGTCCCTAAACTAAGCACAATCGGCTATTAACTAGATATAACCACCAAAGTGGGTCTAATGTGAGCGATAAAAAAGGTGTACAATCTACTACACTACACTATCAAGTGACTCATCCCCATCAATCAATTGAATAAATAAATTAAGAATTCAATATTTTATGAGTAATGTTTCACTTATTTGCCTTGACCTAATAAAACAAGAAAAAAAAAACTTGCTTGGATTACACAATGTGTAGGCCTGTGAAGTTCAATTGATGGAAGAAACACTAAATGATCTGCGTACAACTTATGAAAATTTGGTTTTCTAAATTACACTTTCCTATGAGAAAATCATGCTGATGAGTAGTATGGAAAAGGAAGTTCTCCTTACATTGAACTTGTGTTTAAGATTTACTTGAATAACATGTAACAAACTTATGCTTCAAAACTATGTATATAGTATATAATATTATAATAGTTTTAAGGTTTCCATTTAGCATGAATAGTTGTAGCTACAATTGTTTTTGATGAAGATAAACTGGTTTTATAGGGACCTGAAACCCAGAGTATTACAGACCAAGGCCAGCAGCCAATTAGACAGTAAAACTAAGACAAACAGGGGACAAACCCCACACAGATCGAAAGCCAAAAAACCAAAATAGCTGAACCAAAAAATAGGGAAAAGCAATCAACTAAGAGAGTGCATCAATTCAGTTTTTTTCTGAATAATCCTCTTATTAATTTTTTCCAAATCCTCCATGATGAATCTGGAGGTTCCGGAGTCCTGGCTTTGGCTCCTCGTTCTAGTGCAAGGACCTGAGAGAGTCTTCCCACCAACAACACTCTATCCACCCTCTAAGGCATTCTTTTTTCTACTTTTCCCCCAAGGGAGGGTCACTGGCGATGGTCTTGGTTCTATAATCAGTCATCATGAAATTAATTTTTTTCAAACCATCAGCACTATTGTTCATCACCTGACTACTGATTTCCACCAGATTGTTTAGGTTTTCCTTGATCTCACTCACATCCTCTTCTAGCTTCTCAAGTTTGCGCTCATGGTCAACCTTCATAGTTTCCACATCCTGATAAATTTTCCGGATCATACTCATGATCTTCTCAGTTTTACTGGGCCCACAGAATTTTGTGAAAGTCTCGACAATTCCTTTAATCCCATCTTTTAGGGATCCAATATCCTTATCCACCCACTTCCATTAGTTCTCCCGACTTCTGGTAGTCTCCAAAAGCAGATTTCCCAGCACCCTCTCCTCCTTTTTATCACTTTTATTTTCCTTATTCACAAACCCCTATTTTTCATCATCCACATTGATAGGGATGTCCAACCTAATCTCGTGGTCTAGGACCTTGGATTCACTATATTTGGTTAATATTGTTATCTTTTTGGTGGGTGGTTCCAGGTCTTGCATTTTCCTGCTACCAGATTTGAACTTACTTTCTGCTCCCCTTCTTTCTTTGGTCTATACTCAGGGTCCTTCGTATCCTTGATATCACGCCAATCCATGGCAGTACCACTATCATCCTCATCCATCTTCGTGTCAGAGACCAACTGCACATCAGGGTTAGAGGAGGAAATGTGGGTTCTATCCTTGGGGGAGGGTTTCACTTCATGATCTTGGGCGTATTCCATAATCAACAAGATAAGGCCTTCATGAATCACAGGGTTATCCTTGTTTTCAAAATGTTTAACTAAACTATTCTCCAAGGATGAAACCAAATAAAAAGGTATGGAAATAAATCTACGATGCCTAAAATGATTTAAGATATTAAAATGGTGTGATAAAATGCTAGCATATCTACCATCCAAGGTGATGTACCTCATGATGAATTATGTCATATTAGCCTAGAGGGAGATCATCTCTTTCCTATTATAGCCACCATCTGCCATTTTCGTAACCCTTTGTCTTTCCTTTTCCTTATCATAAAAGGATCAATAGCCTCCTCACCCAACTTCTTGTCTCTATAGAATTTTATGCCTTTCATATCCAGACCAGTAACAGTGGCAGCCAGGTTTTCATTGACTTGAAACTCCGCACCAAAGACAGACAGCACACCCTTCTTCCAACCTTTAACAAAGCTTTCTGTAACAATGGCAGAATGACCATGCAGTCTCTCCAAAAAGGGCACCATCCCACTATCAGAAATTTCCTCCCGAGCCTCCTTATTCTTCTGCCACTTATCATAGGTTGTGGGTTCAAATCTATTCTTTTCACCTCTCATTCTCTAGCTTGAGCAAATTAGACAACAAGGCTCCAAAAAAACTAGGAGGAAAGCAAACCAGAAATAGGGAAAACTGAAAGTTCTAAAACTTCTCAAAGTGGTAATAATTCGAACTACCACCCCAACGGTTCCCATTCCATCATAATCTTTCATTATTAACTTCATTGGAAAGGCCGAAGATCTTGACATCATTTCTTGCAAGGTCGCACAGAGTTTTCAGGAAATTTTCCTCTCCTCTCCACCATTTAACCACAACGTTACCCACCTCCAAGTTGGCCAAATGATCTGCAAGTTTTTTCCTTCTCGAAAAATGTGCGATATCTTGAAATACTGCAGGTCGGCTATCATTTCAAGGCAATCCTTGATTAAGTTTGAAATAGTCCACATAGGCACCGTACATCCCTTAATGCATTTGACAATGTTAAGCGAGTCACTTTCTAGCCAGACCCGTTTGAACCCCTCCTTGCTCGCCATGCGTAGTCCTATGTAGGAGGCATTGGCCTCCACAAAATCATTAGTTGTGGTGCCCAAAAGGGAGCACCACCGTAGAGACTAGAGAAGCCAAATGGTTCCTCGCCACTCCCCCATAGCCAGTCATCCCAGGATTTCCTTTGGCCACCCCGTCGATATTAATTTTGATCCACCCTAGAAGGGACGGATTCCAAGAAACATTCTCTTTGGTATGTTTAATTTTATAAATAGAGATCGATATATTCCAGCATATCTACCACCGCTTGATAGTATCCCATTACTCCTGGCTAGACTCAAGAGTCCAGGATCATTTTTCCCACTAGGATAGTAATTAAGAAAATTATCCTTAATAGCATTCCTTATTCTAATAGCCACCACAAGAGCAATGGACTCCATATCTTTGAAAACCTTATTATTTATTTCCTTCCACAAACCCCAAGCAATATGAGGTAGGGATAAGTTCCATAGAATACCAATCACATGGTTGTCATAAGGGCACTTCCATTGGAACCAAAAGTTCTGAATAGAATCAGGGGGGGACCCAAATAATATTCCACGGGTTGAAAAAGAAGGCCTAGATGTCCCTAGCATAGGAGCAATGTAAGAGCAGATGATCAACATTTTTTGCTTCTTCTTTACATAAAAAACATCTATTACTAATGGGGATCCCACGTTTATAGAGATTATCAATGGTAGAGATCTTATTTTGCATGAATAACCAGAAGAATATATTAACTTTAGGAATTGAGAGTTTATTCCAAGCTCTAGCCCAAAAGGGGGGAGGAGAAAAAGACTTGGTGATGATTCAGAAAGCATCTGTCACCAAAAAATGCCCCGAGGTAGAACCATTCCATATAGCCACATCTTCCACCAGAGGATGGAATGATGATCAGGTTCAGCCAAGAGTACAAAGCAGCCAAAGAAGCATCCAAGGTTCTAAGGTCCACCCAAACTCCATTACTCATATAATCTGCAACCCAAGTTGCAATGAGATTAATGCATTTCTCTTTGAATTATGAAGCCCACACTGAATTAGACAAAGGCCCCTCTCCTGTCCACCAATCATCCCAAAACCTTATATTTCTACCATTTTCTAGAACCCATCGGCTTCCGTGAGAAATAATGAAAGAGGATCTGAAGAAATTATTCCAAATATGAGAGACAGAAGTCGGGAGGGAATAATTTTCCAACATTCTTTGGAAATCATGAATTTGGTATTAGTCCTTGAAAATATCGATCAATTCATTGTTCTCCTTTAAACATCTCCATAGCTACTTAGCCATTAAAGCTCTATTAAAGTCTCTTAGATGTCTGATATCCAGGCCTCCTCTATTTCTAGGCAAACAAACCTGATCCCAGGTGAACAAATGAATCCTACTCTTGGATTTAGAACCTCACCAAAGCAATTTCTTTTGTATACTTTCATTCTATCAGCAAATTTGGCCAGGATTTTAAATAGACTCATAGCATACACGGGAAGGTTCTGAAGAAAAGCCTTAATTAATTGAAGTTTACCCGCTTGGCTTAACAAAGCTCCTTTCCAACCAGCCAGCTTCATTTGAAATCTATCAATCAGACTAGACCAGAAGGAGTCCGAGGTAGGTCCCACACACAAGGGCAGACCCAAATATGAATAAGGGAGAACACCCATTTTGCAGCCCAAAATATTGGCAATCTTCATTTTTCTATTCTCAGAAGTATTCATGAAGAAAATGGAGCTTTTAGACAGACTGACTTTTTTCCCCGATCCTTTCTCATAAGTATCTAGGATAGCTTTAATAGTATTTGCTTCTTTAATCAAACTTTCCCCCATCAGTAGTGTATCATCAACAAATTGATGGTGGGAGCAAATAGTAGCTTGGGAAGAAGGTTGTAAACCCCTCAAATTGCTCTTCCTAACATCTCTCTGGATAGTTTTTTCAAAAGCTTCACTCATCAGAATAAAGAGAAACGGGGAGAGAGGATCCCCTTGTCTAATACCCCATGACGCCAAAAACAAACAGACATCGAACCATTGACCAAAACCTAAAATTTGGGAGTGGTAACACACTGATTGACAAGCTAGATGAAATGGTTACCAAAACCAAAGGATTGAAGCACTTTAAACAAAAAAATCCAATTGACCTGATCATAAGATTTGAGAAGATCCAACTTCAACAAGAAGCCCGATTTCTTAAAGAATGGATATTCTCATGGACAACAATAATAGAATCCAAAATCTGTCTACCAGGTACGAAACCATTCTGATGCTTCGAAATCAAAGAATGCAGCAAATTTTTAAGCCTAAACACAATGATCTTGGTAAAGATTTTATAGATCGAGTTACATAAACTAATGGGTCTAAAGTCCTGAAAGGAATAGGCATCAGGTTTCTTAGGGATCAGGACAAAAAAAGGTAGCATTTAGTTCCTTAAGAAGAGATCAGGAACCAAAGAACTCTCTAGCAGCATCCACAACATTCGAACCAATAATCTGCCAAAAAGTTTGAAAAACATAGGGAAACCGTCAGGGCCAAGAACTTTATTACCTTCACAGGAAAAGTCTGCAGCTCTAACCTCATCATGAGATGGGATTATGGTTAGCTCCTTATTCATGTCTTGGGAAACAGTACATCTAAACTTCGACAGGATCTCATCTTGAGCATTAACATCCTGACAGCCATCATCCGAAAGAAGAGTGGAAAAATATATAATGGCTTCCTAGTTTAACTCCTCATGCTTATCAATCCAGCCATGATCCACTAAAATTTTATTGATTTTGTTTGAGGCCCTATGTTTGAGGATAGTCATATGAAAAAACTTCATGTTTTTGTGACCAGATTTGAGCCATAAATCTTTGGACCTTTGATTCCAGAATTCCTCCTCCTTAGAGATGATATCATGAATCTTGGTAAGTAACTCAACTTCTTTATCCATAACCATAGGATCATACCCCACATCTTGAATCTGAGACTGTACATCATCCAAATCTTTCTTAAGGTTTTCTTTTATCTAAAAAATATTGCTGAAGGAAACTTTATTCCAAAGTTGGATATTGGAAATAATATTGGCTAGTTTATTAGCCACTCTAAACATTGCAGTTCCCTGAATGTCAACATTCCACCATTTAGAAATATTGTCATAAATATCCAGAGCTAAAAGCCACATCTTCTCAAACCTTAAGGGGAAGGCCTTCCTCCCAGTTAAAGGGGATATAATCAGAAAAATCGGGAAATGATTAGACCCAATTCTGGACAACACATTTAATCTACAAGAAGCATTATGAATCCACTCAGGAGAAATAATACCTCTGTCCAGTCTGACTTGGATGAGGCCCCCCCCACTTCTTCTGTTGGAACAAGTGAATTTAGCTCCAAGGAGATTAATGTCTAACAAACACAGAGAGTTAATCATATCCACCAAGTCCTCCCTACTTTCTTCCAAAACAAGCATCCCATCAGCCTTTTCCATACTAGATAATGGGGTATTAAAATCCCCCAATAGAATCCATTTCCCATTTGGGAAAGCCATTCTAGCATTAATAATACAGGACCCGAGCATTTTTATAGCGTTTTTCCCATTTGGACCATAGATATTAGAAATGATCCAAGATGATCCATCAGATAGACTAGTAAATCTAGTGGCAATGTGATTAGGAGAAGTAAAGACAACCTTACCCAAAAGCCATCTAGGATTGCACAAAGTGGCAGTACCACCATAAGCCCCATTAGCATTAGCACAACTAGTTCCACAATCTCTAAAAATAACCAATTTGATCTTTTCCACTCTACAACCAGGCATTTTGGTTTCTTGAACAAGAATATATCTAGCTTGTGATCTCTAACTAGGTTGGATAGAAGATCATGTTTGTGGGAATGATTCAATCCCCTAATATTCCATGAAATGACTTTCATTTGACTAGATGGGGGGAACCAATCCCCATGTCTTGTAGTGTTATTTGGACTCCATAAACAATGGAATACTGACTATTGTTGTCTCTACTAATCGCATTGGGAGGCCTCCCCACTACCCTCAAATCAGATCCACAATCCACCTTTTGTTTGTTTCTAGTCTTAACACCACTAGAAACCAGTGTTAATAAATGACCATTTGGGGAGTTCCTTTTTTTGTGCTTAGTTTTTACCTCAATAAACAGATTTGGATTATCATCATCCTGGGTCACATCGTCAGTAATGTTTGAATCCAATAAATTCCCAACATCAACAACAAGGTGGATGCAAGGATCCTTAACCCTATGAACCTCCGTCATAGACTTATCCCCATTAGAAATCTCCTCGGGCTTCAAACTTCCCCCTGCATCCCCCCCCCCTCATTCAAGGGATCTAGGTTTGAAGGATTTGGATCTGGACCAACCTGAACACATGGGATATTATTCATTCCATCCATACATGGAGTGGGATCTAAGGACGGAGACTCCACCAAATCCACCCCCTTTGTCTCATTTTTCTTCTTCCAACTCCTCTTAGGCATAGGCTTAGAAGGGCATTCCCTGGCCCAATGACCAACTTTTTTACAATGGAAACAAGTAAAGGGAATAGATTCATACTCGACTTTCTAAACCCATTTGCCCAGCTTAGAGAAGGGGCCAATCTCCTTTGGCAAATTAGCAGATTGTTTAACATTCACACAGATTCTAGCATACACTAGACGCGTCTTCGCAGAGGTCACTGGGTCAACTGAAAGGAGCTCACCAAAGCATCCAACAATCCCAGCAAAGATTTCTTCACCCTAGAACTCCATAGGAAAATTTGGTAGCCGCACCCAAATAGGGGCCTCATTACATTCCCATTCCTTTGGGTTAAAGCCTAGTTCCCATTTCTTGAGAGCCAACGATGATTTGCCTAACATCCAGGGACCACCCGCTAAGAAAGATCGAAGGTCCTCCTCACAGGCAAAGGAGAAGGAGAAAAAACCATTAGACATGGAAACCACATCAATTTGACCCTTTCCCTTCCATTTACGAGACACCGAATCCCTAACAGCTTCAATATTAGGTCGAGGGCCAATAAACTTGCCAACCAGGACAGGGGTCAGATTAGCCATATTCTTTTCCACGATACAATCTGGAATAGAAATTGAACAAGAGCCAAACTTCAGGTCCACTTTATGGGGAAGAGGCGCAATAGCCTTGCATTTGAGGTTTGACCCAAATAAAGTAGACCATTTTCTGTTGCAGTCTAGAGATCCCGGTTTCCTAAGATTCTCCACAAACTTTCTGGGACCCTCCCCACCACAAGGTAAAACAGTAAAGTCAGTTTTTTCTTTTGTTGGTACCGGCAAGGTGTCCCCATCCCAAAACCCGTTGAGACTGCCATCAGAAGCTTTAGGTTTTGTTTCTCCCATGGATTACATCACGTGGGAGCCTCCGAAACCTTCATCACCCAATCTTCCCGCTCCTGCTCCTGCTCCATTCGAATTCAAACCAGTCACTCCAGTTGTTCCCGCCATTCCCACCTCTCTAGCTGCTTACATTAATAAAATATAATAACTTTATTTTTTATATTTCAAGTTTTTGGTCTTTTCTTGAGTTGCTTCCTATTTTAAATTTCTATTACTGTTCTCCAACAATTAGTGATAGATGTATTTACAAGTGATCATACCTACTAGCAATAATTAATTAATTGCAAATTACGTCCCACATTTCATTTGAATTACTTACAATTGTTGGCACATAATAAAAGTTCTAACTAATATTTTTACTACACCAATAATAGGAGCTAAATTTTAAAAAAAATTATGGATTTGCTCCTCCTTATCTCAGTCGGTGGTTTCCAAGAACACTCTCCCTCTTCACCAGGGTTTAATTCTAAGACTTTATAAGTTTCATTTGGCTTCAACCTTACCTAGTGGGGCCCGTATGACCTCCTCTGGTCCTCTGTCTTCAAGTAGCTTCTTTATAGTGGTTATGTAAGAGGTCCAGGCCTATCTTGCTTTAATCAATCATAACTAAACCAATAATAGGAACTATATGTTTATATCAATAATTATTACCATTTTACATAAATTCATTATAATTTTTTAGCTTAGTAATAACTAAAAAATCTTTAATTCACTCATTCTAATCCACATTTATATTTATGTTTGTAAAAATAAATGTTATTTTTAGATTATTGGCATTTTACAAGTCGTATAGAATATTGCTCATATTTTGTATCCCTTTTTACTCACCACCATTCATTCTTTCTAATTATGTAGAGTGTAAACTTCCATAAGACATTATCTTGTTGTAAAACATCAAAACAAGAAAATTGACATGTATTATTCAAAAAATATGTTTAACCTATCTAAATGTATTACACTTCAAAAAATTAATTCATCTTGGAAACAACTATGTTGTATCTTCAACATTAATTATACATGGTTAAATAGGTATTATTGTTTCAACTTCATTTGCAATGTCTGCTTCATAAGGTAAAGTTTTATAGTTTACATTCATTGCGTAATAGTTTTCATATGTATTTCAATTTTTATAGGAATAATTTACTATCCCGCGGAAATGAATTATTTGATTGAAAATGCAATCAAGATGATCGGTGATGGAAACCTAAAGTTGCAACCACATTTGCAAGTATTAAGTATGGCAAGTTTGGGGATGACCATCGATCAACAAATTGATTTTAAAACAGACCTCTCTATTGGATTTCACAAGCAAAAGGATACACTTAGAAAAAAAATACAATGATTCCATAAAGTCAATACAAATCCCTAAGGGATCTACACTTCTACCCATCAAATATAGTTGCCATATTATTCGCAATTCAAGGTGAGCCACAATGTTTGATTGATTTTCTAACAATTGTCGATCAATTTTGTGTAAATTAGCAAATTCTTGGACCCACTATGTAAAACTTGTTGCAATTTTAGCCCTCCAAACTAGTTTATATACACAAGGACATGAGATTTTAAGCTCACAAAGATTTTAAAAATTATAAAGAAAGTGACAAATGATACAAGGTTAACACTTGACTTGAATTAGTTAGATATTTTTTCACATTTTTTTAGAAAATCCTAATCTAGAGTTGGGTTAACGAATAATAGATGTGTAGGAAGATATAAAACTGAATTAATGGAGTTCTCTTATAAATATCTCAAATACTTCATCAATAAATGTAAACACAGATATCCAAACATAGACATGTTTTTTAAAACATAAAACACCACAATCAAAATATGTGATTTCAACATATAAAATCACAAAATTTGACATCAACCTAGATAAAATGGAGCGAAAAGGATCTTTTTTATATCATGTGTCATGTGAGATGTGTCTATCTTAAAACCACGCATGATCTGAGTCCATCCTTAATTACTTTCCACACCTTGACATAAACAACATTTCTGTCGGTTTATTTATAGCTTGTTCTTACCCAAGTTACAAATGCCCCTTTGAAAAATGTTCACTTTTACATTCAAGAAAATTAGGAAATCCCTGTCAAACTTTTTGATACCAGTTTTATACCTAAACAAGATCTTAACACACAAATTTATGATCTTTCCTTTTAAATATTAAAATGTTAGAAAATGCGCAGTTTGCATTGATACAAAGAAATAGCGGTCATGGGTTTTGCTAATTTGAAAGTTAGGAACCCCTGGCCAGACAATCTGAGTGTGGCGATGGAAATTCACGAGATACATGATGTGAAGGCGGCTGAAAAAATATATTGCAATCTGTGTGGGGGAGCTTGACACCTTCTGATTATAGTCTTTGAATAAATACTGTAGTATTAATCTAGTGTCTGAACGTTAGGTTTGAAAACAACAACGCGGGAAGAACAAGGGAAGTCAAAGCCTTATATGCCCAATTCTCGTCAACAAGAAGAAGTTCAGGTTGGAAGATTGAAATTCTACTTTGTCTGCTATTGTAGTGCGTGATTGTCTGCTATTGTAGTGCGTGATTTTCTATTTATAAGGTGCTCGTCTTAAACCTTGTATTCATCCTCGAACGCTTTGTCTGGCCGATCATTGTTTGACATCCCAGAAATCAGACACAATTATTTGATTGATTCCTTAATTTCTATCAGTCAATCAATGGCCGTATTTCCATTGCCCCAGCTTGAAGATAATGCTGTATTATTACCCAGTTCCCAAACTAACTCAACGCAGCCTCAGCTATGTGACGTATGGAGAGATATACAAGGTGCCCATAATTGGAATGGTTTGCTTGATCCCATGGTGCCCAATTTGAAAGCTGAAGCTCTCAGATATGGGAATTTGGCACAGCTTTGTTACGACGCATTTGATGGCAAAAGCTACTCCAAAAACTACGGCACATGTTATCACAGTAAAAGAGATCTGTTCAATAAGATGGGCATGTCTGAAAGTGGCTACCAAGTCACTAAATATGTTTACGCCAATACTAATCTGTTAAATCAAGTTTTTGGTGAGAAACCAAAAGACCAAGGTGTTTGGTTGGGTTTTATTGCAGTTTGCACGGATCCAAATGAGATAAGAAGGCTTGGACGACGAGACATAGTGATTGCATGGAGAGGAACTCAGACTGCTGAAGAATGGATAGAAGACCTGAGAGATATTCTTGTACCTACAAGATTATCCTATAGATGCAAGAGGACAGGCAAAAACCAAGAGCATCATTTCGCGGATGGAGTACTAATTGAGAGAGGATTCCTGAGCTGCTATACTTCAACTGTCCGTCACCGTCAAGGCGCTGCAGGAGCCACTGTGAACATCAGCACCAGAGATTTGGTAGTCTCAGAGATAGAACGATTGATTCAAGTTTATGAAAAAGAGATGGACAATTTAAGCATAACATTTACGGGACACAGCTTAGGAGCTGCTCTTGCAACCTTGAGCGCTTATGATATCAAACAAATGCTTTGCACCAAGCATAATTTTCATCAAATTCCCGTCACCGTCTTCGCTTTTGCCTCTCCCCGGGTGGGAAATCTTGCGTTTGCTAAACGGGTGGAGGAGATTGGAGTGAAAGTGCTGAGGTTTGTGAACAAGCGTGACGTGGTTCCCAAAGTGCCCGGAGTTTGTATGAACGAGAACGTGGGATGCCTCAGCAAATTGCTGCATTGGCTTCCGTGGACATACTTTCATGTTGGCTTCGAGCTTCCTTTACACAACAATTCTCCATTCATTCAGCACACCCATAATCTTGCCTACTTTCATAATTTAGAGCTTTACTTGCATTTACTGGACGGGTATGTTGGAAGTAAGCAGCCGTTTTCTTGGAGTGGAAGAGATCATGCTCTGGTTAATAAGAGCTGTGATTTATTGCGCGAGAAATATGAAATTCCTCCAAAATGGTGGCAGGAACAGAACAAGGGCCTCGTTAAAGGTCCAGATGGCAAATGGACGCAGCCATCAGAAGAGGAATAATTCATGTCTCACTCAACTCCAGATGACATCAACGTCCAACGTTCTGCGCCGCAATGTCACCACAACTGTGTTGGTTATTGAATTATTCTTTTTATCTGGATGTATATATTTAACATGTTGTCACATTCATTATTGAATTAATTTAACTTCAAAGCTTAACCTTTAGCGTGAAATGAAATCAACTATGCAGGAGTTCATAGCTGTGGATGATACAAATTAGCTTTTGATTGTCATAGAAAACAATCACGTGTCATCAGTAATCTGATAGATAATAAAAGTACGCGTAAATCAGTATTGATTTTAATTATGAACATTGCTATTAAACAAGAGATAATACGCCTCAGCTCTGTTGTAGCCCAAAATACCTTCATACAAAATTTGTAAAAATAGTCAACAAGGGTAAGTTCTCAAATCTTTCTCTAATCCTCAGAATTAGTGACAATATGAATGTTCTAGTGCTATCTAAATCTACCGAGAACTTTAGTTGAGGATTGCATGTATGCATGCCATACTATCTATAATTATGAGATTACCAAATATTTGGTTTCTAGGTATATAGCTCTACACTAGCACATTTTATTGTCGCTCAATTGCACCCATACTTTAAGATTATACAAGTATACATCCAACACATTATAATTCTAAAACAATGATTGTCTAGGGATGTGACAATTATTGTGGAGGCTACTATGGTAATGCCGCAACTTCCCCATGATGGGGAGGCATTGCATTTAATTTATGAGAGCTTGAAGAAGACATAAGGGACTACAAAGAATCAAGTTAGCTTTCTTGATAAGGAACTAAATTGTGATGGTGAAAATATTGAGCTTCCTTCTTTACCAATCAATCTTATCAACTATCAACAAAATATAAAGGATGCATTTTTTATTCTTGATTTCATTTTTTGATTAAATCGTGAATGACAAGTGTATGATTTTAAGTTAGGAGCTTTACATGAGCTCAATACCAAATCCTTGAAATCAATTATGTATAATCCAAGGAAACTATAATACAATATCAAATAGCCAATTTTATTGGACAATAATTTCTTAAGTACTCTTTCTTTCTTATATATTTAATCATTTATTAAAATGCCACTTTTTGCCTAGTATTTTTGCAATCAGCCTACATACGAAATTTCATGGACTTGCTAAAGATGACCATAGATTCGGTTTGGACACATGCAATCTCCAAAATCTACTAATACTTTTTAGTTTTTTGGACTCGTTCCTTAGACAACAACATACAATGATAATATTGCACAATTATGAGTAACCCTTTCGGCTTACCAAATTTCTCATAGATAGATTGTTATCCATAGAATTTTTTCAATAACTTAGCAATATTACTCAATATGTATGGAGTTTTTAAAAAGGAAACGTTCTTTATTTTAGATCCACTTCTATTTGGATGGGAGTACAATAAAAAAAATGGGAAGCAAATCTTGAACCTCCTAAGATTCAAGTTAACGTAATTCAACCTAGAGATCATAGAGGACTTTTGGAAATAGGACCCTAAAAGTTTCAATTCTAGTAGGATAAAAAATTTAAGAACGAATCAGATTTTTATACATAAAAGTTAGCCTAAAATAGAAATAAGCTAGTGTTTGAGTAGCAAACTGTAGGATGTATATAAATAAAACAATGATCTATTCACTATCCTCCTCCCCTTTAAATATTACATACTATAATGTCTATTTTTTGTGCAAAATGAGTATCAAGCTCCACTTGAAGGAAGAACCATAAAAGTAAAGGTTGGACTAAGAAATAAATCATTTACCTTATTGGAAGTACAATTAAAAAATACACAAGATGTATATGAGTATTTTAAAACGTCGCTATTTATAAAACTTATGGGATAGTATCAAACTATCAGAATGCCTCATGGAATTTAGATTTCACCTTTGAAGGACTCATAGAGCGATTCGAACAAATTTGTGAGACACGAGAGCTACTATCCAACAACAACTCAAACTGCGCAAAATTTAGACGAGAACAACGCTCATGAGTAGCGGATTGCACCTAGTATTCAAAAACATTCCTGAAACTAAGCACAATCATACATGAACTGAACATAACGTCCAAAGTGGGTCCAAAGTGAGTGTGAAATTGTATTTGTAAGCAATCGACTACACTACACTATCAAGTGATCCATGCCCATCAATCAATTGGAATTAACTTCCTAGAAGTTGCATTCAAGATTTATGAGTAATATTTCACTTAGCTTTCCTGACCTAATAGATCAAGCAAAAACACCTTGTTTAGATGTACACAATGTCTAGGCCTATGACGTTCAATTAAAAAAACCAACATTAAATGAGTTCCATGCAAATTATGTTTCAAAACTATATATAAAATATGCAATATTCTAATAGCATTAAATCCTCTATTAACAATGAGTATTTGTAGCTACAATTGCTAGATTACATAGATAAATTATTATTGCATATATATTAATTTTTTATAAAAATATCCAAATACACTATAATATACACACTAAAAAACACTAATAGAGTAGAAATATTCCTTGCAGCCATATGATGGCATCTCATACCCTATCATATTCTAGACACAGAGACTTACATATGAAGAGAAATAAAACTGCATAAAAAGATTCAATAACTATGTATACCTAGCTCGTGGTAAACCTGTCCACAATCTTCACATTAGCCAAATAGAATTCCTTAACAGCCATATTCTATGATTACATCCTATGGCACTAAAATATGGAGCCTCGTAGCACCCAAAAACTAATTTAAAAAACACCCAAAAAATAGAGTCATTCAGATGGCAATATAAAAGCATGTAAATGCACTAATCTTCCATTGAGATTGAAGGATAATTGCTTCCCTTTGCCTGACTATAACCTCTCCTACACCTAAACCAAGAGTTCATCCTCAATTTCCTCCTTATGAGATAGGATATCAGTAGAAAATATAGTTAGGCAGTCTTATTCTAGACTTGCTTGTAATCCATTAGAGTGACACCTTTCTTTCTAACAAACATACTGAATGATACAACATGAACTAGGAAATATGATGTTTTTTTACTAAATGATACAATATGTTACAAATATGGAGACAAACATATCAAAATAAAGTACTCATGAAATAAGTTCACTAACAACATATATGTTTCTTTCTAATCAACAAAATATCACCAAATACCTCAATATGAAAACTCTTCTATAAAATGCATGCAAAATATTTGTCTTAATGACAATTCTCTAAAATTGGGGAAAATTATAAAAAAAGAGTTGCTACATCTGAGGTGGTGTCTTACATAGGTATTAGAGCTAGCGGTCTTGCCAACCTGTTGGGAGACTACCATCTATTAAAGTTTCTTGAGTTGCATGACATTTTGGAAAACATTCAAACTTGGTATATTATTGCATCTAAAGAAAATTAGATTGTGGGTCACTTATCAAAATATTTCAGTGATTTGATGAAGTGTATTCAACCTAGGAAATTATAGAAAGAAAAGTGGAAATTTGGCTCTTAATGATTGGAATAAAGTTGGAGTCTCCAATTTCTAGATAATTTTCTTATCAAGCTGATGTAATTGGAATTATGTTTGTCTAAGGTAGAACAATTATATTGCAGGATGTTGAATTGGTCCAACGGAAGCTTATGGAACATCCTCATGAGGATTAAGACTTGAAGTTGCCTCTTGTCTCAATGAGTTCTTAAGAATTACAATTCATATAACACTATATAATAATGATATAATGATGATGATTTTATAGATTATTATTAAAGAATTTCATGGGTTGTGTGGTACCAGAAGCCACTCTTTTGATAAGAGGGCTCAAAGTTTAAAAGTTATGGATAAGGTGAGATCATTTTTTAATTTTTATTGATCTCAAGTGCAATAATTTAATTATTTGAATGTTCCAATGATTCTTTACCAAAATAAAAAAACATCATGCATAAAATGTTAAGGCATCCATGTTTTCTTGATTTCAAATGAAGATGATGATATCTCTAAGAAGGTACAATTTTAATTTTTGGCCATTTTTAGAAAGGAACAAGATGTCTCACATATAGCTCGTAGGTTCTCATAAAAATTAGTAGAGTAAAAAATTGAGAAGCTTAAAAACTAGCTGACAAAATAGGAAGTGATTTCTTTTGGTTTACAACATACAAGATCCCACAAAAATAGATAGGAGTAAAAAGAGAAGTGATGTTTCACATGTCAAGAGGCTTGGACACTCAATCACATATGTGGTCCAATTGATAAATAAAATTAAATAGTACATTATAAATTGAAGCTAAGAATATTGCAGACATATTAGCTTGTTGTTATTGAACCGTTCACGAAGTAGGAAAAGAAAGAAAGGGCAAAGGAACTCAAGTAGGTGATTTAAGATCTTGAATAAATCCAAGAAGACTTTAGCTTCAAGTAGAGTCCTAATTTTGGACGTTAGGATGGTTGGTTTGAATTAGAAAGTGGTAATAACTTTTAAGTTTATTGATAGCCCATTGTTTGTTATGAGTGCTAATTTGACTTTCTAAAATCCACTCTTTGAGTTGGATGATGAGGTGACATCTAGTTGTTGATGAAACCAATGGGATGTGGGATTAAGGTGTTGTTTGTGGTCCTATGAGGTGGATCCAATTGAATTGTCTATTGACCCACCCAAAATCATTGAGTCTTTACTTCTTGTAATGGACTATTATAGATTGAATTATCATGGGTTGACAGTTGAACTTGTCGGTTTATGACAAGAAAGGGAGTACTATTGCACGGTCTATATTTGTTGGGGTGCATACCGTTTTGATTGAATATATAAGTATCATCAAGTGTACTCTTAATGTGGCCCACATAAAATTACTATAGCACAACATCAACATGGTTAATTCACTATTTGGGTTGGTATCTATGCACAAGATGGAATAAGCATATGTCAAGATGTTGTAGAGCTAAAAAGAGATAATACTTGAATAAATTCCACATTATTAAAACTTTCTCACCATGTCAAACCATAAGTAATTTCAATGCCAAATACTAGGTGTGATTCTAATGTATTAATAAAGAACCAAAAATATATATAAATCTCATGCCTCAAACAAAAGCCTTAGACTTATAATATAATCAAGTAACGTATTTAGAACTTCACAAACTCTTGCCAAGGCATTAAAAATATTCCATATGCTCAAATTAAATATTAAATCTTTTTATTCATCATTAGACTTTATGAATCGATTCATTCATATTGAAAGTATATCATTACCAGAGGCAATATAATGCGCATGGAATAAATAGAGAAAAAACCAGTATTAATCTCCAACCTGCAAATTTGTCTCTTAAAAGGACTTCATAAATTTATCAAACTTACTTTCAACCCCCCTATGAAATCTCTAATAAACCATTCAAAATCTGAGATCGTCAATACAATGCAACCGCGAATGCTAATTGAAACTGCTTCAAGAATGAAACTAGGTTTTCATCCAATTCCTCCAAACTTGAGGGTTTCCATACTAGGGCTTCTCAACTAAAATCTAAAATCTTTTTGAGCTATACTAGAGAAAGAATAAACTAAGCATACCCAATAGAGACTCAAAGTGTCTTTTTATAACTCGCCAAGGGAGCTTCTAGAAACCCTTTTAAAATTCTCTTACCTTTTAATATTTGTCTTTTTAAAATGGGAAATAATAAATAGAACCTTTTAATTAACGTCTTTTTTATAACCTTATTAGATAATTAAATTAAGTTGTTATTAAATTTATGTAATTTTGACAACTTAAATTTTTATTATTTAATTAAATTTAAGGTCCAAATAAAGGGGACATTACACAAATAAATCTTATAGAAGGGATAAGTGTAATGTCCGCATTTTCATGTTATGTAGCTTTGTAGTTGGCTCTAATATTATGGGTGTGTATCGACCATATTAGAGTATTTTTTATGTTACCAACAAGATTGGATGGCCTAAAGGACTTAGAGGGTAGTTTTTGAGGTTATTTTAGACTTTTGGTGTGCTCTCCAATATTCTTGGAGAGAGAATCTATCTATAATAAGTGTCTCGATTATGTTTGGTTATCATCACTCCTATGCAGCCAATTTTAATTTTAATGCATTTAAACCAGTTTTACAACTCGGGTGTAATGTTGACCTATATTTAATTAAATTTATAGAGGTTGTATTGATTTAATTAAAACAATTTAGTGGGCATATTGGTATAATATCTTGTTGGAGAGAGAATGGAAAGTTTTAAAGGTTGGATTTGCCTAACCTTGTACCTAAGGTGCCCAAAATAATTAAATACTTAAATAAAGCACTTTTGGGGGTTATAAGGATTAATTAGTCAATAGGCTACACTTGCAAGAAAGCTTGCATATGGTGAGCTTGACGTTTTTGTCTCACACTCAAAAATTGGTTATTATGTCTTCTTTTTGTTTCTAGACATCTGAAACAACCAACTGTTCCTGTTGATGTTTCAAAGAAGCAATTGTTCTTATCAATGTTTCAAACAAGCAATATTAAAATAATTTTTGGGCAATGTGGGCAAACTGCATAGTATCGGGTGTGAAAACAAACCAACTCACCAGCCTCTCACTTCTCACATCTACTCTCTTTTAAAATGAGACAAATCTTGTCTCGCTAATAGAATCATTGTTCCTCATCTAATCAGCATGAACATAATGCACCCTAGACATGGTTTGTTAGTTGTTTGATCATGAAACATTTTTGAGCTATGTACATGCATTTATGTTCTCAATTACAATCAATCCTTTCAAAAGATATTTGCATTAATGCATTCGTACTACTTTCACCACCTCGATATTATATGAATATTCATTCTATCAACATTTGAAAGAAAGCAGCAACAAGGGTTTAAACAAAGCTAAGAAGAGCGGGAGAAGCAGGCAGTTTGTTGGGAGAAGTGTGATTTTGAAACATTTGAAGTTGACACAGCCCGGGTAGGGGATGGATCTGAGAACGGGCAGGGTGATGCGACACAGGATTCGAGTGGACAATAGGGGAAGGAAGAACCCAGATATTGTGACCTGACTAAAAACATTCAGGAGGACTCGGGTGGTAAGAGTCGGTATGATAACGAGAGACACAGGGTGTATCACTGGGGGAAGGATGAGGAAAAGACAAATCAGGAGACCTCCCCTTCATCATATCTTACACCAAAACCAATAGTTCATCCTCAAATTTCTCCTTATGGGATAGGATATCATTAGAAAATATAGTTAGGCAGTCTGATTCTAGACTTGCTTGTAATCCATTAGAGAGACACCTTTTTTTTTAACAAACATACCGAATGATACAATATGTTAAAAAATGATAATCTTTTTTAGTAGATGGTACAATATGTTACAATTATGGACACAAACATATCAAACTATAGTACTCATGAATGAAATTCATCAAGCAACATATATGTTGCATTGTTTTCAACAAACTATCACCAAATACCTCAATATGAAATCTCTTCCATAGAATGCGTGCAAACTATTTGTCTTAATGATAATTCTCTAAAATTGGGGAAAAATTACAAAAAAATGTTGCTACAACTGATGTGGTTTCCTACACAGGTATTAGAGGTAGTGGTCTTGCCAACCTGTTGGGAGACTAGCATCTATTAAACTTTCTTGAGTTGCATGACATTTTGGAAAACATTTAAACTTGGTAAATTATTGCATCTAAAGAAAATTAGATTGTCGGCCATTTATCAAAATATTTCAATGATTAAATGAAGTGTATTCGGCCTAGGCAATTATAGACAGAAAAGGAAGTGAAAAATTGGCTCTTAATGATTGGAATAGAATTGGAGTTTGTGCAATTTATAGATAATTTTCTTATTAAGCTGCTATAATTGGAATTATGTTTTTCTAAGGTAGAACAGTTATATTGCAGGATGTTGAATTGGTCCAACAGAAGCTTATGGAACATCCTCGTGAGGATTAAAACTTGAAGTTACCTCTTGTCTCAGTAAATTCTTAAGAATTATAGCTCATATAACACTATATAATAATGATTTTATAGATTATTATTAAAATATTTCATGGGTTGGGTGGTACTAAAAGCCCTTCTTTTGATAAGAGGGCTCAAAGTTTAAAATTTATGGACAAGGTGAGATCATTCGTTATTTTTATTGATCTCGAGTGTAATAATTTAATTCTCCGAATGTTCCAATGATTATTTACCAAAATAAAAAAATATCATGCATAAAATGTTAAGGCATCCATGTTAATTATTTTTTGCTTGATTTTAAATGAAGATGATGAATCTCTAAGTGGGTAAAATTTCAAATTTTGGCCATTTTTAGAAAGGAACAAGATGTCTCACATATAGCTTGTGAGTTCTCATAAAAATTAGTAGAGTAGAGAATTGAGAAGCTTAAAAACTAGTTCACTAAAAAGGAAATAATTTATTTTGGTTTACAGGATAGAAGATTCACCAAAAAATAGATAGTAAAAAAAATAGAAGTGATGTTTCACATGTCAAGACGCTTGGACACTCAATCAAATATGTGGTCCAATCAATAAATAAAATTAAATATTACATTATAAATTGAAGCTAAGAATATTGCAGTAGTTGATGAATTTTATTTTGACCAAGGGATTGTTCTAACTTGTGAGCCTAAACTATGTAAAGAGTATGACATTAAGGTGCCGATTTGGAGGACCAATTAGAAAATTCTTTTCAAGATGCTAGTTTTGAGACACATAGTCTGAAGAATTTGTTGAAGGTCGGTGAGGATATAATTGTGGTACCCTTATTCTATTTTGATGACACTCACAAGATCATGGAAGTCCTCTATTTGAAGGACCTAATTTAGAGAAGACATTTGGGGATGGAAGGTAAATTTAATCTTGCAAATTTATGAGTGGTAAAAGAAGCTTTACGGTCCATCAAATATGGTTAGGATTACTTTTAGAGAGATATGAAATCATAAAAATTACTGAAGCTTTTGCTAATTCATTGAAAATTAAATAAGATGAAGTTAATAAGCTCACCTTGGACCTTAAGGATAGTAAGGAGGCCTTGGAGAATACACAAATGATTCCTCTAGAAGCAAAATATTAGCTTGTTGTTACTGAATAGTTCACGGAGTAGGAAAAGAAAGAAAGGGAAAAGGAACTCAAGTAGGTGATTGAAGATCTTGAATAAATCCAAGAAGACTTTAGCTTCAAGTAGAGTCCTAATTTGACATGTTCAAATTTTGGACGTTAGGATGGTTGGTTTGAATTAGAGAGTGGTAATAACTGTTAAGTTTATTGATAGCCCATTGTTTGTTATGAGTGCTAATTTGACTTTCAATAATCTACTCTTTGAGTTGGATGATGAGGTGACTTCTAGTTGTTGATGACACCAATGGGATGTGGGATTAAGGTGTTGTGTGTGGTCCTATGAGGTGGAGACAATTGAGTTGTCTATTGACCCACCCAAGATCATTGAATCTTTACTTCTTGTAAACGACTATTATAGATTGAATTATCATGGGTTGACAGCTGAACTTATCAGTTTACGACAAGAAAGGGAGTACTATTGCACGGTCTATATTTGCTGGGGTGCATACCATTTTGATTGAATATATAAGTATCATCAAGTGTACTCTTAATGTGGCCCACATAAAATTACTATAGCACAACATCAACATGGTGAATTCACTATTTGGGTTGGTATCTATGCACAAGATGTTGTAGAACTAAAAAGAGATAATACTTGAATAAATTCTACACTATTAAAACTTTCTCACCATGTCAAACCATAAGTAATCGAAGATAATAATATTGCAGTAGTTGATGAATTTTATTCTTACCAAGGGATTCTTCTAACTTGTGAGTGTAAACTATGTAAAGAGTATGACATTAAGGTGGCTGATTTGGAGGACCAATTAGAAAATTCTTTTCAAGATGCTCGTTTTGAACACATAGTCTGAAGAATTAGTTGAAGGTCATTGAGGATATAATTGTAGTTTCCTTATTCTATTTTGATGACACTCACAAGATCATGGAAGTCCTCTATTAGAAGGACCTAATTTAGAGAAGACATAGGGAGATGGATGGTAAATTTAATCTTGCAAATTTATGAGTGGTAAAAGAAGCTTTAGGGTCAATCAAATATGGTTGCAATTACTTTTAGATAGAGATGAAATCATAAAAATTACTGAAGTTTTTGCTAATCCATTGAAAGTAAAATAAGATGAAGTTAATAAGATAACCTTGGAGCTTACGGATATTAAGGAGGCCTTGGAGAATACACAAACCATGCTTCTAGAAGCCAAAAATTAGCTTGTTGTTACTGAACAATTCACAAAGTAAGAAAACAAAGAAAGGGCAAAGAAACTCAAGTAGGTGATTAAAGAGCTTGAATAAATCCAAGAAGACTTTAGCTTCAACTAGAGTCCTAATTTGACATGTTCATATTTTGGACGTTAGGATGGCTAGTCTGAATTAGAAAGTGGTAATAACTTTTCAGTTTATTGACAGCCCATTGTTTGTAATGTGTTCTAATTTGACTTTTAATAATCCACTCTTTTTGTTGGATGATGAGGTGACATTCAATTGTTGATGACACCAATGGGATGTGGGATTAAGGTGTGGTGTGTGCCTATGAGGTGGAACCAATCGAATTGCCTATTGACCCACCCAAGATCATTGAATGTTTACTTCTTGTAATGTACTATTATAGCTTAAATCATCATGGGTTGACAGTTGAACTTGTGGGTTTACCACAAGAAAGGGAGTACTATTGCACAGTCTATATTTGATGGGGTGCATACCATTGTGATTTAATATACAAGCATCATCAAGTGTACTCTTAATGGGGCCCACATAAAATCATTGTAGCACAACATCAACATGGTGAATTCACTATTTGGGTTGGTATCTATGCACAAGATGGAATAAGAATACCTCAAGAAGTTGTAGAACTAAAAAGAGATAATACTTGATTAAATTCCACATTCTTAAAACTTTCTCACCATGTCAAACCATAGGTAATTCCAATGCCAAACATTAGGTGTGATTCTAATGTATTTATAAACCACCAAAAGATTAAAGAAATCTCATGCCTCAAATAAAAGCCTTAGACTTATAATATAATCAAGTCACGTATTTAGAACTTCACAAACTCTTGCCAAGGCATTAACAATATTCCATATGCTCAAATTAAATATTAAAGCGTTTTAGTCATCTTTGGACTTTATGAATCAATTCATTCATATTGAATGTATATCATTACCAAAGGAAATATAATGCTCACAAAATACATAGAGAAAAAAAAAAGTATTAATCACCTACCAGAAAATTTGTCTCTTAAAAGGACTTGATAAATTTATCACACTTATCTACAACCCCACTATGAAATGTCTAACAAACCTTTGAAAATGTGATCAATATAATGCAACCATGGAGCCATGAGAGAGATAGACATAATGACCCATCCTCTAAAAAAAGAAAATAGGGGTTATCATAAAGCTTTCAAGGCTAAAAACATCCACCCCATGGGGATTTGGAAGGATCCCCAAACCCAAAGTGTTGGGTTTTAACCTGGGTACCTAAACCAAGAAAGAAAAACCCAAACAGAAAGTCTAAGGAAAACAGCCATCTCAAACCTCTCCAAGCATCTACTCACAAGAAGATAGGCAAGACTCACCTCCACCTCAATAGGAGTTGGGATTGTTAGGATAACCGGTGAACAAATGAGAGGGGGGGGGTGAATCAATTGTTAACAAATTATAACTTTTAGCCCACAATACAACCTTAAAAAAGTCAAGTACCAATAAAGAACAGACATATGTCGGTAGGAACGGATACTAGTAAACAATACAACTTAACAATTAACCATATAGAGCAAATATGAAAAAATGAGAAATGGAGGGAACAGCACAAGCAGAGGGAAATTTGAATTCTGGAAATGGAGGGAATAGCGAGGTTGGGTCCTCTGGTTCTACTGCCTCTGCAGCTCAAGGACAAGCGATGGATGATGAGGATGGGAGACTAGATGGGGACCCACGGCATCGGGACCCTCCTTTGGACCGCAAAAAGATGAAAGATTTTCCAAAATCGGGTCCCGAGGGTGTGAAAGCTGACTTAGAAAAGACTACAGAGGTGAAGGCTCTCAAACCTTAGATTATTCTTTTTGCAAATAAACCAACTGGAAAATTGTCCTTCCCCTTTGTGGAAGACATCTCTGATAGATAAACGGGTAGATTAGCTATTGTTGTTCCAAATTTGGTTATTGATCATAGCATTTCTTTAATGGCCTTCTCTCTGTTGGGAAAGTTTGTTGGACCACGACCCAATATTGGGGATGTTAGATCATTTGTTAAGAGAAAATGGAGGCTGAAAGGACAGGTTGATGTTTTAGCCCTGTCAAGGGGTTTTTTTGTTTTTTCCTTTTCTTGTCAGGAAGATATGGAAGCAACATTAAGCGGTGGACCTTGGACGTTTGGTAAATCTTCCCTATCCATGAGAAAATGGTCTCCTAATATGGAACTCAATGATTCCTTCTTTGAATCTGCTCTGATCTGGGTAAGGTTGTCAGGCTTGCCGCTTGAATTATGGGTTGAGGACGTTTTCTCAGGAATAGCGAACTCCTTTGGGGAGCTTGTTGTGATAGATCCAACGACTGCAGCTCGAAAGAGACTGGTTTATGCGCGCATTTGTGTCAATATTTCGCAAAAGATGGATCTTCCTAGCTCTATTGATATAAATTCCAAACTTGGTTTATGGGAATAGACAATAGAGTTTGAGTCCCTCCCCTTTGTGTGCTTTTCCTGTAAGAAAGATGGACACTGGGATAAGGCTTGCCCTAGCAACCCCAAAAAACCTATGAAGGTTAACAATCCCCATAAATACATATGGAAAGAAAAGAATAATATTAAGGTAGATAGTAGAGTGAAAGGAGGAAGTGGAATTCATGGTAACATAAAAGACTTATCAAAAGGTGATAGAAATGCTAACCCTCTTAAGGCTCCCCTTTTGAAGGAAGATAAAAATAATGAAATCAGTGGATTTGAGATCAAATCAGTCAATATTTTTTAGGTCCTACAGACTCAGGAGGATGAGAATGTAATCATTGAAGAGATTCTTGAAGAAGGTGAGATTGAGGATGCAACTGAAGCTCAACATGAGGCCCTTCAATTTTCAGCGATAAAAAGAGATAAAGAGAGCCCAAATGATTTGGAAGGACATGAAGTTAATTATGGAAGGAAGAACAAGTTCAGATTGCCTAAGGTTAATCTAAATGCATTACTCCAGAATGTTGGAGTTGACACGCCCACTTCATCCCAGAAAAGAGGAGAATTGTGGAATAACATGCAAGCTGATCTCAGAGATGAACATGAGGAAGAAATAACAGGGAATGGAAAAAAGAAGGTGGGATGCCCTAATGGGGTGAAAACTAGGACCAGATCCAAGGCAAATATTGGTCTATCCAAATCTCCGCAGGGACATAAATCCATGAAATGGCATAGGGACTAGGAGAGTAAGCAAAACATAGCTGATGGAAGGCAGAAAACTATACAGGAATCCTTCCCCTAGGTTTCCAAATGAAGGTAATCTCATGGAACATTAGAGACCTAAATGGTCTCAATAAACAGGATATATTATGGAATCTCATTAGAGACCATAAGTCAGATATTATCCTTGTGCAAAAAACCAAAATGAGTAAGGAGAAAGTTGAGAATTTAAATTTCTTTAAAAATGGAGGGGTCTGTGGTAGTAGCTCGAATGGGGCCTCTGGTGGGGTGGCTATTTTTGGAACAAGAAAACTATTTTAGGAGATATGATTGATGAAGATGATAATATCATATCTATGAAAGTTAAAAGCATCTCTTAAGGAAAGGAATGGGTAGTCACAAATATCTACGCCCCTAATTCCAAAGCTACTAGGAGTAAATTTTGGGATAAAATCCAGCAAAAAAGAAGATCTTTCCCTAAGGACAGTTGGTTGTTGATGGGAGATTTCAATACTCCTTTGCAAGGAACTGAAAAATTTGGAGGAACTCAAGCCCAACTAGATAGCAGATCTGATTTGATGGACTTCATCAATGTCAATGCTCTTATTGATATTGATCTCACTCGAGCTTCTTACACCTGGTCTAATCGCAGGGACGGAGAAGACCTCATTTAGGTAAGGCTTGACAGATCCCTTATTACTTATGATTGGATACTTTCTCATAGATGCTCCTTATCATTTGTCAATAGAATTGGCTCGGATCATTATCCCATTTCCTTTGTTGCTGAGTCCATTAAGAGTAAACAGTGCTTCCCTTTCTGGTTTCAGAAAATGTGGATCTCTCACCCCTCTCTGGAAAAATCCATTGCCAACTGGTGGAATATTGATGTGGATAGAACAGCCATGTACAAAGTTGCTAAAAAACTTAGAAACGTCAAAGATAACATTAAGATCTAGAACAAGAAGGTCTTTGGTGATATTTTTCAATCAAAAAAAAAAGTTGAAGGAGGAATTAGAACATATCTAAAACTCAATACAAAAAGATGGCTGTAAAAAGTATCCCAAGGCTAAGGAAGATGAATATATTATTCAAACTTCACAATATTATTTCTAGGGAGGAAATCTATTGGAGACAGAGATCCAGGGCTATTTGGGTGAAAGTTGGGGATAGAAATACTAATTTTTTCACATGACTTCTATGAAACATAAAGTTGTGAATAGAATTTCCAGATTAATTGCTGAGGACAAAATTATTCTTAAGGAGGATGATATTAGGGATGAAGCTGTTAGTTTCTTTTCTCAACTCCTCACCAGTAGCAAGGAGATTGATTCTGCTAAGCAACAGGATCTGGTTGACATCATCCCCAAGATTATTGATCCTAACCAGAATAAGGCCCTTTTTGTTATCTCCTCTGCTGAGGAAATTAAAAAAATGGTCTTGTCCTTTCAGGGGGATAAGGCTCCGGGATCTGATGACTTCCCCATGTTTTCGCTACTTCAGCAAGAGTTGTTGTCCTTTTCTATTAACAAAGATTTTGATGATGTGTTCCTCTCGAAGAGTAATCCTAGAGGCGACTTCACGGTTGCCTCAGCCTATAAAAACACATTTACCCAAATCAGCAACCCAATATGGGGTAAAGTTTGGAATAGAATTCTTATCCCTAAAGTCAACATGTTCTTTTGGCTTGCTACTCACAATAGGATTCTTACTATTGATAACTTGGCCCGAAGAGGTTTTATGTTCCCCAACAGGTGTGAGCTATGTCATAAAGAGGAAGAATTAGTTGATCATCTGTTCATCCATTGCTCCTTCTCTTGGGAAATCTGGAGTAAGTTTTGGGTGAATTGGAAAGTTGATTGGGTTATGCACAACAATCTCAAGGAAATTATTTGGCAATGGATCTTTCCCACCAAATTTCCTCTTATCAAGAACCTTTGGTCCTTAATCCTTCCCATGACTTGTTGGGGCATCTAGAAAGAGAGAAATAACAGAATATTTAGGGAAGCTAAGTGCACTTCTCAAGGGGTCTTTGAAAAAGTTTGCAGGGCTATAAAAGAAAACATAAATATTCCTCACAGGAACAACAAACAATGGTTTTTTGCTGATATGAATGATATTGAAAAAGGCATCCTTATTTAATGGAATTTAATCCACAAAGTCTACAGATATGACAATAAGACAAGGAGAGAAAATATTATTTGGAGATTTCTTTATCATGATTGGGTCAAGGTGAATTTTGATGGAGCTGCTAAAGGCAACCATGGGAAGTCCGGTGGGGGAGGAGTCATCATAAATGCTCAAGGTGTTTGCATTGCTGCTATTGTTTCTCCTTTTGGAGTCCAAAATAATCATGTGGCTGAAGCTCGGGCTATGCTAAAAAGCCTCCAGCTTGCTCAGGGATTCAATTTTTAAAAAAATTGGTTGGAAGGGGACTCCCTCAATATCATTCAGGCTCTTAAAGGTACTAGTTCTTCCTCTTGGAATATTACTAATACTATTGAAAGTGCTAAAAAGTTATTAAATGACTATGTTAGTATTCTCATAACTCATACTCTAAGGGAAGGCAATAAGGTTGCAGACCTTTTAGCTAATGAAGGGGTCAATTTAGAGGTGGATGCTAAATATATCAGAGAGGCCCAATGTAAAAGGGATGTTAGGGAGCAATTATTATTTGATCACATCAATGGTTCAAGTTAAAATCATGATCACTTTTTGGGGTCCAGAATCCAAAGACAGAGATTGGGGGCAAGCGAACTGTCAGTTAATGATTGTTTTTAGGCATCATTTTTATGATCATTTGTGTGACGGGGATTATAATAATAAGTGTTGGATCTCTGCGGCCATTATTATTTACTTCTTTAAAATCAAAGATGGTACTCTGTTCTGCGATCCCAGTATTTTGCTCAATAGCCTGTGTTTAAGTCTTGGCCTGCAATTTGTGAGATATACTATTAGAGACTTCAACCTGCTGTTCAACATGAGAGGTAACCTAAACCGGAACGAGCCCTCTGGTTGCGAGAACTGGAAAAGTGAGCAGAAAGTGTGGAGGAGGCTCCATAGACATGGATTCACCAACTATATGGAAAAGCTGCATGGTAGCAGAAAATCAGTGTCTCAAGGCTTTGCTAAGGGTTGGAACAGCAACAGAGTCACTTTGTTTGGGGAGACCTGGAAGATTGATGAGGATTTGGTTGCGGAGGTCACGAGACTTCAAAAGGAGGGCACAAAGTTCTACAGAGACTGAAAGTTTGCTGCTGAAGCGATTAAAAACTTCCCAAAAACTGAGGATGAGAAAGCTCGGCTTGCCAAGCAAGACAATGTTTCTTACTACCTCCCCCAGCAGGTAAAGTCTTTTTGGCAGAAAATGCTAAGGGTTTTGATGGAATTCCTGACTGTTGATGGTAGATTTACTAAAGTCTACAATTATCATTTTGCATTTCTCAATCATTTCTGCCATGGGGTTAAGATTTCTTTGCCCTTTTATTTAGCATCATCCCTGAATGAGAGCTTGGCTGACCATGCCAAAAAGCCCAAATCTTACCCCATAGCCCATTAGAGGCTTATTTTTCTCATTTACGAACACCTAAAGAAAAAAGATAGTGTTAGAAAGGATGATAACCAGGTAACAAATGCGCATATTTCTGAGAGTTGTAATGACTCTGAGTCTGAAGATGATTTGTCGAATGCCCCTACCCATAAAAAAGGGAGAGTTGACATTGATAATGTGGACACAGAGGTGAATGATGGTATGGAGGAACAGGAGAAGGAGGCTGAGATTGAAGTGGAGAGTGAGAAGGAAGAGTATGCTGGAGAAGAGGAGGAAAGGAAAAAAGATGCCAATATTGAAAACCCTGATTCTAACCCTATGGGTTCAGATAGCAGGAATTTTACCCAGAACTCCATGGAGGAATCCAACCCTAAATCCATGAGCTCTAAGCAGGAAAGGGATACGGCAAAAACTATCTTGAATGCCACTCAAAATTACACGCTAGAGTCTTTCAATTTTCAGAAGTGGGTTATTGAAAATATTACCAGCATTCAGAGCAAACAGAGAGACCTGGAGAATAAGATTCACAATTTGATCAAGTATACTAATTCGGGGAAAAAGAGTGCGGAGGTGGAAACCAGTGAAGCAGAGGATGAAATTGAAATGGAGGACTGGTCGGAAAAAGATCTTATAAAAGGGGATTTGAAACATCTGGAGGATGTGATTAGAATTGTAAAAGAAAAGACTGAGGTGGATAATGGGATCATCATCAATCGAGTTGCTAAAACTGAGAAGGCATTGAAAAACTTCATGAACCACAGTCTTGAGGTCTTGAGAATCTCGTCTCAAAACATGAATGCCTTGGTGGATCACTTACAGAGGAAAAATAAGAATAAGGATTTGGTAATCATTGATGATATACCGACCTCCACCTCTACTCATCAAATCTCCAGGTGAAGGACCAGGCAGACAACCAGTGATATGGAGACAAAGATGAAAGGCATTCAGCTAAAATAGGAGAACAATGATGTAAGAGAAGCCGCTAAGACCATGATGTTGTTGGTTCAGAATGCAAAGAGTCTATTAAAGTTTTTATTTGATATGTAATGTTGGAGTTTGGATGCCAGTTTCTCGTTGGCTCTGTGTTGTCCTTTTATCCTAGCTGTTGGTTTTTTTTGCATCTTTTTTGTCTAGGTCTTGTCTTCTCTAGTTTCTTTCATGCTCATCCTTCATAATGTAAGTGGGTTTCGGGTCCCTTAAAACCTGATTTTCCTTAATCAAAAACAATTAACCATATAATCAATGCAAAGAAACCATACCACATAACACCATGATTTTGGCATGGAAAACCCAGAAAGGGAACAACCATGGTGGTAAACCTACCCACAGTTAGATGATACTTCTGCAAAAAGTATGTGTTACAAGAGGGGCCTGCACTTGCAGGAAGGCACACTGCCTAGAGCATACTTCTCATTACAAAAGAGTCTCACTGACTATAGAGAGGCTACAACCCTCTCAAGATAAATGGACAACAATCCATAGAGTGAACTGTTGGAAATAGCATCTACCATTCCTGATTACAGTCCCGGTTAAGCTCAATGTCGGAGGACTAAATCCTCTTTTGAATCCAATTCGATCACCAATGATCGATCAACTCCTTTGTCTGAATGATATTACAATATTCGCACATTACATTCCTTGATCATGACCTTTTCAATAACCATGATACTTTACAAAGAGTTTCTACCTCTTATTTATACAAACCTTAAGGCCTAAACCAATTAGGTCAGCCACCTAAAGATATTACAATAATATCATTACATAATTCCATTTACAATGATATGCCATGTCGGCTTAAGACCAAAACAATAATAACAAATCCATAAATCATCTCGAATCATCCTGGTAACATGTAGAGTACACGATAGCATGATACCGATCCATAACCTAGATAGGTACCAGACCTATTCTGGGTCCACCATGCCAAAGCAATATCTTCAAGCATTTGAAGCATGATCAAAGAACATCTTCAGCATCCTGAAGTCCATGAAGAAGTTGCACCTACACCAATTATGCATCATGTCACAATTCCTCAATGAAAGCTCTGTCGGTAAAGCCTTAAACTAGTGTTGGTAAGGGTTTACCAAAGTGTATGATAACATCCAATTACCAAGCCAATACCAACTGACCAAAACATGTTCATGGAGCATATAACTCATAAAATCCAATATACTTCACTGATCCAAACATGTCGGAAGTGTCAACAGATAATCTCTTCTTTCGGTAACACTAGATCTTCTATCGGTAACCAAAACTTGTCTGTCGGTAACCATCCATATCAGCTAGTGTTGACATCAATGACAAAATGTACATCAATGCAACACATAATCAATTCATCCATAATGCCAACAATCTCCCCCTTTTGGAATTAATGGCAACACTAGAGGTGAAAAACATCTAAGTACCAAGAGATTCCAAACAAGTCTCACCCTGTGGAAGACAACCAACGATCAATAGCTCTCCCCCAATGAATGATATCTTTGTAAGGTTCGGAATGATTTTTCACATTACTATCACTCCCCCTTTGATATCAATGCCAGAAATCTGACAAAAATATCAAAGCAATGATATAAACCTTTGAATCTCAAAGTTCACTACTCCCCCTGAGTACTAGCACCACTCATTAGTGCCAAAATGAATAATGTCTCTGATAATACATGTCTGACTGATGACAAACTTCATCAATCAAGTCTCTATTGGAGGGGCAGAAACCCCTAACCTGTATCTTAAATATTCAAATGATTCGTTAGACAACGGTTAAGTGAATATGTCTAGCCCCTAACCACTATGGAGAGCATGAAATTCTAGCCCATTTCAAAAAAAATTGCACCCAAAAAGGAGCAAAAATGTGCAAGTTATGGCCATTTGAAGTTGAACTGCAAAATCAAAAAACTCAATGAGAGGGGCCTGCAAAATTTTTTAAAAATGATGACGTGGCGCTGATGTCAGCAATTCACTGTGTTAAATTTGATGGCTGTATGACCGTCGCAAAAACTTTGCCTCCCCACTGACTGGGCGTCCGTACTATAAGGACTGTTGACTGTGCAGGTCGTACCGTACGGATTTGCTCACTGGGTGGTGTGGGTCAGCTCTACATGGCAGATGACGTGGTGGATGACTGTGCGTACGGGTTTTACCCGCAGGCCAGTGGCGGACGCGGGGCCGCCTGTTTTGGTGGTCGCCGACGGAGGGAGCGGCCGGAGTCGAGGGGCCGATGGAGTCTATGTCCCGGCCGGCGGGATGGGGCTGTGGTTGCCGAAGAGGAGAAGTGGTCCCGACGGCGGCGACGGGGATGGCGGGTATCGGCACAGGCGATGGCTGGTACAGGCAGGGGCGGAGCGTGGCGAGGATGGGACGGTCAGTGCTGACAGCGATAGATGGGAGGATGAAAGCCGAGGTGGCCGATGAGAGGAAGGGGCCGCCACTGAGGACACCGAAGGTGGCGGCGGCACGGGCGATGTGGACCGGTGCTGCAGACCTGCAGGGTATGGCAGGTCACAGGGGGGGTCAAAATAGGCCGACTTTATAACCAAAATTCATGGAAACATCCTTCTAGACGCAATGGCAGGGTCGGATCTGGTCTAGGACACCTCCAAAAGATGTTGCTCTTCAGATCTGCCTCTTGACATCGCAATAATGCCTCTTCAAGATGAATCAATGAAGCCCCAATGGCTCTGATACCATGTGAGATTTTGCCAAGATCAAGAGCTCAATGAAATGTTCAAAATAGAGACACAATATAGGACAAGAATAAACTATATTCTCATCAATAGAAAATGATCAATAATATCAATTTACATACAATGTAGATGAGCTTGCTTATATAGGCAAGGCTAGGGATATGTGAGCACACAAACATGACATGTGGCTCAATAAGAAACAAGGGTAGGTAGGAAATAGGTGTGGGTAGGTAGGAGAAATAATATAATAGTCCACATGAGGTGGATCACCCACTGAATGTGGAGTGTAACAACAAGATCAACACCATAAAAGGTGGAATTTCTTCTACACACACTATCCCAATGTGGCACAAACACCCAAGTGTCTCATACCCAAACTATTATGAAATGCATTTCCTAAGTAAACTTAAGTAAGTGTAACAATATCCAAGATGAATAATTATTTACACCAACACCTTATTCTTTTTTTTTCTTTTCCTTTTTTTTTTATGCCATATGGTTTCTTTATAATGGGCTCAATGTTGGACCTCCATCCCATTTTTTCCTTCAATCTCTCAAAGTATTCCAAATAGTAACATAATTTATCACAAGAAATCTCACAGAAAGCACACAATTTGGCTAAAAATTTTCTAAGAAGTCTACCAGAAATAGATTGTATGTTTTTTTATAATTAGAGACTCATAATTTGAATTACTATTGGACTTGGATTAATCTACTAATAATTTTTTAGTATTAACATTTCTTTAGTTGAAAATTAAATTTAAAATGTAATTAAAATACAAACATTACATTGAAAACTTTTCGCTTCACTTGTTGATCAACATTAGTCAATTTTTAGTCTCTAATTAAAATAGTTGATAAATTTTAACAAATGATGGGTATGTACTTGTTTCTAATTTGGTATTTACTGTTTTGGTCATCTACCATGTTGGGTGAATGCATTTTCCTAAATTGTGTCATATTAAAAAAACTCTAATTTACACCCATTAGGCATGACATGCAATGCGTTCGAAGCTTGATCTCTTTGCATTATATAATTTTTAAAAGCTAATCTTTGTTCATATTTTGATTGATGTTTTTTACTCTATTTTGATTAGTTGTTGTTAGTTAGAGTATTATAGTTGAAGGAATTCCTGAACTAAGTAGGAGAATACCACATAGTTTGTAAGCGATTTGTAATAGGAAACTAGTAATATTCATCACGTGATAACAATTGCAAGCTCAAGAAGATGAACAAGGCATTGACTTAAAACCACTAGTCATTTTATTGTTGGGGAGAAGGAGAATATAATTTTAAAATTTTACATGTTTTATCGTTCAGCTAGGTAATTGAAGATTTTTGAGAGAGATGAAATTGTTATTATTAGGTTTCTAATGTTTTCAAATTTTGATTTCCTAGAACTTTTGAATGTCGAAGAAGAAAGATTCATTAAATCTTGATTACTTTTCCCAAATGAAAATGTTTTGTTGCACACCTAAATTATTTTTTAAGTTAACTACAAAGGTGACTTGTTTTTCTATAGGTAAGATATGCTTATAACTTTAAGTGCTTAAAGGGAAGTACAAATTATATAATTTGAACTATGACTCTAAACTTTTATTTGAAATGGGGTGGGTTTTGTTGTTCACTAGTTTCAGCAAATAATTTTTTTCAATTCAGTTTATTCGGGGCTTTGGTTGATATGATAATTTCAATGTGTTGTGGTGTGTTTAATATGTTTAGTTAAGTGTTTAGAACATTATGTAGATAGTGAATTTGTTATTTAATAGGCAAGGAATTTTTGGAAGCTTGGTCCAAGGTTTATTAAGAAAGATTTTTTATTTTTTGATTATTTCTTCCTATTTCAATCTTTTTTATAATTTGTTTGTTCTAATGAATTTTAGTTATCGCTCATAGTTAAGTATAATTGTGATTTGTCTCATTATATAGCTAGGAAATGGCTCCAATGTTTTCATACTTAGGGAAGTAGGATATCTAATATTCAAGCTATAGCCCAATACATAGATTTGATCCTAGTGGAGATAAAGACTTGCATTGTAATTTCTTTTTTGTTGAATTCTGTGCAGGTAGGATGATATGATTTTTTTTTTCCATACTAGCTATGTGATGTCACTGAATCTTGATCCCTAGGCACTTAAAAATATTTTTCATACAAGATTTGTGACATTTCTATTTTTTCTTGCTTTGTTAATGATTTCTTGTTATGAAAATTTCAATCTTCTTGTGGAAATATTTATGAACTCTTTTAGTTTTGAGGCCAGATACCCATGTAGTATTATTACTGCTTAGTAATTGTTTAAGATGGTGATTTGCAATTTAATCTCATTTCTTGCTTCAATACTGTAAATAGCAAAATATGTAAGAAAAAACATAACGTGCTATAGAAAATTGACAATGTTTGTGGAAAAGTAAATTTATTACATTAGTTGAATTTATAACACATAAGGTATTAAATGTATTTCAATCGTGTTCTCTCAATACTAAGGCATGTTTAGTAAGAGAAACTTGTTGATATTTATATTATAGCATTCTTAGTCCCATTTTGATATGCTTACCATTTGTGAAGTGTAAATTTGATTTGATTTCTAAATTGTAATTATTTTGTGGAAAGCTAAAGTATTAGGTATCTATTCTCCAATAATCAATTTTATGTATTAAACTTTTTCAAATGGGGTTGCTTATTATTATGTCTTTTAAAACATGTACAGATTTTCAAACCAATTATTTTTGAAATTTTATCTCTAATGTACAATGATTAATGTATATATGATTGTGTATTTTAAAACATGTTTATTTTTTTAAACCAACTATATTTAAAAAAATCATTTTGTAGGTTTAATATTCAATACTTAACGTGGAGTTGTCTGTCAATCTTTCATTTATTTTACAAATGGGAAATATATATGATGTTTCTTAACTTGAATTTTTTTATATTGTTTGTTTATTCAAACTAAAGCACTTCCTTTTTATTTATTTAAATGACTCTCGATAGTAATTTGTATTTATTCCAATTTATTTATGTGTTTCTATTTGTAATATCTACTGCACCTTACATTATCCTAACTTCTAATAAATTTGTAAACTAATTCCTATTTCCAATATTTGATTTATTTAATTTGGACATTATTGTATTTCTTAAATACCTTTTGTTTACACTTAAATATGTGATTCGATTTAAATATTTTACTTCTAGATGTGACCATGTAGATTATTTATTCAATATTAAAATATGAAATTAATTATTTGATTCATTGTTAAAAGATTAAATTCATACTTACTATTTATAATTCATATTAGAAAACAAAAAAATGTTATGATAATTAGGACAAAGAATAATTAGTGCACAAAAATATTTGTCCTTATCAATAATCAAAGATTGTAAAAAATCTCAACAATTTTCTCCTCCATAATTAACATTTTTATTAGTTTTTTTAGGTCATTACAAATCCTCAACAACAAATTCAAATAATTGATTTCAAGTAGTGATTTAGAAGTCAATGCTTCATTACCATCGATTGGCACAAATGTGTTTGTGAAATGGAGTGGGTTTAATGAAATAGACATCCAAAATTTTGCACATTCTCTTTCGCTTAATTGTAGTCGGACTGTTGAACAAGTAGAAGTAACAAGATCTTGTACATGTGATATCAAAGAGTTTGAATTCAGGGAAATGGAATAAATTGTAATTAAGTTTCATGTAACATGCATGGAATTATTTGGATTTGGTAGTTTCCTACGGGAAATGTATTGTGATGATTATTATTGAGAGGGCAATGCTCCTATTATCCGTTGTGCATTTCAAAACCATATGAATCATACGTAGTATGGTATTATTGTAGTTCCCTATGTGGTTTACCAAGAACTGAACTTGTATGACCCCTTTCACATAAATAAATTGTTGGAAGTTGTTTAACTTATTTCATCAAAGTCTTACATTGTTTTCTCTTATGTTTCATGAAGAGATGTTATAAGTTAACTTTATATAACTTTTTTTTAGTCATAATACAAGTTTCTCAATCTATACTTTAAACCCTTTCACATTAAATTTCTCGCTTTAACCCTATGTTGTGTGCAATAGAATGAGACATTTCAGTTGTTTCTATAATATGGATGATTTAAATAACACACCCATTATTTATTCTAACTAAATTCAAACAAATATTGTAATTAATTTTTTCAATCATAATACAAGTTTAATGATCTATACTTTACACCCTTTCACTTTAAAGTTATCACTTTAATCTTATTTTGGTGTGTAGTAAAAATAAAAATTTGAGTTTCTTTTATAATATGGATGATTTGAATTATAAACCCATCATTTATTCTAATTCTCAAGCTTATTCAATAACTGAATGTCAATTATTGTGATTGAAGAGTTCATTTAATTTATGAAAAATGTTGAAGTTTCCTACCTTAATAGTTTAAAGCTACCTTTAACCAAGTCTCCTATTTTATTGTGATATTATTTTCACTATCTTTGGCACTTTTTCTTTAACCATGAGATCAACTTTATCTCAACCAAAAAATTCCAGCATATAATTCCAAAATAATTGTTGGGTACATGTATGTCTCTCTATATTTACATCATCTTTACCATTGCAACTTAAATTTTTCCAATTGCCTTAGATAATCATTAATTGTAAGAAAATATTTTATGTTACATATGCATTTAAGCATTCTTGTAAGTAATGAATTTTTTTCTAGATTACGCTTATGTCTATCATATTTATTAATATGGCTATAAATTTGTCATGATTACTCTATCCATTTTATAGAAAAATAAAGTTGTCCTGGTTACTTTTAGGGAAGGACGATATCAAGGATTTCTTTATCGCTACTTATGAAGTTGACCGTTGTAATTCAAAATTTGGGGCCAAAATGCTTGGACAGGTCCATTAGGTGCTATAGTCAAAGGAAAGGGGCTCTAGACACCCTTTTAGAAAAAAATGTAGGCTAGAAGAGAGGTCGTGAGAAGGGGATTCCACCTAGTTTTTGGAAAAGGTCCCTAAACTAAGCACAATCGGCTATTAACTAGATATAACCACCAAAGTGGGTCTAATGTGAGCGATAAAAAAGGTGTACAATCTACTACACTACACTATCAAGTGACTCATCCCCATCAATCAATTGAATAAATAAATTAAGAATTCAATATTTTATGAGTAATGTTTCACTTATTTGCCTTGACCTAATAAAACAAGAAAAAAAAAACTTGCTTGGATTACACAATGTGTAGGCCTGTGAAGTTCAATTGATGGAAGAAACACTAAATGATCTGCGTACAACTTATGAAAATTTGGTTTTCTAAATTACACTTTCCTATGAGAAAATCATGCTGATGAGTAGTATGGAAAAGGAAGTTCTCCTTACATTGAACTTGTGTTTAAGATTTACTTGAATAACATGTAACAAACTTATGCTTCAAAACTATGTATATAGTATATAATATTATAATAGTTTTAAGGTTTCCATTTAGCATGAATAGTTGTAGCTACAATTGTTTTTGATGAAGATAAACTGGTTTTATAGGGACCTGAAACCCAGAGTATTACAGACCAAGGCCAGCAGCCAATTAGACAGTAAAACTAAGACAAACAGGGGACAAACCCCACACAGATCGAAAGCCAAAAAACCAAAATAGCTGAACCAAAAAATAGGGAAAAGCAATCAACTAAGAGAGTGCATCAATTCAGTTTTTTTCTGAATAATCCTCTTATTAATTTTTTCCAAATCCTCCATGATGAATCTGGAGGTTCCGGAGTCCTGGCTTTGGCTCCTCGTTCTAGTGCAAGGACCTGAGAGAGTCTTCCCACCAACAACACTCTATCCACCCTCTAAGGCATTCTTTTTTCTACTTTTCCCCCAAGGGAGGGTCACTGGCGATGGTCCTGGTTCTATAATCAGTCATCATGAAATTAATTTTTTTCAAACCATCAGCACTATTGTTCATCACCTGACTACTGATTTCCACCAGATTGTTTAGGTTTTCCTTGATCTCACTCACATCCTCTTCTAGCTTCTCAAGTTTGCGCTCATGGTCAACCTTCATAGTTTCCACATCCTGATAAATTTTCCGGATCATACTCATGATCTTCTCAGTTTTACTGGGCCCACAGAATTTTGTGAAAGTCTCGACAATTCCTTTAATCCCATCTTTTAGGGATCCAATATCCTTATCCACCCACTTCCATTAGTTCTCCCGACTTCTGGTAGTCTCCAAAAGCAGATTTCCCAGCACCCTCTCCTCCTTTTTATCACTTTTATTTTCCTTATTCACAAACCCCTATTTTTCATCATCCACATTGATAGGGATGTCCAACCTAATCTCGTGGTCTAGGACCTTGGATTCACTATATTTGGTTAATATTGTTATCTTTTTGGTGGGTGGTTCCAGGTCTTGCATTTTCCTGCTACCAGATTTGAACTTACTTTCTGCTCCCCTTCTTTCTTTGGTCTATACTCAGGGTCCTTCGTATCCTTGATATCACGCCAATCCATGGCAGTACCACTATCATCCTCATCCATCTTCGTGTCAGAGACCAACTGCACATCAGGGTTAGAGGAGGAAATGTGGGTTCTATCCTTGGGGGAGGGTTTCACTTCATGATCTTGGGCGTATTCCATAATCAACAAGATAAGGCCTTCATGAATCACAGGGTTATCCTTGTTTTCAAAATGTTTAACTAAACTATTCTCCAAGGATGAAACCAAATAAAAAGGTATGGAAATAAATCTACGATGCCTAAAATGATTTAAGATATTAAAATGGTGTGATAAAATGCTAGCATATCTACCATCCAAGGTGATGTACCTCATGATGAATTATGTCATATTAGCCTAGAGGGAGATCATCTCTTTCCTATTATAGCCACCATCTGCCATTTTCGTAACCCTTTGTCTTTCCTTTTCCTTATCATAAAAGGATCAATAGCCTCCTCACCCAACTTCTTGTCTCTATAGAATTTTATGCCTTTCATATCCAGACCAGTAACAGTGGCAGCCAGGTTTTCATTGACTTGAAACTCCGCACCAAAGACAGACAGCACACCCTTCTTCCAACCTTTAACAAAGCTTTCTGTAACAATGGCAGAATGACCATGCAGTCTCTCCAAAAAGGGCACCATCCCACTATCAGAAATTTCCTCCCGAGCCTCCTTATTCTTCTGCCACTTATCATAGGTTGTGGGTTCAAATCTATTCTTTTCACCTCTCATTCTCTAGCTTGAGCAAATTAGACAACAAGGCTCCAAAAAAACTAGGAGGAAAGCAAACCAGAAATAGGGAAAACTGAAAGTTCTAAAACTTCTCAAAGTGGTAATAATTCGAACTACCACCCCAACGGTTCCCATTCCATCATAATCTTTCATTATTAACTTCATTGGAAAGGCCGAAGATCTTGACATCATTTCTTGCAAGGTCGCACAGAGTTTTCAGGAAATTTTCCTCTCCTCTCCACCATTTAACCACAACGTTACCCACCTCCAAGTTGGCCAAATGATCTGCAAGTTTTTTCCTTCTCGAAAAATGTGCGATATCTTGAAATACTGCAGGTCGGCTATCATTTCAAGGCAATCCTTGATTAAGTTTGAAATAGTCCACATAGGCACCGTACATCCCTTAATGCATTTGACAATGTTAAGCGAGTCACTTTCTAGCCAGACCCGTTTGAACCCCTCCTTGCTCGCCATGCGTAGTCCTATGTAGGAGGCATTGGCCTCCACAAAATCATTAGTTGTGGTGCCCAAAAGGGAGCACCACCGTAGAGACTAGAGAAGCCAAATGGTTCCTCGCCACTCCCCCATAGCCAGTCATCCCAGGATTTCCTTTGGCCACCCCGTCGATATTAATTTTGATCCACCCTAGAAGGGACGGATTCCAAGAAACATTCTCTTTGGTATGTTTAATTTTATAAATAGAGATCGATATATTCCAGCATATCTACCACCGCTTGATAGTATCCCATTACTCCTGGCTAGACTCAAGAGTCCAGGATCATTTTTCCCACTAGGATAGTAATTAAGAAAATTATCCTTAATAGCATTCCTTATTCTAATAGCCACCACAAGAGCAATGGACTCCATATCTTTGAAAACCTTATTATTTATTTCCTTCCACAAACCCCAAGCAATATGAGGTAGGGATAAGTTCCATAGAATACCAATCACATGGTTGTCATAAGGGCACTTCCATTGGAACCAAAAGTTCTGAATAGAATCAGGGGGGGACCCAAATAATATTCCACGGGTTGAAAAAGAAGGCCTAGATGTCCCTAGCATAGGAGCAATGTAAGAGCAGATGATCAACATTTTTTGCTTCTTCTTTACATAAAAAACATCTATTACTAATGGGGATCCCACGTTTATAGAGATTATCAATGGTAGAGATCTTATTTTGCATGAATAACCAGAAGAATATATTAACTTTAGGAATTGAGAGTTTATTCCAAGCTCTAGCCCAAAAGGGGGGAGGAGAAAAAGACTTGGTGATGATTCAGAAAGCATCTGTCACCAAAAAATGCCCCGAGGTAGAACCATTCCATATAGCCACATCTTCCACCAGAGGATGGAATGATGATCAGGTTCAGCCAAGAGTACAAAGCAGCCAAAGAAGCATCCAAGGTTCTAAGGTCCACCCAAACTCCATTACTCATATAATCTGCAACCCAAGTTGCAATGAGATTAATGCATTTCTCTTTGAATTATGAAGCCCACACTGAATTAGACAAAGGCCCCTCTCCTGTCCACCAATCATCCCAAAACCTTATATTTCTACCATTTTCTAGAACCCATCGGCTTCCGTGAGAAATAATGAAAGAGGATCTGAAGAAATTATTCCAAATATGAGAGACAGAAGTCGGGAGGGAATAATTTTCCAACATTCTTTGGAAATCATGAATTTGGTATTAGTCCTTGAAAATATCGATCAATTCATTGTTCTCCTTTAAACATCTCCATAGCTACTTAGCCATTAAAGCTCTATTAAAGTCTCTTAGATGTCTGATATCCAGGCCTCCTCTATTTCTAGGCAAACAAACCTGATCCCAGGTGAACAAATGAAGCCTACTCTTGGATTTAGAACCTCACCAAAGCAATTTCTTTTGTATACTTTCATTCTATCAGCAAATTTGGCCAGGATTTTAAATAGACTCATAGCATACACGGGAAGGTTCTGAAGAAAAGCCTTAATTAATTGAAGTTTACCCGCTTGGCTTAACAAAGCTCCTTTCCAACCAGCCAGCTTCATTTGAAATCTATCAATCAGACTAGACCAGAAGGAGTCCGAGGTAGGTCCCACACACAAGGGCAGACCCAAATATGAATAAGGGAGAACACCCATTTTGCAGCCCAAAATATTGGCAATCTTCATTTTTCTATTCTCAGAAGTATTCATGAAGAAAATGGAGCTTTTAGACAGACTGACTTTTTTCCCCGATCCTTTCTCATAAGTATCTAGGATAGCTTTAATAGTATTTGCTTCTTTAATCAAACTTTCCCCCATCAGTAGTGTATCATCAACAAATTGATGGTGGGAGCAAATAGTAGCTTGGGAAGAAGGTTGTAAACCCCTCAAATTGCTCTTCCTAACATCTCTCTGGATAGTTTTTTCAAAAGCTTCACTCATCAGAATAAAGAGAAACGGGGAGAGAGGATCCCCTTGTCTAATACCCCATGACGCCAAAAACAAACAGACATCGAACCATTGACCAAAACCTAAAATTTGGGAGTGGTAACACACTGATTGACAAGCTAGATGAAATGGTTACCAAAACCAAAGGATTGAAGCACTTTAAACAAAAAAATCCAATTGACCTGATCATAAGATTTGAGAAGATCCAACTTCAACAAGAAGCCCGATTTCTTAAAGAATGGATATTCTCATGGACAACAATAATAGAATCCAAAATCTGTCTACCAGGTACGAAACCATTCTGATGCTTCGAAATCAAAGAATGCAGCAAATTTTTAAGCCTAAACACAATGATCTTGGTAAAGATTTTATAGATCGAGTTACATAAACTAATGGGTCTAAAGTCCTGAAAGGAATAGGCATCGGGTTTCTTAGGGATCAGGACAAAAAAAGGTAGCATTTAGTTCCTTAAGAAGAGATCAGGAACCAAAGAACTCTCTAGCAGCATCCACAACATTCGAACCAATAATCTGCCAAAAAGTTTGAAAAACATAGGGAAACCGTCAGGGCCAAGAACTTTATTACCTTCACAGGAAAAGTCTGCAGCTCTAACCTCATCATGAGATGGGATTATGGTTAGCTCCTTATTCATGTCTTGGGAAACAGTACATCTAAACTTCGACAGGATCTCATCTTGAGCATTAACATCCTGACAGCCATCATCCGAAAGAAGAGTGGAAAAATATATAATGGCTTCCTAGTTTAACTCCTCATGCTTATCAATCCAGCCATGATCCACTAAAATTTTATTGATTTTGTTTGAGGCCCTATGTTTGAGGATAGTCATATGAAAAAACTTCATGTTTTTGTGACCAGATTTGAGCCATAAATCTTTGGACCTTTGATTCCAGAATTCCTCCTCCTTAGAGATGATATCATGAATCTTGGTAAGTAACTCAACTTCTTTATCCATAACCATAGGATCATACCCCACATCTTGAATCTGAGACTGTACATCATCCAAATCTTTCTTAAGGTTTTCTTTTATCTAAAAAATATTGCTGAAGGAAACTTTATTCCAAAGTTGGATATTGGAAATAATATTGGCTAGTTTATTAGCCACTCTAAACATTGCAGTTCCCTGAATGTCAACATTCCACCATTTAGAAATATTGTCATAAATATCCAGAGCTAAAAGCCACATCTTCTCAAACCTTAAGGGGAAGGCCTTCCTCCCAGTTAAAGGGGATATAATCAGAAAAATCGGGAAATGATTAGACCCAATTCTGGACAACACATTTAATCTACAAGAAGCATTATGAATCCACTCAGGAGAAATAATACCTCTGTCCAGTCTGACTTGGATGAGGCCCCCCCCACTTCTTCTGTTGGAACAAGTGAATTTAGCTCCAAGGAGATTAATGTCTAACAAACACAGAGAGTTAATCATATCCACCAAGTCCTCCCTACTTTCTTCCAAAACAAGCATCCCATCAGCCTTTTCCATACTAGATAATGGGGTATTAAAATCCCCCAATAGAATCCATTTCCCATTTGGGAAAGCCATTCTAGCATTAATAATACAGGACCCGAGCATTTTTATAGCGTTTTTCCCATTTGGACCATAGATATTAGAAATGATCCAAGATGATCCATCAGATAGACTAGTAAATCTAGTGGCAATGTGATTAGGAGAAGTAAAGACAACCTTACCCAAAAGCCATCTAGGATTGCACAAAGTGGCAGTACCACCATAAGCCCCATTAGCATTAGCACAACTAGTTCCACAATCTCTAAAAATAACCAATTTGATCTTTTCCACTCTACAACCAGGCATTTTGGTTTCTTGAACAAGAATATATCTAGCTTGTGATCTCTAACTAGGTTGGATAGAAGATCATGTTTGTGGGAATGATTCAATCCCCTAATATTCCATGAAATGACTTTCATTTGACTAGATGGGGGGAACCAATCCCCATGTCTTGTAGTGTTATTTGGACTCCATAAACAATGGAATACTGACTATTGTTGTCTCTACTAATCGCATTGGGAGGCCTCCCCACTACCCTCAAATCAGATCCACAATCCACCTTTTGTTTGTTTCTAGTCTTAACACCACTAGAAACCAGTGTTAATAAATGACCATTTGGGGAGTTCCTTTTTTTGTGCTTAGTTTTTACCTCAATAAACAGATTTGGATTATCATCATCCTGGGTCACATCGTCAGTAATGTTTGAATCCAATAAATTCCCAACATCAACAACAAGGTGGATGCAAGGATCCTTAACCCTATGAACCTCCGTCATAGACTTATCCCCATTAGAAATCTCCTCGGGCTTCAAACTTCCCCCTGCATCCCCCCCCCCTCATTCAAGGGATCTAGGTTTCAAGGATTTGGATCTGGACCAACCTGAACACATGGGATATTATTCATTCCATCCATACATGGAGTGGGATCTAAGGACGGAGACTCCACCAAATCCACCCCCTTTGTCTCATTTTTCTTCTTCCAACTCCTCTTAGGCATAGGCTTAGAAGGGCATTCCCTGGCCCAATGACCAACTTTTTTACAATGGAAACAAGTAAAGGGAATAGATTCATACTCGACTTTCTAAACCCATTTGCCCAGCTTAGAGAAGGGGCCAATCTCCTTTGGCAAATTAGCAGATTGTTTAACATTCACACAGATTCTAGCATACACTAGACGCGTCTTCGCAGAGGTCACTGGGTCAACTGAAAGGAGCTCACCAAAGCATCCAACAATCCCAGCAAAGATTTCTTCACCCTAGAACTCCATAGGAAAATTTGGTAGCCGCACCCAAATAGGGGCCTCATTACATTCCCATTCCTTTGGGTTAAAGCCTAGTTCCCATTTCTTGAGAGCCAACGATGATTTGCCTAACATCCAGGGACCACCCGCTAAGAAAGATCGAAGGTCCTCCTCACAGGCAAAGGAGAAGGAGAAAAAACCATTAGACATGGAAACCACATCAATTTGACCCTTTCCCTTCCATTTACGAGACACCGAATCCCTAACAGCTTCAATATTAGGTCGAGGGCCAATAAACTTGCCAACCAGGACAGGGGTCAGATTAGCCATATTCTTTTCCACGATACAATCTGGAATAGAAATTGAACAAGAGCCAAACTTCAGGTCCACTTTATGGGGAAGAGGCGCAATAGCCTTGCATTTGAGGTTTGACCCAAATAAAGTAGACCATTTTCTGTTGCAGTCTAGAGATCCCGGTTTCCTAAGATTCTCCACAAACTTTCTGGGACCCTCCCCACCACAAGGTAAAACAGTAAAGTCAGTTTTTTCTTTTGTTGGTACCGGCAAGGTGTCCCCATCCCAAAACCCGTTGAGACTGCCATCAGAAGCTTTAGGTTTTGTTTCTCCCATGGATTACATCACGTGGGAGCCTCCGAAACCTTCATCACCCAATCTTCCCGCTCCTGCTCCTGCTCCATTCGAATTCAAACCAGTCACTCCAGTTGTTCCCGCCATTCCCACCTCTCTAGCTGCTTACATTAATAAAATATAATAACTTTATTTTTTATATTTCAAGTTTTTGTTCTTTTCTTGAGTTGCTTCCTATTTTAAATTTCTATTACTGTTCTCCAACAATTAGTGATAGATGTATTTACAAGTGATCATACCTACTAGCAATAATTAATTAATTGCAAATTACGTCCCACATTTCATTTGAATTACTTACAATTGTTGGCACATAATAAAAGTTCTAACTAATATTTTTACTACACCAATAATAGGAGCTAAATTTTAAAAAAAATTATGGATTTGCTCCTCCTTATCTCAGTCGGTGGTTTCCAAGAACACTCTCCCTCTTCACCAGGGTTTAATTCTAAGACTTTATAAGTTTCATTTGGCTTCAACCTTACCTAGTGGGGCCCGTATGACCTCCTCTGGTCCTCTGTCTTCAAGTAGCTTCTTTATAGTGGTTATGTAAGAGGTCCAGGCCTATCTTGCTTTAATCAATCATAACTAAACCAATAATAGGAACTATATGTTTATATCAATAATTATTACCATTTTACATAAATTCATTATAATTTTTTAGCTTAGTAATAACTAAAAAATCTTTAATTCACTCATTCTAATCCACATTTATATTTATGTTTGTAAAAATAAATGTTATTTTTAGATTATTGGCATTTTACAAGTCGTATAGAATATTGCTCATATTTTGTATCCCTTTTTACTCACCACCATTCATTCTTTCTAATTATGTAGAGTGTAAACTTCCATAAGACATTATCTTGTTGTAAAACATCAAAACAAGAAAATTGACATGTATTATTCAAAAAATATGTATAACCTATCTAAATGTATTACACTTCAAAAAATTAATTCATCTTGGAAACAACTATGTTGTATCTTCAACATTAATTATACATGGTTAAATAGGTATTATTGTTTCAACTTCATTTGCAATGTCTGCTTCATAAGGTAAAGTTTTATAGTTTACATTCATTGCGTAATAGTTTTCATATGTATTTCAATTTTTATAGGAATAATTTACTATCCCGCGGAAATGAATTATTTGATTGAAAATGCAATCAAGATGATCGGTGATGGAAACCTAAAGTTGCAACCACATTTGCAAGTATTAAGTATGGCAAGTTTGGGGATGACCATCGATCAACAAATTGATTTTAAAACAGACCTCTCTATTGGATTTCACAAGCAAAAGGATACACTTAGAAAAAAAATACAATGATTCCATAAAGTCAATACAAATCCCTAAGGGATCTACACTTCTACCCATCAAATATAGTTGCCATATTATTCGCAATTCAAGGTGAGCCACAATGTTTGATTGATTTTCTAACAATTGTCGATCAATTTTGTGTAAATTAGCAAATTCTTGGACCCACTATGTAAAACTTGTTGCAATTTTAGCCCTCCAAACTAGTTTATATACACAAGGACATGAGATTTTAAGCTCACAAAGATTTTAAAAATTATAAAGAAAGTGACAAATGATACAAGGTTAACACTTGACTTGAATTAGTTAGATATTTTTTCACATTTTTTTAGAAAATCCTAATCTAGAGTTGGGTTAACGAATAATAGATGTGTAGGAAGATATAAAACTGAATTAATGGAGTTCTCTTATAAATATCTCAAATACTTCATCAATAAATGTAAACACAGATATCCAAACATAGACATGTTTTTTAAAACATAAAACACCACAATCAAAATATGTGATTTCAACATATAAAATCACAAAATTTGACATCAACCTAGATAAAATGGAGCGAAAAGGATCTTTTTTATATCATGTGTCATGTGAGATGTGTCTATCTTAAAACCACGCATGATCTGAGTCCATCCTTAATTACTTTCCACACCTTGACATAAACAACATTTCTGTCGGTTTATTTATAGCTTGTTCTTACCCAAGTTACAAATGCCCCTTTGAAAAATGTTCACTTTTACATTCAAGAAAATTAGGAAATCCCTGTCAAACTTTTTGATACCAGTTTTATACCTAAACAAGATCTTAACACACAAATTTATGATCTTTCCTTTTAAATATTAAAATGTTAGAAAATGCGCAGTTTGCATTGATACAAAGAAATAGCGGTCATGGGTTTTGCTAATTTGAAAGTTAGGAACCCCTGGCCAGACAATCTGAGTGTGGCGATGGAAATTCACGAGATACATGATGTGAAGGCGGCTGAAAAAATATATTGCAATCTGTGTGGGGGAGCTTGACACCTTCTGATTATAGTCTTTGAATAAATACTGTAGTATTAATCTAGTGTCTGAACGTTAGGTTTGAAAACAACAACGCGGGAAGAACAAGGGAAGTCAAAGCCTTATATGCCCAATTCTCGTCAACAAGAAGAAGTTCAGGTTGGAAGATTGAAATTCTACTTTGTCTGCTATTGTAGTGCGTGATTGTCTGCTATTGTAGTGCGTGATTTTCTATTTATAAGGTGCTCGTCTTAAACCTTGTATTCATCCTCGAACGCTTTGTCTGGCCGATCATTGTTTGACATCCCAGAAATCAGACACAATTATTTGATTGATTCCTTAATTTCTATCAGTCAATCAATGGCCGTATTTCCATTGCCCCAGCTTGAAGATAATGCTGTATTATTACCCAGTTCCCAAACTAACTCAACGCAGCCTCAGCTATGTGACGTATGGAGAGATATACAAGGTGCCCATAATTGGAATGGTTTGCTTGATCCCATGGTGCCCAATTTGAAAGCTGAAGCTCTCAGATATGGGAATTTGGCACAGCTTTGTTACGACGCATTTGATGGCAAAAGCTACTCCAAAAACTACGGCACATGTTATCACAGTAAAAGAGATCTGTTCAATAAGATGGGCATGTCTGAAAGTGGCTACCAAGTCACTAAATATGTTTACGCCAATACTAATCTGTTAAATCAAGTTTTTGGTGAGAAACCAAAAGACCAAGGTGTTTGGTTGGGTTTTATTGCAGTTTGCACGGATCCAAATGAGATAAGAAGGCTTGGACGACGAGACATAGTGATTGCATGGAGAGGAACTCAGACTGCTGAAGAATGGATAGAAGACCTGAGAGATATTCTTGTACCTACAAGATTATCCTATAGATGCAAGAGGACAGGCAAAAACCAAGAGCATCATTTCGCGGATGGAGTACTAATTGAGAGAGGATTCCTGAGCTGCTATACTTCAACTGTCCGTCACCGTCAAGGCGCTGCAGGAGCCACTGTGAACATCAGCACCAGAGATTTGGTAGTCTCAGAGATAGAACGATTGATTCAAGTTTATGAAAAAGAGATGGACAATTTAAGCATAACATTTACGGGACACAGCTTAGGAGCTGCTCTTGCAACCTTGAGCGCTTATGATATCAAACAAATGCTTTGCACCAAGCATAATTTTCATCAAATTCCCGTCACCGTCTTCGCTTTTGCCTCTCCCCGGGTGGGAAATCTTGCGTTTGCTAAACGGGTGGAGGAGATTGGAGTGAAAGTGCTGAGGTTTGTGAACAAGCGTGACGTGGTTCCCAAAGTGCCCGGAGTTTGTATGAACGAGAACGTGGGATGCCTCAGCAAATTGCTGCATTGGCTTCCGTGGACATACTTTCATGTTGGCTTCGAGCTTCCTTTACACAACAATTCTCCATTCATTCAGCACACCCATAATCTTGCCTACTTTCATAATTTAGAGCTTTACTTGCATTTACTGGACGGGTATGTTGGAAGTAAGCAGCCGTTTTCTTGGAGTGGAAGAGATCATGCTCTGGTTAATAAGAGCTGTGATTTATTGCGCGAGAAATATGAAATTCCTCCAAAATGGTGGCAGGAACAGAACAAGGGCCTCGTTAAAGGTCCAGATGGCAAATGGACGCAGCCATCAGAAGAGGAATAATTCATGTCTCACTCAACTCCAGATGACATCAACGTCCAACGTTCTGCGCCGCAATGTCACCACAACTGTGTTGGTTATTGAATTATTCTTTTTATCTGGATGTATATATTTAACATGTTGTCACATTCATTATTGAATTAATTTAACTTCAAAGCTTAACCTTTAGCGTGAAATGAAATCAACTATGCAGGAGTTCATAGCTGTGGATGATACAAATTAGCTTTTGATTGTCATAGAAAACAATCACGTGTCATCAGTAATCTGATAGATAATAAAAGTACGCGTAAATCAGTATTGATTTTAATTATGAACATTGCTATTAAACAAGAGATAATACGCCTCAGCTCTGTTGTAGCCCAAAATACCTTCATACAAAATTTGTAAAAATAGTCAACAAGGGTAAGTTCTCAAATCTTTCTCTAATCCTCAGAATTAGTGACAATATGAATGTTCTAGTGCTATCTAAATCTACCGAGAACTTTAGTTGAGGATTGCATGTATGCATGCCATACTATCTATAATTATGAGATTACCAAATATTTGGTTTCTAGGTATATAGCTCTACACTAGCACATTTTATTGTCGCTCAATTGCACCCATACTTTAAGATTATACAAGTATACATCCAACACATTATAATTCTAAAACAATGATTGTCTAGGGATGTGACAATTATTGTGGAGGCTACTATGGTAATGCCGCAACTTCCCCATGATGGGGAGGCATTGCATTTAATTTATGAGAGCTTGAAGAAGACATAAGGGACTACAAAGAATCAAGTTAGCTTTCTTGATAAGGAACTAAATTGTGATGGTGAAAATATTGAGCTTCCTTCTTTACCAATCAATCTTATCAACTATCAACAAAATATAAAGGATGCATTTTTTATTCTTGATTTCATTTTTTGATTAAATCGTGAATGACAAGTGTATGATTTTAAGTTAGGAGCTTTACATGAGCTCAATACCAAATCCTTGAAATCAATTATGTATAATCCAAGGAAACTATAATACAATATCAAATAGCCAATTTTATTGGACAATAATTTCTTAAGTACTCTTTCTTTCTTATATATTTAATCATTTATTAAAATGCCACTTTTTGCCTAGTATTTTTGCAATCAGCCTACATACGAAATTTCATGGACTTGCTAAAGATGACCATAGATTCGGTTTGGACACATGCAATCTCCAAAATCTACTAATACTTTTTAGTTTTTTGGACTCGTTCCTTAGACAACAACATACAATGATAATATTGCACAATTATGAGTAACCCTTTCGGCTTACCAAATTTCTCATAGATAGATTGTTATCCATAGAATTTTTTCAATAACTTAGCAATATTACTCAATATGTATGGAGTTTTTAAAAAGGAAACGTTCTTTATTTTAGATCCACTTCTATTTGGATGGGAGTACAATAAAAAAAATGGGAAGCAAATCTTGAACCTCCTAAGATTCAAGTTAACGTAATTCAACCTAGAGATCATAGAGGACTTTTGGAAATAGGACCCTAAAAGTTTCAATTCTAGTAGGATAAAAAATTTAAGAACGAATCAGATTTTTATACATAAAAGTTAGCCTAAAATAGAAATAAGCTAGTGTTTGAGTAGCAAACTGTAGGATGTATATAAATAAAACAATGATCTATTCACTATCCTCCTCCCCTTTAAATATTACATACTATAATGTCTATTTTTTGTGCAAAATGAGTATCAAGCTCCACTTGAAGGAAGAACCATAAAAGTAAAGGTTGGACTAAGAAATAAATCATTTACCTTATTGGAAGTACAATTAAAAAATACACAAGATGTATATGAGTATTTTAAAACGTCGCTATTTATAAAACTTATGGGATAGTATCAAACTATCAGAATGCCTCATGGAATTTAGATTTCACCTTTGAAGGACTCATAGAGCGATTCGAACAAATTTGTGAGACACGAGAGCTACTATCCAACAACAACTCAAACTGCGCAAAATTTAGACGAGAACAACGCTCATGAGTAGCGGATTGCACCTAGTATTCAAAAACATTCCTGAAACTAAGCACAATCATACATGAACTGAACATAACGTCCAAAGTGGGTCCAAAGTGAGTGTGAAATTGTATTTGTAAGCAATCGACTACACTACACTATCAAGTGATCCATGCCCATCAATCAATTGGAATTAACTTCCTAGAAGTTGCATTCAAGATTTATGAGTAATATTTCACTTAGCTTTCCTGACCTAATAGATCAAGCAAAAACACCTTGTTTAGATGTACACAATGTCTAGGCCTATGACGTTCAATTAAAAAAACCAACATTAAATGAGTTCCATGCAAATTATGTTTCAAAACTATATATAAAATATGCAATATTCTAATAGCATTAAATCCTCTATTAACAATGAGTATTTGTAGCTACAATTGCTAGATTACATAGATAAATTATTATTGCATATATATTAATTTTTTATAAAAATATCCAAATACACTATAATATACACACTAAAAAACACTAATAGAGTAGAAATATTCCTTGCAGCCATATGATGGCATCTCATACCCTATCATATTCTAGACACAGAGACTTACATATGAAGAGAAATAAAACTGCATAAAAAGATTCAATAACTATGTATACCTAGCTCGTGGTAAACCTGTCCACAATCTTCACATTAGCCAAATAGAATTCCTTAACAGCCATATTCTATGATTACATCCTATGGCACTAAAATATGGAGCCTCGTAGCACCCAAAAACTAATTTAAAAAACACCCAAAAAATAGAGTCATTCAGATGGCAATATAAAAGCATGTAAATGCACTAATCTTCCATTGAGATTGAAGGATAATTGCTTCCCTTTGCCTGACTATAACCTCTCCTACACCTAAACCAAGAGTTCATCCTCAATTTCCTCCTTATGAGATAGGATATCAGTAGAAAATATAGTTAGGCAGTCTTATTCTAGACTTGCTTGTAATCCATTAGAGTGACACCTTTCTTTCTAACAAACATACTGAATGATACAACATGAACTAGGAAATATGATGTTTTTTTACTAAATGATACAATATGTTACAAATATGGAGACAAACATATCAAAATAAAGTACTCATGAAATAAGTTCACTAACAACATATATGTTGCTTTCTAATCAACAAAATATCACCAAATACCTCAATATGAAAACTCTTCTATAAAATGCATGCAAAATATTTGTCTTAATGACAATTCTCTAAAATTGGGGAAAATTATAAAAAAAGAGTTGCTACATCTGAGGTGGTGTCTTACATAGGTATTAGAGCTAGCGGTCTTGCCAACCTGTTGGGAGACTACCATCTATTAAAGTTTCTTGAGTTGCATGACATTTTGGAAAACATTCAAACTTGGTATATTATTGCATCTAAAGAAAATTAGATTGTGGGTCACTTATCAAAATATTTCAGTGATTTGATGAAGTGTATTCAACCTAGGAAATTATAGAAAGAAAAGTGGAAATTTGGCTCTTAATGATTGGAATAAAGTTGGAGTCTCCAATTTCTAGATAATTTTCTTATCAAGCTGATGTAATTGGAATTATGTTTGTCTAAGGTAGAACAATTATATTGCAGGATGTTGAATTGGTCCAACGGAAGCTTATGGAACATCCTCATGAGGATTAAGACTTGAAGTTGCCTCTTGTCTCAATGAGTTCTTAAGAATTACAATTCATATAACACTATATAATAATGATATAATGATGATGATTTTATAGATTATTATTAAAGAATTTCATGGGTTGTGTGGTACCAGAAGCCACTCTTTTGATAAGAGGGCTCAAAGTTTAAAAGTTATGGATAAGGTGAGATCATTTTTTAATTTTTATTGATCTCAAGTGCAATAATTTAATTATTTGAATGTTCCAATGATTCTTTACCAAAATAAAAAAACATCATGCATAAAATGTTAAGGCATCCATGTTTGCTTGATTTCAAATGAAGATGATGATATCTCTAAGAAGGTACAATTTTAATTTTTGGCCATTTTTAGAAAGGAACAAGATGTCTCACATATAGCTCGTAGGTTCTCATAAAAATTAGTAGAGTAAAAAATTGAGAAGCTTAAAAACTAGCTGACAAAATAGGAAGTGATTTCTTTTGGTTTACAACATACAAGATCCCACAAAAATAGATAGGAGTAAAAAGAGAAGTGATGTTTCACATGTCAAGAGGCTTGGACACTCAATCACATATGTGGTCCAATTGATAAATAAAATTAAATAGTACATTATAAATTGAAGCTAAGAATATTGCAGACATATTAGCTTGTTGTTATTGAACCGTTCACGAAGTAGGAAAAGAAAGAAAGGGCAAAGGAACTCAAGTAGGTGATTTAAGATCTTGAATAAATCCAAGAAGACTTTAGCTTCAAGTAGAGTCCTAATTTTGGACGTTAGGATGGTTGGTTTGAATTAGAAAGTGGTAATAACTTTTAAGTTTATTGATAGCCCATTGTTTGTTATGAGTGCTAATTTGACTTTCTAAAATCCACTCTTTGAGTTGGATGATGAGGTGACATCTAGTTGTTGATGAAACCAATGGGATGTGGGATTAAGGTGTTGTTTGTGGTCCTATGAGGTGGAGCCAATTGAATTGTCTATTGACCCACCCAAAATCATTGAGTCTTTACTTCTTGTAATGGACTATTATAGATTGAATTATCATGGGTTGACAGTTGAACTTGTCGGTTTATGACAAGAAAGGGAGTACTATTGCACGGTCTATATTTGTTGGGGTGCATACCGTTTTGATTGAATATATAAGTATCATCAAGTGTACTCTTAATGTGGCCCACATAAAATTACTATAGCACAACATCAACATGGTTAATTCACTATTTGGGTTGGTATCTATGCACAAGATGGAATAAGCATATGTCAAGATGTTGTAGAGCTAAAAAGAGATAATACTTGAATAAATTCCACATTATTAAAACTTTCTCACCATGTCAAACCATAAGTAATTTCAATGCCAAATACTAGGTGTGATTCTAATGTATTAATAAAGAACCAAAAATATATATAAATCTCATGCCTCAAACAAAAGCCTTAGACTTATAATATAATCAAGTAACGTATTTAGAACTTCACAAACTCTTGCCAAGGCATTAAAAATATTCCATATGCTCAAATTAAATATTAAATCTTTTTATTCATCATTAGACTTTATGAATCGATTCATTCATATTGAAAGTATATCATTACCAGAGGCAATATAATGCGCATGGAATAAATAGAGAAAAAACCAGTATTAATCTCCAACCTGCAAATTTGTCTCTTAAAAGGACTTCATAAATTTATCAAACTTACTTTCAACCCCCCTATGAAATCTCTAATAAACCATTCAAAATCTGAGATCGTCAATACAATGCAACCGCGAATGCTAATTGAAACTGCTTCAAGAATGAAACTAGGTTTTCATCCAATTCCTCCAAACTTGAGGGTTTCCATACTAGGGCTTCTCAACTAAAATCTAAAATCTTTTTGAGCTATACTAGAGAAAGAATAAACTAAGCATACCCAATAGAGACTCAAAGTGTCTTTTTATAACTCGCCAAGGGAGCTTCTAGAAACCCTTTTAAAATTCTCTTACCTTTTAATATTTGTCTTTTTAAAATGGGAAATAATAAATAGAACCTTTTAATTAACGTCTTTTTTATAACCTTATTAGATAATTAAATTAAGTTGTTATTAAATTTATGTAATTTTGACAACTTAAATTTTTATTATTTAATTAAATTTAAGGTCCAAATAAAGGGGACATTACACAAATAAATCTTATAGAAGGGATAAGTGTAATGTCCGCATTTTCATGTTATGTAGCTTTGTAGTTGGCTCTAATATTATGGGTGTGTATCGACCATATTAGAGTATTTTTTATGTTACCAACAAGATTGGATGGCCTAAAGGACTTAGAGGGTAGTTTTTGAGGTTATTTTAGACTTTTGGTGTGCTCTCCAATATTCTTGGAGAGAGAATCTATCTATAATAAGTGTCTCGATTATGTTTGGTTATCATCACTCCTATGCAGCCAATTTTAATTTTAATGCATTTAAACCAGTTTTACAACTCGGGTGTAATGTTGACCTATATTTAATTAAATTTATAGAGGTTGTATTGATTTAATTAAAACAATTTAGTGGGCATATTGGTATAATATCTTGTTGGAGAGAGAATGGAAAGTTTTAAAGGTTGGATTTGCCTAACCTTGTACCTAAGGTGCCCAAAATAATTAAATACTTAAATAAAGCACTTTTGGGGGTTATAAGGATTAATTAGTCAATAGGCTACACTTGCAAGAAAGCTTGCATATGGTGAGCTTGACGTTTTTGTCTCACACTCAAAAATTGGTTATTATGTCTTCTTTTTGTTTCTAGACATCTGAAACAACCAACTGTTCCTGTTGATGTTTCAAAGAAGCAATTGTTCTTATCAATGTTTCAAACAAGCAATATTAAAATAATTTTTGGGCAATGTGGGCAAACTGCATAGTATCGGGTGTGAAAACAAACCAACTCACCAGCCTCTCACTTCTCACATCTACTCTCTTTTAAAATGAGACAAATCTTGTCTCGCTAATAGAATCATTGTTCCTCATCTAATCAGCATGAACATAATGCACCCTAGACATGGTTTGTTAGTTGTTTGATCATGAAACATTTTTGAGCTATGTACATGCATTTATGTTCTCAATTACAATCAATCCTTTCAAAAGATATTTGCATTAATGCATTCGTACTACTTTCACCACCTCGATATTATATGAATATTCATTCTATCAACATTTGAAAGAAAGCAGCAACAAGGGTTTAAACAAAGCTAAGAAGAGCGGGAGAAGCAGGCAGTTTGTTGGGAGAAGTGTGATTTTGAAACATTTGAAGTTGACACAGCCCGGGTAGGGGATGGATCTGAGAACGGGCAGGGTGATGCGACACAGGATTCGAGTGGACAATAGGGGAAGGAAGAACCCAGATATTGTGACCTGACTAAAAACATTCAGGAGGACTCGGGTGGTAAGAGTCGGTATGATAACGAGAGACACAGGGTGTATCACTGGGGGAAGGATGAGGAAAAGACAAATCAGGAGACCTCCCCTTCATCATATCTTACACCAAAACCAATAGTTCATCCTCAAATTTCTCCTTATGGGATAGGATATCATTAGAAAATATAGTTAGGCAGTCTGATTCTAGACTTGCTTGTAATCCATTAGAGAGACACCTTTTTTTTTAACAAACATACCGAATGATACAATATGTTAAAAAATGATAATCTTTTTTAGTAGATGGTACAATATGTTACAATTATGGACACAAACATATCAAACTATAGTACTCATGAATGAAATTCATCAAGCAACATATATGTTGCATTGTTTTCAACAAACTATCACCAAATACCTCAATATGAAATCTCTTCCATAGAATGCGTGCAAACTATTTGTCTTAATGATAATTCTCTAAAATTGGGGAAAAATTACAAAAAAATGTTGCTACAACTGATGTGGTTTCCTACACAGGTATTAGAGGTAGTGGTCTTGCCAACCTGTTGGGAGACTAGCATCTATTAAACTTTCTTGAGTTGCATGACATTTTGGAAAAGATTTAAACTTGGTAAATTATTGCATCTAAAGAAAATTAGATTGTCGGCCATTTATCAAAATATTTCAATGATTAAATGAAGTGTATTCGGCCTAGGCAATTATAGACAGAAAAGGAAGTGAAAAATTGGCTCTTAATGATTGGAATAGAATTGGAGTTTGTGCAATTTATAGATAATTTTCTTATTAAGCTGCTATAATTGGAATTATGTTTTTCTAAGGTAGAACAGTTATATTGCAGGATGTTGAATTGGTCCAACAGAAGCTTATGGAACATCCTCGTGAGGATTAAAACTTGAAGTTACCTCTTGTCTCAGTAAATTCTTAAGAATTATAGCTCATATAACACTATATAATAATGATTTTATAGATTATTATTAAAATATTTCATGGGTTGGGTGGTACTAAAAGCCCTTCTTTTGATAAGAGGGCTCAAAGTTTAAAATTTATGGACAAGGTGAGATCATTCGTTATTTTTATTGATCTCGAGTGTAATAATTTAATTCTCCGAATGTTCCAATGATTATTTACCAAAATAAAAAAATATCATGCATAAAATGTTAAGGCATCCATGTTAATTATTTTTTGCTTGATTTTAAATGAAGATGATGAATCTCTAAGTGGGTAAAATTTCAAATTTTGGCCATTTTTAGAAAGGAACAAGATGTCTCACATATAGCTTGTGAGTTCTCATAAAAATTAGTAGAGTAGAGAATTGAGAAGCTTAAAAACTAGTTCACTAAAAAGGAAATAATTTATTTTGGTTTACAGGATAGAAGATTCACCAAAAAATAGATAGTAAAAAAAATAGAAGTGATGTTTCACATGTCAAGACGCTTGGACACTCAATCAAATATGTGGTCCAATCAATAAATAAAATTAAATATTACATTATAAATTGAAGCTAAGAATATTGCAGTAGTTGATGAATTTTATTTTGACCAAGGGATTGTTCTAACTTGTGAGCCTAAACTATGTAAAGAGTATGACATTAAGGTGCCGATTTGGAGGACCAATTAGAAAATTCTTTTCAAGATGCTAGTTTTGAGACACATAGTCTGAAGAATTTGTTGAAGGTCGGTGAGGATATAATTGTGGTACCCTTATTCTATTTTGATGACACTCACAAGATCATGGAAGTCCTCTATTTGAAGGACCTAATTTAGAGAAGACATTTGGGGATGGAAGGTAAATTTAATCTTGCAAATTTATGAGTGGTAAAAGAAGCTTTACGGTCCATCAAATATGGTTAGGATTACTTTTAGAGAGATATGAAATCATAAAAATTACTGAAGCTTTTGCTAATTCATTGAAAATTAAATAAGATGAAGTTAATAAGCTCACCTTGGACCTTAAGGATAGTAAGGAGGCCTTGGAGAATACACAAATGATTCCTCTAGAAGCAAAATATTAGCTTGTTGTTACTGAATAGTTCACGGAGTAGGAAAAGAAAGAAAGGGAAAAGGAACTCAAGTAGGTGATTGAAGATCTTGAATAAATCCAAGAAGACTTTAGCTTCAAGTAGAGTCCTAATTTGACATGTTCAAATTTTGGACGTTAGGATGGTTGGTTTGAATTAGAGAGTGGTAATAACTGTTAAGTTTATTGATAGCCCATTGTTTGTTATGAGTGCTAATTTGACTTTCAATAATCTACTCTTTGAGTTGGATGATGAGGTGACTTCTAGTTGTTGATGACACCAATGGGATGTGGGATTAAGGTGTTGTGTGTGGTCCTATGAGGTGGAGACAATTGAGTTGTCTATTGACCCACCCAAGATCATTGAATCTTTACTTCTTGTAAACGACTATTATAGATTGAATTATCATGGGTTGACAGCTGAACTTATCAGTTTACGACAAGAAAGGGAGTACTATTGCACGGTCTATATTTGCTGGGGTGCATACCATTTTGATTGAATATATAAGTATCATCAAGTGTACTCTTAATGTGGCCCACATAAAATTACTATAGCACAACATCAACATGGTGAATTCACTATTTGGGTTGGTATCTATGCACAAGATGTTGTAGAACTAAAAAGAGATAATACTTGAATAAATTCTACACTATTAAAACTTTCTCACCATGTCAAACCATAAGTAATCGAAGATAATAATATTGCAGTAGTTGATGAATTTTATTCTTACCAAGGGATTCTTCTAACTTGTGAGTGTAAACTATGTAAAGAGTATGACATTAAGGTGGCTGATTTGGAGGACCAATTAGAAAATTCTTTTCAAGATGCTCGTTTTGAACACATAGTCTGAAGAATTAGTTGAAGGTCATTGAGGATATAATTGTAGTTTCCTTATTCTATTTTGATGACACTCACAAGATCATGGAAGTCCTCTATTAGAAGGACCTAATTTAGAGAAGACATAGGGAGATGGATGGTAAATTTAATCTTGCAAATTTATGAGTGGTAAAAGAAGCTTTAGGGTCAATCAAATATGGTTGCAATTACTTTTAGATAGAGATGAAATCATAAAAATTACTGAAGTTTTTGCTAATCCATTGAAAGTAAAATAAGATGAAGTTAATAAGATAACCTTGGAGCTTACGGATATTAAGGAGGCCTTGGAGAATACACAAACCATGCTTCTAGAAGCCAAAAATTAGCTTGTTGTTACTGAACAATTCACAAAGTAAGAAAACAAAGAAAGGGCAAAGAAACTCAAGTAGGTGATTAAAGAGCTTGAATAAATCCAAGAAGACTTTAGCTTCAACTAGAGTCCTAATTTGACATGTTCATATTTTGGACGTTAGGATGGCTAGTCTGAATTAGAAAGTGGTAATAACTTTTCAGTTTATTGATAGCCCATTGTTTGTAATGTGTTCTAATTTGACTTTTAATAATCCACTCTTTTTGTTGGATGATGAGGTGACATTCAATTGTTGATGACACCAATGGGATGTGGGATTAAGGTGTGGTGTGTGCCTATGAGGTGGAACCAATCGAATTGCCTATTGACCCACCCAAGATCATTGAATGTTTACTTCTTGTAATGTACTATTATAGCTTAAATCATCATGGGTTGACAGTTGAACTTGTGGGTTTACCACAAGAAAGGGAGTACTATTGCACAGTCTATATTTGATGGGGTGCATACCATTGTGATTTAATATACAAGCATCATCAAGTGTACTCTTAATGGGGCCCACATAAAATCATTGTAGCACAACATCAACATGGTGAATTCACTATTTGGGTTGGTATCTATGCACAAGATGGAATAAGAATACCTCAAGAAGTTGTAGAACTAAAAAGAGATAATACTTGATTAAATTCCACATTCTTAAAACTTTCTCACCATGTCAAACCATAGGTAATTCCAATGCCAAACATTAGGTGTGATTCTAATGTATTTATAAACCACCAAAAGATTAAAGAAATCTCATGCCTCAAATAAAAGCCTTAGACTTATAATATAATCAAGTCACGTATTTAGAACTTCACAAACTCTTGCCAAGGCATTAACAATATTCCATATGCTCAAATTAAATATTAAAGCGTTTTAGTCATCTTTGGACTTTATGAATCAATTCATTCATATTGAATGTATATCATTACCAAAGGAAATATAATGCTCACAAAATACATAGAGAAAAAAAAAAGTATTAATCACCTACCAGAAAATTTGTCTCTTAAAAGGACTTGATAAATTTATCACACTTATCTACAACCCCACTATGAAATGTCTAACAAACCTTTGAAAATGTGATCAATATAATGCAACCATGGAGCCATGAGAGAGATAGACATAATGACCCATCCTCTAAAAAAAGAAAATAGGGGTTATCATAAAGCTTTCAAGGCTAAAAACATCCACCCCATGGGGATTTGGAAGGATCCCCAAACCCAAAGTGTTGGGTTTTAACCTGGGTACCTAAACCAAGAAAGAAAAACCCAAACAGAAAGTCTAAGGAAAACAGCCATCTCAAACCTCTCCAAGCATCTACTCACAAGAAGATAGGCAAGACTCACCTCCACCTCAATAGGAGTTGGGATTGTTAGGATAACCGGTGAACAAATGAGAGGGGGGGGGTGAATCAATTGTTAACAAATTATAACTTTTAGCCCACAATACAACCTTAAAAAAGTCAAGTACCAATAAAGAACAGACATATGTCGGTAGGAACGGATACTAGTAAACAATACAACTTAACAATTAACCATATAGAGCAAATATGAAAAAATGAGAAATGGAGGGAACAGCACAAGTAGAGGGAAATTTGAATTCTGGAAATGGAGGGAATAGCGAGGTTGGGTCCTCTGGTTCTACTGCCTCTGCAGCTCAAGGACAAGCGATGGATGATGAGGATGGGAGACTAGATGGGGACCCACGGCATCGGGACCCTCCTTTGGACCGCAAAAAGATGAAAGATTCTCCAAAATCGGGTCCCGAGGGTGTGAAAGCTGACTTAGAAAAGACTACAGAGGTGAAGGCTCTCAAACCTTAGATTATTCTTTTTGCAAATAAACCAACTGGAAAATTGTCCTTCCCCTTTGTGGAAGACATCTCTGATAGATAAACGGGTAGATTAGCTATTGTTGTTCCAAATTTGGTTATTGATCATAGCATTTCTTTAATGGCCTTCTCTCTGTTGGGAAAGTTTGTTGGACCACGACCCAATATTGGGGATGTTAGATCATTTGTTAAGAGAAAATGGAGGCTGAAAGGACAGGTTGATGTTTTAGCCCTGTCAAGGGGTTTTTTTGTTTTTTCCTTTTCTTGTCAGGAAGATATGGAAGCAACATTAAGCGGTGGACCTTGGACGTTTGGTAAATCTTCCCTATCCATGAGAAAATGGTCTCCTAATATGGAACTCAATGATTCCTTCTTTGAATCTGCTCTGATCTGGGTAAGGTTGTCAGGCTTGCCGCTTGAATTATGGGTTGAGGACGTTTTCTCAGGAATAGCGAACTCCTTTGGGGAGCTTGTTGTGATAGATCCAACGACTGCAGCTCGAAAGAGACTGGTTTATGCGCGCATTTGTGTCAATATTTCGCAAAAGATGGATCTTCCTAGCTCTATTGATATAAATTCCAAACTTGGTTTATGGGAATAGACAATAGAGTTTGAGTCCCTCCCCTTTGTGTGCTTTTCCTGTAAGAAAGATGGACACTGGGATAAGGCTTGCCCTAGCAACCCCAAAAAACCTATGAAGGTTAACAATCCCCATAAATACATATGGAAAGAAAAGAATAATATTAAGGTAGATAGTAGAGTGAAAGGAGGAAGTGGAATTCATGGTAACATAAAAGACTTATCAAAAGGTGATAGAAATGCTAACCCTCTTAAGGCTCCCCTTTTGAAGGAAGATAAAAATAATGAAATCAGTGGATTTGAGATCAAATCAGTCAATATTTTTTAGGTCCTACAGACTCAGGAGGATGAGAATGTAATCATTGAAGAGATTCTTGAAGAAGGTGAGATTGAGGATGCAACTGAAGCTCAACATGAGGCCCTTCAATTTTCAGCGATAAAAAGAGATAAAGAGAGCCCAAATGATTTGGAAGGACATGAAGTTAATTATGGAAGGAAGAACAAGTTCAGATTGCCTAAGGTTAATCTAAATGCATTACTCCAGAATGTTGGAGTTGACACGCCCACTTCATCCCAAAAAAGAGGAGAATTGTGGAATAACATGCAAGCTGATCTCAGAGATGAACATGAGGAAGAAATAATAGGGAATGGAAAAAAGAAGGTGGGATGCCCTAATGGGGTGAAAACTAGGACCAGATCCAAGGCAAATATTGGTCTATCCAAATCTCCGCAGGGACATAAATCCATGAAATGGCATAGGGACTAGGAGAGTAAGCAAAACATAGCTGATGGAAGGCAGAAAACTATACAGGAATCCTTCCCCTAGGTTTCCAAATGAAGGTAATCTCATGGAACATTCGAGACCTAAATGGTCTCAATAAACAGGATATATTATGGAATCTCATTAGAGACCATAAGTCGGATATTATCCTTGTGCAAAAAACCAAAATGAGTAAGGAGAAAGTTGAGAATTTAAATTTCTTTAAAAATGGAGGGGTCTGTGGTAGTAGCTCGAATGGGGCCTCTGGTGGGGTGGCTATTTTTGGAACAAGAAAACTATTTTAGGAGATATGATTGATGAAGATGATAATATCATATCTATGAAAGTTAAAAGCATCTCTTAAGGAAAGGAATGGGTAGTCACAAATATCTACGCCCCTAATTCCAAAGCTACTAGGAGTAAATTTTGGGATAAAATCCAGCAAAAAAGAAGATCTTTCCCTAAGGACAGTTGGCTGTTGATGGGAGATTTCAATACTCCTTTGCAAGGAACTGAAAAATTTGGAGGAACTCAAGCCCAACTAGATAGCAGATCTGATTTGATGGACTTCATCAATGTCAATGCTCTTATTGATATTGATCTCACTGGAGCTTCTTACACCTGGTCTAATCGCAGGGACGGAGAAGACCTCATTTAGGTAAGGCTTGACAGATCCCTTATTACTTATGATTGGATACTTTCTCATAGATGCTCCTTATCATTTGTCAATAGAATTGGCTCGGATCATTATCCCATTTCCTTTGTTGCTGAGTCCATTAAGAGTAAACAGTGCTTCCCTTTCTGGTTTCAGAAAATGTGGATCTCTCACCCCTCTCTGGAAAAATCCATTGCCAACTGGTGGAATATTGATGTGGATAGAACAGCCATGTACAAAGTTGCTAAAAAACTTAGAAACGTCAAAGATAACATTAAGATCTAGAACAAGAAGGTCTTTGGTGATATTTTTCAATCAAAAAAAAAAGTTGAAGGAGGAATTAGAACATATCTAAAACTCAATACAAAAAGATGGCTGTAAAAAGTATCCCAAGGCTAAGGAAGATGAATATATTATTCAAACTTCACAATATTATTTCTAGGGAGGAAATCTATTGGAGACAGAGATCCAGGGCTATTTGGGTGAAAGTTGGGGATAGAAATACTAATTTTTTCACATGACTTCTATGAAACATAAAGTTGTGAATAGAATTTCCAGATTAATTGCTGAGGACAAAATTATTCTTAAGGAGGATGATATTAGGGATGAAGCTGTTAGTTTCTTTTCTCAACTCCTCACCAGTAGCAAGGAGATTGATTCTGCTAAGCAACAGGATCTGGTTGACATCATCCCCAAGATTATTGATCCTAACCAGAATAAGGCCCTTTTTGTTATCTCCTCTGCTGAGGAAATTAAAAAAATGGTCTTGTCCTTTCAGGGGGATAAGGCTCCGGGATCTGATGACTTCCCCATGTTTTCGCTACTTCAGCAAGAGTTGTTGTCCTTTTCTATTAACAAAGATTTTGATGATGTGTTCCTCTCGAAGAGTAATCCTAGAGGCGACTTCACGGTTGCCTCAGCCTATAAAAACACATTTACCCAAATCAGCAACCCAATATGGGGTAAAGTTTGGAATAGAATTCTTATCCCTAAAGTCAACATGTTCTTTTGGCTTGCTACTCACAATAGGATTCTTACTATTGATAACTTGGCCCGAAGAGGTTTTATGTTCCCCAACAGGTGTGAGCTATGTCATAAAGAGGAAGAATTAGTTGATCATCTGTTCATCCATTGCTCCTTCTCTTGGGAAATCTGGAGTAAGTTTTGGGTGAATTGGAAAGTTGATTGGGTTATGCACAACAATCTCAAGGAAATTATTTGGCAATGGATCTTTCCCACCAAATTTCCTCTTATCAAGAACCTTTGGTCCTTAATCCTTCCCATGACTTGTTGGGGCATCTAGAAAGAGAGAAATAACAGAATATTTAGGGAAGCTAAGTGCACTTCTCAAGGGGTCTTTGAAAAAGTTTGCAGGGCTATAAAAGAAAACATAAATATTCCTCACAGGAACAACAAACAATGGTTTTTTGCTGATATGAATGATATTGAAAAAGGCATCCTTATTTAATGGAATTTAATCCACAAAGTCTACAGATATGACAATAAGACAAGGAGAGAAAATATTATTTGGAGATTTCTTTATTATGATTGGGTCAAGGTGAATTTTGATGGAGCTGCTAAAGGCAACCATGGGAAGTCCGGTGGGGGAGGAGTCATCATAAATGCTCAAGGTGTTTGCATTGCTGCTATTGTTTCTCCTTTTGGAGTCCAAAATAATCATGTGGCTGAAGCTCGGGCTATGCTAAAAAGCCTCCAGCTTGCTCAGGGATTCAATTTTTAAAAAAATTGGTTGGAAGGGGACTCCCTCAATATCATTCAGGCTCTTAAAGGTACTAGTTCTTCCTCTTGGAATATTACTAATACTATTGAAAGTGCTAAAAAGTTATTAAATGACTATGTTAGTATTCTCATAACTCATACTCTAAGGGAAGGCAATAAGGTTGCAGACCTTTTAGCTAATGAAGGGGTCAATTTAGAGGTGGATGCTAAATATATCAGAGAGGCCCAATGTAAAAGGGATGTTAGGGAGCAATTATTATTTGATCACATCAATGGTTCAAGTTAAAATCATGATCACTTTTTGGGGTCCAGAATCCAAAGACAGAGATTGGGGGCAAGCGAACTGTCAGTTAATGATTGTTTTTAGGCATCATTTTTATGATCATTTGTGTGACGGGGATTATAATAATAAGTGTTGGATCTCTGCGGCCATTATTATTTACTTCTTTAAAATCACAGATGGTACTCTGTTCTGCGATCCCAGTATTTTGCTCAATAGCCTCTGTTTAAGTCTTGGCCTGCAATTTGTGAGATATACTATTAGAGACTTCAACCTGCTGTTCAACATGAGAGGTAACCTAAACCGGAATGAGCCCTCTGGTTGCGAGAACTGGAAAAGTGAGCAGAAAGTGTGGAGGAGGCTCCATAGACATGGATTCACCAACTATATGGAAAAGCTGCATGGTAGCAGAAAATCAGTGTCTCAAGGCTTTGCTAAGGGTTGGAACAGCAACAGAGTCACTTTGTTTGGGGAGACCTGGAAGATTGATGAGGATTTGGTTGCGGAGGTCACGAGACTTCAAAAGGAGGGCACAAAGTTCTACAGAGACTGAAAGTTTGCTGCTGAAGCGATTAAAAACTTCCCGAAAACTGAGGATGAGAAAGCTCGGCTTGCCAAGCAAGACAATGTTTCTTACTACCTCCCCCAGCAGGTAAAGTCTTTTTGGCAGAAAATGCTAAGGGTTTTGATGGAATTCCTGACTGTTGATGGTAGATTTACTAAAGTCTACAATTATCATTTTGCATTTCTCAATCATTTCTGCCATGGGGTTAAGATTTCTTTGCCCTTTTATTTAGCATCATCCCTGAATGAGAGCTTGGCTGACCATGCCAAAAAGCCCAAATCTTACCCCATAGCCCATTAGAGGCTTATTTTTCTCATTTACGAACACCTAAAGAAAAAAGATAGTGTTAGAAAGGATGATAACCAGGTAACAAATGCGCATATTTTTGAGAGTTGTAATGACTCTGAGTCTGAAGATGATTTGTCGAATGCCCCTACCCATAAAAAAGGGAGAGTTGACATTGATAATGTGGACACAGAGGTGAATGATGGTATGGAGGAACAGGAGAAGGAGGCTGAGATTGAAGTGGAGAGTGAGAAGGAAGAGTATGCTGGAGAAGAGGAGGAAAGGAAAAAAGATGCCAATATTGAAAACCCTGATTCTAACCCTATGGGTTCAGATAGCAGGAATTTTACCCAGAACTCCATGGAGGAATCCAACCCTAAATCCATGAGCTCTAAGCAAGAAAGGGATACGGCGAAAACTATCTTGAATGCCGCTCAAAATTACACGCTAGAGTCTTTCAATTTTCAGAAGTGGGTTATTGAAAATATTACCAGCATTCAGAGCAAACAGAGATACCTGGAGAATAAGATTCACAATTTGATCAAGTATACTAATTCGGGGAAAAAGAGTGCGGAGGTGGAAACCAGTGAAGCAGAGGATGAAATTGAAATGGAGGACTGGTCGGAAAAAGATCTTATAAAAGGGGATTTGAAACATCTGGAGGATGTGATTAGAATTGTAAAAGAAAAGACTAAGGTGGATAATGAGATCATCATCAATCGAGTTGCTAAAACTGAGAAGGCATTGAAAAACTTCATGAACCACAGTCTTGAGGTCTTGAGAATCTCGTCTCAAAACATGAATGCCTTGGTGGATCACTTACAGAGGAAAAATAAGAATAAGGATTTGGTAATCATTGATGATATACCGACCTCCACCTCTACTCATCAAATCTCCAGGTGAAGGACCAGGCAGACAACCAGTGATATGGAGACAAAGATGAAAGGCATTCAGCTAAAATAGGAGAACAATGATGTAAGAGAAGCCGCTAAGACCATGATGTTGTTGGTTCAGAATGCAAAGAGTCTATTAAAGTTTTTATTTGATATGTAATGTTGGAGTTTGGATGCCAGTTTCTCGTTGGCTCTGTGTTGTCCTTTTATCCTAGCTGTTGGTTTTTTTTGCATCTTTTTTGTCTAGGTCTTGTCTTCTCTAGTTTCTTTCATGCTCATCCTTCATAATGTAAGTGGGTTTCGGGTCCCTTAAAACCTGATTTTCCTTAATCAAAAACAATTAACCATATAATCAATGCAAAGAAACCATACCACATAACACCATGATTTTGGCATGGAAAACCCAGAAAGGGAACAACCATGGTGGTAAACCTACCCACAGTTAGATGATACTTCTGCAAAAAGTATGTGTTACAAGAGGGGCCTGCACTTGCAGGAAGGCACACTGCCTAGAGCATACTTCTCATTACAAAAGAGTCTCACTGACTATAGAGAGGCTACAACCCTCTCAAGATAAATGGACAACAATCCATAGAGTGAACTGTTGGAAATAGCATCTACCATTCCTGATTACAGTCCCGGTTAAGCTCAATGTCGGAGGACTAAATCCTCTTTTGAATCCAATTCGATCACCAATGATCGATCAACTCCTTTGTCTGAATGATATTACAATATTCGCACATTACATTCCTTGATCATGACCTTTTCAATAACCATGATACTTTACAAAGAGTTTCTACCTCTTATTTATACAAACCTTAAGGCCTAAACCAATTAGGTCAGCCACCTAAAGATATTACAATAATATCATTACATAATTCCATTTACAATGATATGCCATGTCGGCTTAAGACCAAAACAATAATAACAAATCCATAAATCATCTCGAATCATCCTGGTAACATGTAGAGTACACGATAGCATGATACCGATCCATAACCTAGATAGGTACCAGACCTATTCTGGGTCCACCATGCCAAAGCAATATCTTCAAGCATTTGAAGCATGATCAAAGAACATCTTCAGCATCCTGAAGTCCATGAAGAAGTTGCACCTACACCAATTATGCATCATGTCACAATTCCTCAATGAAAGCTCTGTCGGTAAAGCCTTAAACTAGTGTTGGTAAGGGTTTACCAAAGTGTATGATAACATCCAATTACCAAGCCAATACCAACTGACCAAAACATGTTCATGGAGCATATAACTCATAAAATCCAATATACTTCACTGATCCAAACATGTCGGAAGTGTCAACAGATAATCTCTTCTTTCGGTAACACTAGATCTTCTATCGGTAACCAAAACTTGTCTGTCGGTAACCATCCATATCAGCTAGTGTTGACATCAATGACAAAATGTACATCAATGCAACACATAATCAATTCATCCATAATGCCAACAATCTCTCCCTTTTGGAATTAATGGCAACACTAGAGGTGAAAAACATCTAAGTACCAAGAGATTCCAAACAAGTCTCACCCTGTGGAAGACAACCAACGATCAATAGCTCTCCCCCAATGAATGATATCTTTGTAAGGTTCGGAATGATTTTTCACATTACTATCACTCCCCCTTTGATATCAATGCCAGAAATCTGACAAAAATATCAAAGCAATGATATAAACCTTTGAATCTCAAAGTTCACTACTCCCCCTGAGTACTAGCACCACTCATTAGTGCCAAAATGAATAATGTCTCTGATAATACATGTCTGACTGATGACAAACTTCATCAATCAAGTCTCTATTGGAGGGGCAGAAACCCCTAACCTGTATCTTAAATATTCAAATGATTCGTTAGACAACGGTTAAGTGAATATGTCTAGCCCCTAACCACTATGGAGAGCATGAAATTCTAGCCCATTTCAAAAAAAATTGCACCCAAAAAGGAGCAAAAATGTGCAAGTTATGGCCATTTGAAGTTGAACTGCAAAATCAAAAAACTCAATGAGAGGGGCCTGCAAAATTTTTTAAAAATGATGACGTGGCGCTGATGTCAGCAATTCACTGTGTTAAATTTGACGGCTGTATGACCGTCGCAAAAACTTTGCCTCCCCACTGACTGGGCGTCCGTACTATAAGGACTGTTGACTGTGCAGGCCGTACCGTACGGATTTGCTCACTGGGTGGTGTGGGTCAGCTCTACATGGCAGATGACGTGGTGGATGACTGTGCGTACGGGTTTTACCCGCAGGCCAGTGGCGGACGCGGGGCCGCCTGTTTTGGTGGTCGCCGACGGAGGGAGCGGCCGGAGTCGAGGGGCCGATGGAGTCTATGTCCCGGCCGGCGGGATGGGGCTGTGGTTGCCGAAGAGGAGAAGTGGTCCCGACGGCGGCGATGGGGATGGCGGGTATCGGCACAGGCGGTGGCTGGTACAGGCAGGGGCGGAGCGTGGCGAGGATGGGACGGTCAGTGCTGACAGCGATAGATGGGAGGATGAAAGCCGAGGTGGCCGATGAGAGGAAGGGGCCGCCACTGAGGACACCGAAGGTGGCGGCGGCACGGGCGATGTGGACCGGTGCTGCAGACCTGCAGGGTATGGCAGGTCACAGGGGGGGTCAAAATAGGCCGACTTTATAACCAAAATTCATGGAAACATCCTTCTAGACGCAATGGCAGGGTCGGATCTGGTCTAGGACGCCTCCAAAAGATGTTGCTCTTCAGATCTGCCTCTTGACATCGCAATAATGCCTCTTCAAGATGAATCAATGAAGCCCCAATGGCTCTGATACCATGTGAGATTTTGCCAAGATCAAGAGCTCAATGAAATGTTCAAAATAGAGACACAATATAGGACAAGAATAAACTATATTCTCATCAATAGAAAATGATCAATAATATCAATTTACATACAATGTAGATGAGCTTGCTTATATAGGCAAGGCTAGGGATATGTGAGCACACAAACATGACATGTGGCTCAATAAGAAACAAGGGTAGGTAGGAAATAGGTGTGGGTAGGTAGGAGAAATAATATAATAGTCCACATGAGGTGGATCACCCACTGAATGTGGAGTGTAACAACAAGATCAACACCATAAAAGGTGGAATTTCTTCTACACACACTATCCCAATGTGGCACAAACACCCAAGTGTCTCATACCCAAACTATTATGAAATGCATTTCCTAAGTAAACTTAAGTAAGTGTAACAATATCCAAGATGAATAATTATTTACACCAACACCTTATTCTTTTTTTTTCTTTTCCTTTTTTTTTTATGCCATATGGTTTCTTTATAATGGGCTCAATGTTGGACCTCCATCCCATTTTTTCCTTCAATCTCTCAAAGTATTCCAAATAGTAACATAATTTATCACAAGAAATCTCACAGAAAGCACACAATTTGGCTAAAAATTTTCTAAGAAGTCTACCAGAAATAGATTGTATGTTTTTTTATAATTAGAGACTCATAATTTGAATTACTATTGGACTTGGATTAATCTACTAATAATTTTTTAGTATTAACATTTCTTTAGTTGAAAATTAAATTTAAAATGTAATTAAAATACAAACATTACATTGAAAACTTTTCGCTTCACTTGTTGATCAACATTAGTCAATTTTTAGTCTCTAATTAAAATAGTTGATAAATTTTAACAAATGATGGGTATGTACTTGTTTCTAATTTGGTATTTACTGTTTTGGTCATCTACCATGTTGGGTGAATGCATTTTCCTAAATTGTGTCATATTAAAAAAACTCTAATTTACACCCATTAGGCATGACATGCAATGCGTTCGAAGCTTGATCTCTTTGCATTATATAATTTTTAAAAGCTAATCTTTGTTCATATTTTGATTGATGTTTTTTACTCTATTTTGATTAGTTGTTGTTAGTTAGAGTATTATAGTTGAAGGAATTCCTGAACTAAGTAGGAGAATACCACATAGTTTGTAAGCGATTTGTAATAGGAAACTAGTAATATTCATCACGTGATAACAATTGCAAGCTCAAGAAGATGAACAAGGCATTGACTTAAAACCACTAGTCATTTTATTGTTGGGGAGAAGGAGAATATAATTTTAAAATTTTACATGTTTTATCGTTCAGCTAGGTAATTGAAGATTTTTGAGAGAGATGAAATTGTTATTATTAGGTTTCTAATGTTTTCAAATTTTGATTTCCTAGAACTTTTGAATGTCGAAGAAGAAAGATTCATTAAATCTTGATTACTTTTCCCAAATGAAAATGTTTTGTTGCACACCTAAATTATTTTTTAAGTTAACTACAAAGGTGACTTGTTTTTCTATAGGTAAGATATGCTTATAACTTTAAGTGCTTAAAGGGAAGTACAAATTATATAATTTGAACTATGACTCTAAACTTTTATTTGAAATGGGGTGGGTTTTGTTGTTCACTAGTTTCAGCAAATAATTTTTTTCAATTCAGTTTATTCGGGGCTTTGGTTGATATGATAATTTCAATGTGTTGTGGTGTGTTTAATATGTTTAGTTAAGTGTTTAGAACATTATGTAGATAGTGAATTTGTTATTTAATAGGCAAGGAATTTTTGGAAGCTTGGTCCAAGGTTTATTAAGAAAGATTTTTTATTTTTTGATTATTTCTTCCTATTTCAATCTTTTTTATAATTTGTTTGTTCTAATGAATTTTAGTTATCGCTCATAGTTAAGTATAATTGTGATTTGTCTCATTATATAGCTAGGAAATGGCTCCAATGTTTTCATACTTAGGGAAGTAGGATATCTAATATTCAAGCTATAGCCCAATACATAGATTTGATCCTAGTGGAGATAAAGACTTGCATTGTAATTTCTTTTTTGTTGAATTCTGTGCAGGTAGGATGATATGATTTTTTTTTTCCATACTAGCTATGTGATGTCACTGAATCTTGATCCCTAGGCACTTAAAAATATTTTTCATACAAGATTTGTGACATTTCTATTTTTTCTTGCTTTGTTAATGATTTCTTGTTATGAAAATTTCAATCTTCTTGTGGAAATATTTATGAACTCTTTTAGTTTTGAGGCCAGATACCCATGTAGTATTATTACTGCTTAGTAATTGTTTAAGATGGTGATTTGCAATTTAATCTCATTTCTTGCTTCAATACTGTAAATAGCAAAATATGTAAGAAAAAACATAACGTGCTATAGAAAATTGACAATGTTTGTGGAAAAGTAAATTTATTACATTAGTTGAATTTATAACACATAAGGTATTAAATGTATTTCAATCGTGTTCTCTCAATACTAAGGCATGTTTAGTAAGAGAAACTTGTTGATATTTATATTATAGCATTCTTAGTCCCATTTTGATATGCTTACCATTTGTGAAGTGTAAATTTGATTTGATTTCTAAATTGTAATTATTTTGTGGAAAGCTAAAGTATTAGGTATCTATTCTCCAATAATCAATTTTATGTATTAAACTTTTTCAAATGGGGTTGCTTATTATTATGTCTTTTAAAACATGTACAGATTTTCAAACCAATTATTTTTGAAATTTTATCTCTAATGTACAATGATTAATGTATATATGATTGTGTATTTTAAAACATGTTTATTTTTTTAAACCAACTATATTTAAAAAAATCATTTTGTAGGTTTAATATTCAATACTTAACGTGGAGTTGTCTGTCAATCTTTCATTTATTTTACAAATGGGAAATATATATGATGTTTCTTAACTTGAATTTTTTTATATTGTTTGTTTATTCAAACTAAAGCACTTCCTTTTTATTTATTTAAATGACTCTCGATAGTAATTTGTATTTATTCCAATTTATTTATGTGTTTCTATTTGTAATATCTACTGCACCTTACATTATCCTAACTTCTAATAAATTTGTAAACTAATTCCTATTTCCAATATTTGATTTATTTAATTTGGACATTATTGTATTTCTTAAATACCTTTTGTTTACACTTAAATATGTGATTCGATTTAAATATTTTACTTCTAGATGTGACCATGTAGATTATTTATTCAATATTAAAATATGAAATTAATTATTTGATTCATTGTTAAAAGATTAAATTCATACTTACTATTTATAATTCATATTAGAAAACAAAAAAATGTTATGATAATTAGGACAAAGAATAATTAGTGCACAAAAATATTTGTCCTTATCAATAATCAAAGATTGTAAAAAATCTCAACAATTTTCTCCTCCATAATTAACATTTTTATTAGTTTTTTTAGGTCATTACAAATCCTCAACAACAAATTCAAATAATTGATTTCAAGTAGTGATTTAGAAGTCAATGCTTCATTACCATCGATTGGCACAAATGTGTTTGTGAAATGGAGTGGGTTTAATGAAATAGACATCCAAAATTTTGCACATTCTCTTTCGCTTAATTGTAGTCGGACTGTTGAACAAGTAGAAGTAACAAGATCTTGTACATGTGATATCAAAGAGTTTGAATTCAGGGAAATGGAATAAATTGTAATTAAGTTTCATGTAACATGCATGGAATTATTTGGATTTGGTAGTTTCCTACGGGAAATGTATTGTGATGATTATTATTGAGAGGGCAATGCTCCTATTATCCGTTGTGCATTTCAAAACCATATGAATCATACGTAGTATGGTATTATTGTAGTTCCCTATGTGGTTTACCAAGAACTGAACTTGTATGACCCCTTTCACATAAATAAATTGTTGGAAGTTGTTTAACTTATTTCATCAAAGTCTTACATTGTTTTCTCTTATGTTTCATGAAGAGATGTTATAAGTTAACTTTATATAACTTTTTTTTAGTCATAATACAAGTTTCTCAATCTATACTTTAAACCCTTTCACATTAAATTTCTCGCTTTAACCCTATGTTGTGTGCAATAGAATGAGACATTTCAGTTGTTTCTATAATATGGATGATTTAAATAACACACCCATTATTTATTCTAACTAAATTCAAACAAATATTGTAATTAATTTTTTCAATCATAATACAAGTTTAATGATCTATACTTTACACCCTTTCACTTTAAAGTTATCACTTTAATCTTATTTTGGTGTGTAGTAAAAATAAAAATTTGAGTTTCTTTTATAATATGGATGATTTGAATTATAAACCCATCATTTATTCTAATTCTCAAGCTTATTCAATAACTGAATGTCAATTATTGTGATTGAAGAGTTCATTTAATTTATGAAAAATGTTGAAGTTTCCTACCTTAATAGTTTAAAGCTACCTTTAACCAAGTCTCCTATTTTATTGTGATATTATTTTCACTATCTTTGGCACTTTTTCTTTAACCATGAGATCAACTTTATCTCAACCAAAAAATTCCAGCATATAATTCCAAAATAATTGTTGGGTACATGTATGTCTCTCTATATTTACATCATCTTTACCATTGCAACTTAAATTTTTCCAATTGCCTTAGATAATCATTAATTGTAAGAAAATATTTTATGTTACATATGCATTTAAGCATTCTTGTAAGTAATGAATTTTTTTCTAGATTACGCTTATGTCTATCATATTTATTAATATGGCTATAAATTTGTCATGATTACTCTATCCATTTTATAGAAAAATAAAGTTGTCCTGGTTACTTTTAGGGAAGGACGATATCAAGGATTTCTTTATCGCTACTTATGAAGTTGACCGTTGTAATTCAAAATTTGGGGCCAAAATGCTTGGACAGGTCCATTAGGTGCTATAGTCAAAGGAAAGGGGCTCTAGACACCCTTTTAGAAAAAAATGTAGGCTAGAAGAGAGGTCGTGAGAAGGGGATTCCACCTAGTTTTTGGAAAAGGTCCCTAAACTAAGCACAATCGGCTATTAACTAGATATAACCACCAAAGTGGGTCTAATGTGAGCGATAAAAAAGGTGTACAATCTACTACACTACACTATCAAGTGACTCATCCCCATCAATCAATTGAATAAATAAATTAAGAATTCAATATTTTATGAGTAATGTTTCACTTATTTGCCTTGACCTAATAAAACAAGAAAAAAAAAACTTGCTTGGATTACACAATGTGTAGGCCTGTGAAGTTCAATTGATGGAAGAAACACTAAATGATCTGCGTACAACTTATGAAAATTTGGTTTTCTAAATTACACTTTCCTATGAGAAAATCATGCTGATGAGTAGTATGGAAAAGGAAGTTCTCCTTACATTGAACTTGTGTTTAAGATTTACTTGAATAACATGTAACAAACTTATGCTTCAAAACTATGTATATAGTATATAATATTATAATAGTTTTAAGGTTTCCATTTAGCATGAATAGTTGTAGCTACAATTGTTTTTGATGAAGATAAACTGGTTTTATAGGGACCTGAAACCCAGAGTATTACAGACCAAGGCCAGCAGCCAATTAGACAGTAAAACTAAGACAAACAGGGGACAAACCCCACACAGATCGAAAGCCAAAAAACCAAAATAGCTGAACCAAAAAATAGGGAAAAGCAATCAACTAAGAGAGTGCATCAATTCAGTTTTTTTCTGAATAATCCTCTTATTAATTTTTTCCAAATCCTCCATGATGAATCTGGAGGTTCCGGAGTCCTGGCTTTGGCTCCTCGTTCTAGTGCAAGGACCTGAGAGAGTCTTCCCACCAACAACACTCTATCCACCCTCTAAGGCATTCTTTTTTCTACTTTTCCCCCAAGGGAGGGTCACTGGCGATGGTCTTGGTTCTATAATCAGTCATCATGAAATTAATTTTTTTCAAACCATCAGCACTATTGTTCATCACCTGACTACTGATTTCCACCAGATTGTTTAGGTTTTCCTTGATCTCACTCACATCCTCTTCTAGCTTCTCAAGTTTGCGCTCATGGTCAACCTTCATAGTTTCCACATCCTGATAAATTTTCCGGATCATACTCATGATCTTCTCAGTTTTACTGGGCCCACAGAATTTTGTGAAAGTCTCGACAATTCCTTTAATCCCATCTTTTAGGGATCCAATATCCTTATCCACCCACTTCCATTAGTTCTCCCGACTTCTGGTAGTCTCCAAAAGCAGATTTCCCAGCACCCTCTCCTCCTTTTTATCACTTTTATTTTCCTTATTCACAAACCCCTATTTTTCATCATCCACATTGATAGGGATGTCCAACCTAATCTCGTGGTCTAGGACCTTGGATTCACTATATTTGGTTAATATTGTTATCTTTTTGGTGGGTGGTTCCAGGTCTTGCATTTTCCTGCTACCAGATTTGAACTTACTTTCTGCTCCCCTTCTTTCTTTGGTCTATACTCAGGGTCCTTCGTATCCTTGATATCACGCCAATCCATGGCAGTACCACTATCATCCTCATCCATCTTCGTGTCAGAGACCAACTGCACATCAGGGTTAGAGGAGGAAATGTGGGTTCTATCCTTGGGGGAGGGTTTCACTTCATGATCTTGGGCGTATTCCATAATCAACAAGATAAGGCCTTCATGAATCACAGGGTTATCCTTGTTTTCAAAATGTTTAACTAAACTATTCTCCAAGGATGAAACCAAATAAAAAGGTATGGAAATAAATCTACGATGCCTAAAATGATTTAAGATATTAAAATGGTGTGATAAAATGCTAGCATATCTACCATCCAAGGTGATGTACCTCATGATGAATTATGTCATATTAGCCTAGAGGGAGATCATCTCTTTCCTATTATAGCCACCATCTGCCATTTTCGTAACCCTTTGTCTTTCCTTTTCCTTATCATAAAAGGATCAATAGCCTCCTCACCCAACTTCTTGTCTCTATAGAATTTTATGCCTTTCATATCCAGACCAGTAACAGTGGCAGCCAGGTTTTCATTGACTTGAAACTCCGCACCAAAGACAGACAGCACACCCTTCTTCCAACCTTTAACAAAGCTTTCTGTAACAATGGCAGAATGACCATGCAGTCTCTCCAAAAAGGGCACCATCCCACTATCAGAAATTTCCTCCCGAGCCTCCTTATTCTTCTGCCACTTATCATAGGTTGTGGGTTCAAATCTATTCTTTTCACCTCTCATTCTCTAGCTTGAGCAAATTAGACAACAAGGCTCCAAAAAAACTAGGAGGAAAGCAAACCAGAAATAGGGAAAACTGAAAGTTCTAAAACTTCTCAAAGTGGTAATAATTCGAACTACCACCCCAACGGTTCCCATTCCATCATAATCTTTCATTATTAACTTCATTGGAAAGGCCGAAGATCTTGACATCATTTCTTGCAAGGTCGCACAGAGTTTTCAGGAAATTTTCCTCTCCTCTCCACCATTTAACCACAACGTTACCCACCTCCAAGTTGGCCAAATGATCTGCAAGTTTTTTCCTTCTCGAAAAATGTGCGATATCTTGAAATACTGCAGGTCGGCTATCATTTCAAGGCAATCCTTGATTAAGTTTGAAATAGTCCACATAGGCACCGTACATCCCTTAATGCATTTGACAATGTTAAGCGAGTCACTTTCTAGCCAGACCCGTTTGAACCCCTCCTTGCTCGCCATGCGTAGTCCTATGTAGGAGGCATTGGCCTCCACAAAATCATTAGTTGTGGTGCCCAAAAGGGAGCACCACCGTAGAGACTAGAGAAGCCAAATGGTTCCTCGCCACTCCCCCATAGCCAGTCATCCCAGGATTTCCTTTGGCCACCCCGTCGATATTAATTTTGATCCACCCTAGAAGGGACGGATTCCAAGAAACATTCTCTTTGGTATGTTTAATTTTATAAATAGAGATCGATATATTCCAGCATATCTACCACCGCTTGATAGTATCCCATTACTCCTGGCTAGACTCAAGAGTCCAGGATCATTTTTCCCACTAGGATAGTAATTAAGAAAATTATCCTTAATAGCATTCCTTATTCTAATAGCCACCACAAGAGCAATGGACTCCATATCTTTGAAAACCTTATTATTTATTTCCTTCCACAAACCCCAAGCAATATGAGGTAGGGATAAGTTCCATAGAATACCAATCACATGGTTGTCATAAGGGCACTTCCATTGGAACCAAAAGTTCTGAATAGAATCAGGGGGGGACCCAAATAATATTCCACGGGTTGAAAAAGAAGGCCTAGATGTCCCTAGCATAGGAGCAATGTAAGAGCAGATGATCAACATTTTTTGCTTCTTCTTTACATAAAAAACATCTATTACTAATGGGGATCCCACGTTTATAGAGATTATCAATGGTAGAGATCTTATTTTGCATGAATAACCAGAAGAATATATTAACTTTAGGAATTGAGAGTTTATTCCAAGCTCTAGCCCAAAAGGGGGGAGGAGAAAAAGACTTGGTGATGATTCAGAAAGCATCTGTCACCAAAAAATGCCCCGAGGTAGAACCATTCCATATAGCCACATCTTCCACCAGAGGATGGAATGATGATCAGGTTCAGCCAAGAGTACAAAGCAGCCAAAGAAGCATCCAAGGTTCTAAGGTCCACCCAAACTCCATTACTCATATAATCTGCAACCCAAGTTGCAATGAGATTAATGCATTTCTCTTTGAATTATGAAGCCCACACTGAATTAGACAAAGGCCCCTCTCCTGTCCACCAATCATCCCAAAACCTTATATTTCTACCATTTTCTAGAACCCATCGGCTTCCGTGAGAAATAATGAAAGAGGATCTGAAGAAATTATTCCAAATATGAGAGACAGAAGTCGGGAGGGAATAATTTTCCAACATTCTTTGGAAATCATGAATTTGGTATTAGTCCTTGAAAATATCGATCAATTCATTGTTCTCCTTTAAACATCTCCATAGCTACTTAGCCATTAAAGCTCTATTAAAGTCTCTTAGATGTCTGATATCCAGGCCTCCTCTATTTCTAGGCAAACAAACCTGATCCCAGGTGAACAAATGAAGCCTACTCTTGGATTTAGAACCTCACCAAAGCAATTTCTTTTGTATACTTTCATTCTATCAGCAAATTTGGCCAGGATTTTAAATAGACTCATAGCATACACGGGAAGGTTCTGAAGAAAAGCCTTAATTAATTGAAGTTTACCCGCTTGGCTTAACAAAGCTCCTTTCCAACCAGCCAGCTTCATTTGAAATCTATCAATCAGACTAGACCAGAAGGAGTCCGAGGTAGGTCCCACACACAAGGGCAGACCCAAATATGAATAAGGGAGAACACCCATTTTGCAGCCCAAAATATTGGCAATCTTCATTTTTCTATTCTCAGAAGTATTCATGAAGAAAATGGAGCTTTTAGACAGACTGACTTTTTTCCCCGATCCTTTCTCATAAGTATCTAGGATAGCTTTAATAGTATTTGCTTCTTTAATCAAACTTTCCCCCATCAGTAGTGTATCATCAACAAATTGATGGTGGGAGCAAATAGTAGCTTGGGAAGAAGGTTGTAAACCCCTCAAATTGCTCTTCCTAACATCTCTCTGGATAGTTTTTTCAAAAGCTTCACTCATCAGAATAAAGAGAAACGGGGAGAGAGGATCCCCTTGTCTAATACCCCATGACGCCAAAAACAAACAGACATCGAACCATTGACCAAAACCTAAAATTTGGGAGTGGTAACACACTGATTGACAAGCTAGATGAAATGGTTACCAAAACCAAAGGATTGAAGCACTTTAAACAAAAAAATCCAATTGACCTGATCATAAGATTTGAGAAGATCCAACTTCAACAAGAAGCCCGATTTCTTAAAGAATGGATATTCTCATGGACAACAATAATAGAATCCAAAATCTGTCTACCAGGTACGAAACCATTCTGATGCTTCGAAATCAAAGAATGCAGCAAATTTTTAAGCCTAAACACAATGATCTTGGTAAAGATTTTATAGATCGAGTTACATAAACTAATGGGTCTAAAGTCCTGAAAGGAATAGGCATCAGGTTTCTTAGGGATCAGGACAAAAAAAGGTAGCATTTAGTTCCTTAAGAAGAGATCAGGAACCAAAGAACTCTCTAGCAGCATCCACAACATTCGAACCAATAATCTGCCAAAAAGTTTGAAAAACATAGGGAAACCGTCAGGGCCAAGAACTTTATTACCTTCACAGGAAAAGTCTGCAGCTCTAACCTCATCATGAGATGGGATTATGGTTAGCTCCTTATTCATGTCTTGGGAAACAGTACATCTAAACTTCGACAGGATCTCATCTTGAGCATTAACATCCTGACAGCCATCATCCGAAAGAAGAGTGGAAAAATATATAATGGCTTCCTAGTTTAACTCCTCATGCTTATCAATCCAGCCATGATCCACTAAAATTTTATTGATTTTGTTTGAGGCCCTATGTTTGAGGATAGTCATATGAAAAAACTTCATGTTTTTGTGACCAGATTTGAGCCATAAATCTTTGGACCTTTGATTCCAGAATTCCTCCTCCTTAGAGATGATATCATGAATCTTGGTAAGTAACTCAACTTCTTTATCCATAACCATAGGATCATACCCCACATCTTGAATCTGAGACTGTACATCATCCAAATCTTTCTTAAGGTTTTCTTTTATCTAAAAAATATTGCTGAAGGAAACTTTATTCCAAAGTTGGATATTGGAAATAATATTGGCTAGTTTATTAGCCACTCTAAACATTGCAGTTCCCTGAATGTCAACATTCCACCATTTAGAAATATTGTCATAAATATCCAGAGCTAAAAGCCACATCTTCTCAAACCTTAAGGGGAAGGCCTTCCTCCCAGTTAAAGGGGATATAATCAGAAAAATCGGGAAATGATTAGACCCAATTCTGGACAACACATTTAATCTACAAGAAGCATTATGAATCCACTCAGGAGAAATAATACCTCTGTCCAGTCTGACTTGGATGAGGCCCCCCCCACTTCTTCTGTTGGAACAAGTGAATTTAGCTCCAAGGAGATTAATGTCTAACAAACACAGAGAGTTAATCATATCCACCAAGTCCTCCCTACTTTCTTCCAAAACAAGCATCCCATCAGCCTTTTCCATACTAGATAATGGGGTATTAAAATCCCCCAATAGAATCCATTTCCCATTTGGGAAAGCCATTCTAGCATTAATAATACAGGACCCGAGCATTTTTATAGCGTTTTTCCCATTTGGACCATAGATATTAGAAATGATCCAAGATGATCCATCAGATAGACTAGTAAATCTAGTGGCAATGTGATTAGGAGAAGTAAAGACAACCTTACCCAAAAGCCATCTAGGATTGCACAAAGTGGCAGTACCACCATAAGCCCCATTAGCATTAGCACAACTAGTTCCACAATCTCTAAAAATAACCAATTTGATCTTTTCCACTCTACAACCAGGCATTTTGGTTTCTTGAACAAGAATATATCTAGCTTGTGATCTCTAACTAGGTTGGATAGAAGATCATGTTTGTGGGAATGATTCAATCCCCTAATATTCCATGAAATGACTTTCATTTGACTAGATGGGGGGAACCAATCCCCATGTCTTGTAGTGTTATTTGGACTCCATAAACAATGGAATACTGACTATTGTTGTCTCTACTAATCGCATTGGGAGGCCTCCCCACTACCCTCAAATCAGATCCACAATCCACCTTTTGTTTGTTTCTAGTCTTAACACCACTAGAAACCAGTGTTAATAAATGACCATTTGGGGAGTTCCTTTTTTTGTGCTTAGTTTTTACCTCAATAAACAGATTTGGATTATCATCATCCTGGGTCACATCGTCAGTAATGTTTGAATCCAATAAATTCCCAACATCAACAACAAGGTGGATGCAAGGATCCTTAACCCTATGAACCTCCGTCATAGACTTATCCCCATTAGAAATCTCCTCGGGCTTCAAACTTCCCCCTGCATCCCCCCCCCCTCATTCAAGGGATCTAGGTTTGAAGGATTTGGATCTGGACCAACCTGAACACATGGGATATTATTCATTCCATCCATACATGGAGTGGGATCTAAGGACGGAGACTCCACCAAATCCACCCCCTTTGTCTCATTTTTCTTCTTCCAACTCCTCTTAGGCATAGGCTTAGAAGGGCATTCCCTGGCCCAATGACCAACTTTTTTACAATGGAAACAAGTAAAGGGAATAGATTCATACTCGACTTTCTAAACCCATTTGCCCAGCTTAGAGAAGGGGCCAATCTCCTTTGGCAAATTAGCAGATTGTTTAACATTCACACAGATTCTAGCATACACTAGACGCGTCTTCGCAGAGGTCACTGGGTCAACTGAAAGGAGCTCACCAAAGCATCCAACAATCCCAGCAAAGATTTCTTCACCCTAGAACTCCATAGGAAAATTTGGTAGCCGCACCCAAATAGGGGCCTCATTACATTCCCATTCCTTTGGGTTAAAGCCTAGTTCCCATTTCTTGAGAGCCAACGATGATTTGCCTAACATCTAGGGACCACCCGCTAAGAAAGATCGAAGGTCCTCCTCACAGGCAAAGGAGAAGGAGAAAAAACCATTAGACATGGAAACCACATCAATTTGACCCTTTCCCTTCCATTTACGAGACACCGAATCCCTAACAGCTTCAATATTAGGTCGAGGGCCAATAAACTTGCCAACCAGGACAGGGGTCAGATTAGCCATATTCTTTTCCACGATACAATCTGGAATAGAAATTGAACAAGAGCCAAACTTCAGGTCCACTTTATGGGGAAGAGGCGCAATAGCCTTGCATTTGAGGTTTGACCCAAATAAAGTAGACCATTTTCTGTTGCAGTCTAGAGATCCCGGTTTCCTAAGATTCTCCACAAACTTTCTGGGACCCTCCCCACCACAAGGTAAAACAGTAAAGTCAGTTTTTTCTTTTGTTGGTACCGGCAAGGTGTCCCCATCCCAAAACCCGTTGAGACTGCCATCAGAAGCTTTAGGTTTTGTTTCTCCCATGGATTACATCACGTGGGAGCCTCCGAAACCTTCATCACCCAATCTTCCCGCTCCTGCTCCTGCTCCATTCGAATTCAAACCAGTCACTCCAGTTGTTCCCGCCATTCCCACCTCTCTAGCTGCTTACATTAATAAAATATAATAACTTTATTTTTTATATTTCAAGTTTTTGGTCTTTTCTTGAGTTGCTTCCTATTTTAAATTTCTATTACTGTTCTCCAACAATTAGTGATAGATGTATTTACAAGTGATCATACCTACTAGCAATAATTAATTAATTGCAAATTACGTCCCACATTTCATTTGAATTACTTACAATTGTTGGCACATAATAAAAGTTCTAACTAATATTTTTACTACACCAATAATAGGAGCTAAATTTTAAAAAAAATTATGGATTTGCTCCTCCTTATCTCAGTCGGTGGTTTCCAAGAACACTCTCCCTCTTCACCAGGGTTTAATTCTAAGACTTTATAAGTTTCATTTGGCTTCAACCTTACCTAGTGGGGCCCGTATGACCTCCTCTGGTCCTCTGTCTTCAAGTAGCTTCTTTATAGTGGTTATGTAAGAGGTCCAGGCCTATCTTGCTTTAATCAATCATAACTAAACCAATAATAGGAACTATATGTTTATATCAATAATTATTACCATTTTACATAAATTCATTATAATTTTTTAGCTTAGTAATAACTAAAAAATCTTTAATTCACTCATTCTAATCCACATTTATATTTATGTTTGTAAAAATAAATGTTATTTTTAGATTATTGGCATTTTACAAGTCGTATAGAATATTGCTCATATTTTGTATCCCTTTTTACTCACCACCATTCATTCTTTCTAATTATGTAGAGTGTAAACTTCCATAAGACATTATCTTGTTGTAAAACATCAAAACAAGAAAATTGACATGTATTATTCAAAAAATATGTTTAACCTATCTAAATGTATTACACTTCAAAAAATTAATTCATCTTGGAAACAACTATGTTGTATCTTCAACATTAATTATACATGGTTAAATAGGTATTATTGTTTCAACTTCATTTGCAATGTCTGCTTCATAAGGTAAAGTTTTATAGTTTACATTCATTGCGTAATAGTTTTCATATGTATTTCAATTTTTATAGGAATAATTTACTATCCCGCGGAAATGAATTATTTGATTGAAAATGCAATCAAGATGATCGGTGATGGAAACCTAAAGTTGCAACCACATTTGCAAGTATTAAGTATGGCAAGTTTGGGGATGACCATCGATCAACAAATTGATTTTAAAACAGACCTCTCTATTGGATTTCACAAGCAAAAGGATACACTTAGAAAAAAAATACAATGATTCCATAAAGTCAATACAAATCCCTAAGGGATCTACACTTCTACCCATCAAATATAGTTGCCATATTATTCGCAATTCAAGGTGAGCCACAATGTTTGATTGATTTTCTAACAATTGTCGATCAATTTTGTGTAAATTAGCAAATTCTTGGACCCACTATGTAAAACTTGTTGCAATTTTAGCCCTCCAAACTAGTTTATATACACAAGGACATGAGATTTTAAGCTCACAAAGATTTTAAAAATTATAAAGAAAGTGACAAATGATACAAGGTTAACACTTGACTTGAATTAGTTAGATATTTTTTCACATTTTTTTAGAAAATCCTAATCTAGAGTTGGGTTAACGAATAATAGATGTGTAGGAAGATATAAAACTGAATTAATGGAGTTCTCTTATAAATATCTCAAATACTTCATCAATAAATGTAAACACAGATATCCAAACATAGACATGTTTTTTAAAACATAAAACACCACAATCAAAATATGTGATTTCAACATATAAAATCACAAAATTTGACATCAACCTAGATAAAATGGAGCGAAAAGGATCTTTTTTATATCATGTGTCATGTGAGATGTGTCTATCTTAAAACCACGCATGATCTGAGTCCATCCTTAATTACTTTCCACACCTTGACATAAACAACATTTCTGTCGGTTTATTTATAGCTTGTTCTTACCCAAGTTACAAATGCCCCTTTGAAAAATGTTCACTTTTACATTCAAGAAAATTAGGAAATCCCTGTCAAACTTTTTGATACCAGTTTTATACCTAAACAAGATCTTAACACACAAATTTATGATCTTTCCTTTTAAATATTAAAATGTTAGAAAATGCGCAGTTTGCATTGATACAAAGAAATAGCGGTCATGGGTTTTGCTAATTTGAAAGTTAGGAACCCCTGGCCAGACAATCTGAGTGTGGCGATGGAAATTCACGAGATACATGATGTGAAGGCGGCTGAAAAAATATATTGCAATCTGTGTGGGGGAGCTTGACACCTTCTGATTATAGTCTTTGAATAAATACTGTAGTATTAATCTAGTGTCTGAACGTTAGGTTTGAAAACAACAACGCGGGAAGAACAAGGGAAGTCAAAGCCTTATATGCCCAATTCTCGTCAACAAGAAGAAGTTCAGGTTGGAAGATTGAAATTCTACTTTGTCTGCTATTGTAGTGCGTGATTGTCTGCTATTGTAGTGCGTGATTTTCTATTTATAAGGTGCTCGTCTTAAACCTTGTATTCATCCTCGAACGCTTTGTCTGGCCGATCATTGTTTGACATCCCAGAAATCAGACACAATTATTTGATTGATTCCTTAATTTCTATCAGTCAATCAATGGCCGTATTTCCATTGCCCCAGCTTGAAGATAATGCTGTATTATTACCCAGTTCCCAAACTAACTCAACGCAGCCTCAGCTATGTGACGTATGGAGAGATATACAAGGTGCCCATAATTGGAATGGTTTGCTTGATCCCATGGTGCCCAATTTGAAAGCTGAAGCTCTCAGATATGGGAATTTGGCACAGCTTTGTTACGACGCATTTGATGGCAAAAGCTACTCCAAAAACTACGGCACATGTTATCACAGTAAAAGAGATCTGTTCAATAAGATGGGCATGTCTGAAAGTGGCTACCAAGTCACTAAATATGTTTACGCCAATACTAATCTGTTAAATCAAGTTTTTGGTGAGAAACCAAAAGACCAAGGTGTTTGGTTGGGTTTTATTGCAGTTTGCACGGATCCAAATGAGATAAGAAGGCTTGGACGACGAGACATAGTGATTGCATGGAGAGGAACTCAGACTGCTGAAGAATGGATAGAAGACCTGAGAGATATTCTTGTACCTACAAGATTATCCTATAGATGCAAGAGGACAGGCAAAAACCAAGAGCATCATTTCGCGGATGGAGTACTAATTGAGAGAGGATTCCTGAGCTGCTATACTTCAACTGTCCGTCACCGTCAAGGCGCTGCAGGAGCCACTGTGAACATCAGCACCAGAGATTTGGTAGTCTCAGAGATAGAACGATTGATTCAAGTTTATGAAAAAGAGATGGACAATTTAAGCATAACATTTACGGGACACAGCTTAGGAGCTGCTCTTGCAACCTTGAGCGCTTATGATATCAAACAAATGCTTTGCACCAAGCATAATTTTCATCAAATTCCCGTCACCGTCTTCGCTTTTGCCTCTCCCCGGGTGGGAAATCTTGCGTTTGCTAAACGGGTGGAGGAGATTGGAGTGAAAGTGCTGAGGTTTGTGAACAAGCGTGACGTGGTTCCCAAAGTGCCCGGAGTTTGTATGAACGAGAACGTGGGATGCCTCAGCAAATTGCTGCATTGGCTTCCGTGGACATACTTTCATGTTGGCTTCGAGCTTCCTTTACACAACAATTCTCCATTCATTCAGCACACCCATAATCTTGCCTACTTTCATAATTTAGAGCTTTACTTGCATTTACTGGACGGGTATGTTGGAAGTAAGCAGCCGTTTTCTTGGAGTGGAAGAGATCATGCTCTGGTTAATAAGAGCTGTGATTTATTGCGCGAGAAATATGAAATTCCTCCAAAATGGTGGCAGGAACAGAACAAGGGCCTCGTTAAAGGTCCAGATGGCAAATGGACGCAGCCATCAGAAGAGGAATAATTCATGTCTCACTCAACTCCAGATGACATCAACGTCCAACGTTCTGCGCCGCAATGTCACCACAACTGTGTTGGTTATTGAATTATTCTTTTTATCTGGATGTATATATTTAACATGTTGTCACATTCATTATTGAATTAATTTAACTTCAAAGCTTAACCTTTAGCGTGAAATGAAATCAACTATGCAGGAGTTCATAGCTGTGGATGATACAAATTAGCTTTTGATTGTCATAGAAAACAATCACGTGTCATCAGTAATCTGATAGATAATAAAAGTACGCGTAAATCAGTATTGATTTTAATTATGAACATTGCTATTAAACAAGAGATAATACGCCTCAGCTCTGTTGTAGCCCAAAATACCTTCATACAAAATTTGTAAAAATAGTCAACAAGGGTAAGTTCTCAAATCTTTCTCTAATCCTCAGAATTAGTGACAATATGAATGTTCTAGTGCTATCTAAATCTACCGAGAACTTTAGTTGAGGATTGCATGTATGCATGCCATACTATCTATAATTATGAGATTACCAAATATTTGGTTTCTAGGTATATAGCTCTACACTAGCACATTTTATTGTCGCTCAATTGCACCCATACTTTAAGATTATACAAGTATACATCCAACACATTATAATTCTAAAACAATGATTGTCTAGGGATGTGACAATTATTGTGGAGGCTACTATGGTAATGCCGCAACTTCCCCATGATGGGGAGGCATTGCATTTAATTTATGAGAGCTTGAAGAAGACATAAGGGACTACAAAGAATCAAGTTAGCTTTCTTGATAAGGAACTAAATTGTGATGGTGAAAATATTGAGCTTCCTTCTTTACCAATCAATCTTATCAACTATCAACAAAATATAAAGGATGCATTTTTTATTCTTGATTTCATTTTTTGATTAAATCGTGAATGACAAGTGTATGATTTTAAGTTAGGAGCTTTACATGAGCTCAATACCAAATCCTTGAAATCAATTATGTATAATCCAAGGAAACTATAATACAATATCAAATAGCCAATTTTATTGGACAATAATTTCTTAAGTACTCTTTCTTTCTTATATATTTAATCATTTATTAAAATGCCACTTTTTGCCTAGTATTTTTGCAATCAGCCTACATACGAAATTTCATGGACTTGCTAAAGATGACCATAGATTCGGTTTGGACACATGCAATCTCCAAAATCTACTAATACTTTTTAGTTTTTTGGACTCGTTCCTTAGACAACAACATACAATGATAATATTGCACAATTATGAGTAACCCTTTCGGCTTACCAAATTTCTCATAGATAGATTGTTATCCATAGAATTTTTTCAATAACTTAGCAATATTACTCAATATGTATGGAGTTTTTAAAAAGGAAACGTTCTTTATTTTAGATCCACTTCTATTTGGATGGGAGTACAATAAAAAAAATGGGAAGCAAATCTTGAACCTCCTAAGATTCAAGTTAACGTAATTCAACCTAGAGATCATAGAGGACTTTTGGAAATAGGACCCTAAAAGTTTCAATTCTAGTAGGATAAAAAATTTAAGAACGAATCAGATTTTTATACATAAAAGTTAGCCTAAAATAGAAATAAGCTAGTGTTTGAGTAGCAAACTGTAGGATGTATATAAATAAAACAATGATCTATTCACTATCCTCCTCCCCTTTAAATATTACATACTATAATGTCTATTTTTTGTGCAAAATGAGTATCAAGCTCCACTTGAAGGAAGAACCATAAAAGTAAAGGTTGGACTAAGAAATAAATCATTTACCTTATTGGAAGTACAATTAAAAAATACACAAGATGTATATGAGTATTTTAAAACGTCGCTATTTATAAAACTTATGGGATAGTATCAAACTATCAGAATGCCTCATGGAATTTAGATTTCACCTTTGAAGGACTCATAGAGCGATTCGAACAAATTTGTGAGACACGAGAGCTACTATCCAACAACAACTCAAACTGCGCAAAATTTAGACGAGAACAACGCTCATGAGTAGCGGATTGCACCTAGTATTCAAAAACATTCCTGAAACTAAGCACAATCATACATGAACTGAACATAACGTCCAAAGTGGGTCCAAAGTGAGTGTGAAATTGTATTTGTAAGCAATCGACTACACTACACTATCAAGTGATCCATGCCCATCAATCAATTGGAATTAACTTCCTAGAAGTTGCATTCAAGATTTATGAGTAATATTTCACTTAGCTTTCCTGACCTAATAGATCAAGCAAAAACACCTTGTTTAGATGTACACAATGTCTAGGCCTATGACGTTCAATTAAAAAAACCAACATTAAATGAGTTCCATGCAAATTATGTTTCAAAACTATATATAAAATATGCAATATTCTAATAGCATTAAATCCTCTATTAACAATGAGTATTTGTAGCTACAATTGCTAGATTACATAGATAAATTATTATTGCATATATATTAATTTTTTATAAAAATATCCAAATACACTATAATATACACACTAAAAAACACTAATAGAGTAGAAATATTCCTTGCAGCCATATGATGGCATCTCATACCCTATCATATTCTAGACACAGAGACTTACATATGAAGAGAAATAAAACTGCATAAAAAGATTCAATAACTATGTATACCTAGCTCGTGGTAAACCTGTCCACAATCTTCACATTAGCCAAATAGAATTCCTTAACAGCCATATTCTATGATTACATCCTATGGCACTAAAATATGGAGCCTCGTAGCACCCAAAAACTAATTTAAAAAACACCCAAAAAATAGAGTCATTCAGATGGCAATATAAAAGCATGTAAATGCACTAATCTTCCATTGAGATTGAAGGATAATTGCTTCCCTTTGCCTGACTATAACCTCTCCTACACCTAAACCAAGAGTTCATCCTCAATTTCCTCCTTATGAGATAGGATATCAGTAGAAAATATAGTTAGGCAGTCTTATTCTAGACTTGCTTGTAATCCATTAGAGTGACACCTTTCTTTCTAACAAACATACTGAATGATACAACATGAACTAGGAAATATGATGTTTTTTTACTAAATGATACAATATGTTACAAATATGGAGACAAACATATCAAAATAAAGTACTCATGAAATAAGTTCACTAACAACATATATGTTGCTTTCTAATCAACAAAATATCACCAAATACCTCAATATGAAAACTCTTCTATAAAATGCATGCAAAATATTTGTCTTAATGACAATTCTCTAAAATTGGGGAAAATTATAAAAAAAGAGTTGCTACATCTGAGGTGGTGTCTTACATAGGTATTAGAGCTAGCGGTCTTGCCAACCTGTTGGGAGACTACCATCTATTAAAGTTTCTTGAGTTGCATGACATTTTGGAAAACATTCAAACTTGGTATATTATTGCATCTAAAGAAAATTAGATTGTGGGTCACTTATCAAAATATTTCAGTGATTTGATGAAGTGTATTCAACCTAGGAAATTATAGAAAGAAAAGTGGAAATTTGGCTCTTAATGATTGGAATAAAGTTGGAGTCTCCAATTTCTAGATAATTTTCTTATCAAGCTGATGTAATTGGAATTATGTTTGTCTAAGGTAGAACAATTATATTGCAGGATGTTGAATTGGTCCAACGGAAGCTTATGGAACATCCTCATGAGGATTAAGACTTGAAGTTGCCTCTTGTCTCAATGAGTTCTTAAGAATTACAATTCATATAACACTATATAATAATGATATAATGATGATGATTTTATAGATTATTATTAAAGAATTTCATGGGTTGTGTGGTACCAGAAGCCACTCTTTTGATAAGAGGGCTCAAAGTTTAAAAGTTATGGATAAGGTGAGATCATTTTTTAATTTTTATTGATCTCAAGTGCAATAATTTAATTATTTGAATGTTCCAATGATTCTTTACCAAAATAAAAAAACATCATGCATAAAATGTTAAGGCATCCATGTTTTCTTGATTTCAAATGAAGATGATGATATCTCTAAGAAGGTACAATTTTAATTTTTGGCCATTTTTAGAAAGGAACAAGATGTCTCACATATAGCTCGTAGGTTCTCATAAAAATTAGTAGAGTAAAAAATTGAGAAGCTTAAAAACTAGCTGACAAAATAGGAAGTGATTTCTTTTGGTTTACAACATACAAGATCCCACAAAAATAGATAGGAGTAAAAAGAGAAGTGATGTTTCACATGTCAAGAGGCTTGGACACTCAATCACATATGTGGTCCAATTGATAAATAAAATTAAATAGTACATTATAAATTGAAGCTAAGAATATTGCAGACATATTAGCTTGTTGTTATTGAACCGTTCACGAAGTAGGAAAAGAAAGAAAGGGCAAAGGAACTCAAGTAGGTGATTTAAGATCTTGAATAAATCCAAGAAGACTTTAGCTTCAAGTAGAGTCCTAATTTTGGACGTTAGGATGGTTGGTTTGAATTAGAAAGTGGTAATAACTTTTAAGTTTATTGATAGCCCATTGTTTGTTATGAGTGCTAATTTGACTTTCTAAAATCCACTCTTTGAGTTGGATGATGAGGTGACATCTAGTTGTTGATGAAACCAATGGGATGTGGGATTAAGGTGTTGTTTGTGGTCCTATGAGGTGGATCCAATTGAATTGTCTATTGACCCACCCAAAATCATTGAGTCTTTACTTCTTGTAATGGACTATTATAGATTGAATTATCATGGGTTGACAGTTGAACTTGTCGGTTTATGACAAGAAAGGGAGTACTATTGCACGGTCTATATTTGTTGGGGTGCATACCGTTTTGATTGAATATATAAGTATCATCAAGTGTACTCTTAATGTGGCCCACATAAAATTACTATAGCACAACATCAACATGGTTAATTCACTATTTGGGTTGGTATCTATGCACAAGATGGAATAAGCATATGTCAAGATGTTGTAGAGCTAAAAAGAGATAATACTTGAATAAATTCCACATTATTAAAACTTTCTCACCATGTCAAACCATAAGTAATTTCAATGCCAAATACTAGGTGTGATTCTAATGTATTAATAAAGAACCAAAAATATATATAAATCTCATGCCTCAAACAAAAGCCTTAGACTTATAATATAATCAAGTAACGTATTTAGAACTTCACAAACTCTTGCCAAGGCATTAAAAATATTCCATATGCTCAAATTAAATATTAAATCTTTTTATTCATCATTAGACTTTATGAATCGATTCATTCATATTGAAAGTATATCATTACCAGAGGCAATATAATGCGCATGGAATAAATAGAGAAAAAACCAGTATTAATCTCCAACCTGCAAATTTGTCTCTTAAAAGGACTTCATAAATTTATCAAACTTACTTTCAACCCCCCTATGAAATCTCTAATAAACCATTCAAAATCTGAGATCGTCAATACAATGCAACCGCGAATGCTAATTGAAACTGCTTCAAGAATGAAACTAGGTTTTCATCCAATTCCTCCAAACTTGAGGGTTTCCATACTAGGGCTTCTCAACTAAAATCTAAAATCTTTTTGAGCTATACTAGAGAAAGAATAAACTAAGCATACCCAATAGAGACTCAAAGTGTCTTTTTATAACTCGCCAAGGGAGCTTCTAGAAACCCTTTTAAAATTCTCTTACCTTTTAATATTTGTCTTTTTAAAATGGGAAATAATAAATAGAACCTTTTAATTAACGTCTTTTTTATAACCTTATTAGATAATTAAATTAAGTTGTTATTAAATTTATGTAATTTTGACAACTTAAATTTTTATTATTTAATTAAATTTAAGGTCCAAATAAAGGGGACATTACACAAATAAATCTTATAGAAGGGATAAGTGTAATGTCCGCATTTTCATGTTATGTAGCTTTGTAGTTGGCTCTAATATTATGGGTGTGTATCGACCATATTAGAGTATTTTTTATGTTACCAACAAGATTGGATGGCCTAAAGGACTTAGAGGGTAGTTTTTGAGGTTATTTTAGACTTTTGGTGTGCTCTCCAATATTCTTGGAGAGAGAATCTATCTATAATAAGTGTCTCGATTATGTTTGGTTATCATCACTCCTATGCAGCCAATTTTAATTTTAATGCATTTAAACCAGTTTTACAACTCGGGTGTAATGTTGACCTATATTTAATTAAATTTATAGAGGTTGTATTGATTTAATTAAAACAATTTAGTGGGCATATTGGTATAATATCTTGTTGGAGAGAGAATGGAAAGTTTTAAAGGTTGGATTTGCCTAACCTTGTACCTAAGGTGCCCAAAATAATTAAATACTTAAATAAAGCACTTTTGGGGGTTATAAGGATTAATTAGTCAATAGGCTACACTTGCAAGAAAGCTTGCATATGGTGAGCTTGACGTTTTTGTCTCACACTCAAAAATTGGTTATTATGTCTTCTTTTTGTTTCTAGACATCTGAAACAACCAACTGTTCCTGTTGATGTTTCAAAGAAGCAATTGTTCTTATCAATGTTTCAAACAAGCAATATTAAAATAATTTTTGGGCAATGTGGGCAAACTGCATAGTATCGGGTGTGAAAACAAACCAACTCACCAGCCTCTCACTTCTCACATCTACTCTCTTTTAAAATGAGACAAATCTTGTCTCGCTAATAGAATCATTGTTCCTCATCTAATCAGCATGAACATAATGCACCCTAGACATGGTTTGTTAGTTGTTTGATCATGAAACATTTTTGAGCTATGTACATGCATTTATGTTCTCAATTACAATCAATCCTTTCAAAAGATATTTGCATTAATGCATTCGTACTACTTTCACCACCTCGATATTATATGAATATTCATTCTATCAACATTTGAAAGAAAGCAGCAACAAGGGTTTAAACAAAGCTAAGAAGAGCGGGAGAAGTAGGCAGTTTGTTGGGAGAAGTGTGATTTTGAAACATTTGAAGTTGACACAGCCCGGGTAGGGGATGGATCTGAGAACGGGCAGGGTGATGCGACACAGGATTCGAGTGGACAATAGGGGAAGGAAGAACCCAGATATTGTGACCTGACTAAAAACATTCAGGAGGACTCGGGTGGTAAGAGTCGGTATGATAACGAGAGACACAGGGTGTATCACTGGGGGAAGGATGAGGAAAAGACAAATCAGGAGACCTCCCCTTCATCATATCTTACACCAAAACCAATAGTTCATCCTCAAATTTCTCCTTATGGGATAGGATATCATTAGAAAATATAGTTAGGCAGTCTGATTCTAGACTTGCTTGTAATCCATTAGAGAGACACCTTTTTTTTTAACAAACATACCGAATGATACAATATGTTAAAAAATGATAATCTTTTTTAGTAGATGGTACAATATGTTACAATTATGGACACAAACATATCAAACTATAGTACTCATGAATGAAATTCATCAAGCAACATATATGTTGCATTGTTTTCAACAAACTATCACCAAATACCTCAATATGAAATCTCTTCCATAGAATGCGTGCAAACTATTTGTCTTAATGATAATTCTCTAAAATTGGGGAAAAATTACAAAAAAATGTTGCTACAACTGATGTGGTTTCCTACACAGGTATTAGAGGTAGTGGTCTTGCCAACCTGTTGGGAGACTAGCATCTATTAAACTTTCTTGAGTTGCATGACATTTTGGAAAACATTTAAACTTGGTAAATTATTGCATCTAAAGAAAATTAGATTGTCGGCCATTTATCAAAATATTTCAATGATTAAATGAAGTGTATTCGGCCTAGGCAATTATAGACAGAAAAGGAAGTGAAAAATTGGCTCTTAATGATTGGAATAGAATTGGAGTTTGTGCAATTTATAGATAATTTTCTTATTAAGCTGCTATAATTGGAATTATGTTTTTCTAAGGTAGAACAGTTATATTGCAGGATGTTGAATTGGTCCAACAGAAGCTTATGGAACATCCTCGTGAGGATTAAAACTTGAAGTTACCTCTTGTCTCAGTAAATTCTTAAGAATTATAGCTCATATAACACTATATAATAATGATTTTATAGATTATTATTAAAATATTTCATGGGTTGGGTGGTACTAAAAGCCCTTCTTTTGATAAGAGGGCTCAAAGTTTAAAATTTATGGACAAGGTGAGATCATTCGTTATTTTTATTGATCTCGAGTGTAATAATTTAATTCTCCGAATGTTCCAATGATTATTTACCAAAATAAAAAAATATCATGCATAAAATGTTAAGGCATCCATGTTAATTATTTTTTGCTTGATTTTAAATGAAGATGATGAATCTCTAAGTGGGTAAAATTTCAAATTTTGGCCATTTTTAGAAAGGAACAAGATGTCTCACATATAGCTTGTGAGTTCTCATAAAAATTAGTAGAGTAGAGAATTGAGAAGCTTAAAAACTAGTTCACTAAAAAGGAAATAATTTATTTTGGTTTACAGGATAGAAGATTCACCAAAAAATAGATAGTAAAAAAAATAGAAGTGATGTTTCACATGTCAAGACGCTTGGACACTCAATCAAATATGTGGTCCAATCAATAAATAAAATTAAATATTACATTATAAATTGAAGCTAAGAATATTGCAGTAGTTGATGAATTTTATTTTGACCAAGGGATTGTTCTAACTTGTGAGCCTAAACTATGTAAAGAGTATGACATTAAGGTGCCGATTTGGAGGACCAATTAGAAAATTCTTTTCAAGATGCTAGTTTTGAGACACATAGTCTGAAGAATTTGTTGAAGGTCGGTGAGGATATAATTGTGGTACCCTTATTCTATTTTGATGACACTCACAAGATCATGGAAGTCCTCTATTTGAAGGACCTAATTTAGAGAAGACATTTGGGGATGGAAGGTAAATTTAATCTTGCAAATTTATGAGTGGTAAAAGAAGCTTTACGGTCCATCAAATATGGTTAGGATTACTTTTAGAGAGATATGAAATCATAAAAATTACTGAAGCTTTTGCTAATTCATTGAAAATTAAATAAGATGAAGTTAATAAGCTCACCTTGGACCTTAAGGATAGTAAGGAGGCCTTGGAGAATACACAAATGATTCCTCTAGAAGCAAAATATTAGCTTGTTGTTACTGAATAGTTCACGGAGTAGGAAAAGAAAGAAAGGGAAAAGGAACTCAAGTAGGTGATTGAAGATCTTGAATAAATCCAAGAAGACTTTAGCTTCAAGTAGAGTCCTAATTTGACATGTTCAAATTTTGGACGTTAGGATGGTTGGTTTGAATTAGAGAGTGGTAATAACTGTTAAGTTTATTGATAGCCCATTGTTTGTTATGAGTGCTAATTTGACTTTCAATAATCTACTCTTTGAGTTGGATGATGAGGTGACTTCTAGTTGTTGATGACACCAATGGGATGTGGGATTAAGGTGTTGTGTGTGGTCCTATGAGGTGGAGACAATTGAGTTGTCTATTGACCCACCCAAGATCATTGAATCTTTACTTCTTGTAAACGACTATTATAGATTGAATTATCATGGGTTGACAGCTGAACTTATCAGTTTACGACAAGAAAGGGAGTACTATTGCACGGTCTATATTTGCTGGGGTGCATACCATTTTGATTGAATATATAAGTATCATCAAGTGTACTCTTAATGTGGCCCACATAAAATTACTATAGCACAACATCAACATGGTGAATTCACTATTTGGGTTGGTATCTATGCACAAGATGTTGTAGAACTAAAAAGAGATAATACTTGAATAAATTCTACACTATTAAAACTTTCTCACCATGTCAAACCATAAGTAATCGAAGATAATAATATTGCAGTAGTTGATGAATTTTATTCTTACCAAGGGATTCTTCTAACTTGTGAGTGTAAACTATGTAAAGAGTATGACATTAAGGTGGCTGATTTGGAGGACCAATTAGAAAATTCTTTTCAAGATGCTCGTTTTGAACACATAGTCTGAAGAATTAGTTGAAGGTCATTGAGGATATAATTGTAGTTTCCTTATTCTATTTTGATGACACTCACAAGATCATGGAAGTCCTCTATTAGAAGGACCTAATTTAGAGAAGACATAGGGAGATGGATGGTAAATTTAATCTTGCAAATTTATGAGTGGTAAAAGAAGCTTTAGGGTCAATCAAATATGGTTGCAATTACTTTTAGATAGAGATGAAATCATAAAAATTACTGAAGTTTTTGCTAATCCATTGAAAGTAAAATAAGATGAAGTTAATAAGATAACCTTGGAGCTTACGGATATTAAGGAGGCCTTGGAGAATACACAAACCATGCTTCTAGAAGCCAAAAATTAGCTTGTTGTTACTGAACAATTCACAAAGTAAGAAAACAAAGAAAGGGCAAAGAAACTCAAGTAGGTGATTAAAGAGCTTGAATAAATCCAAGAAGACTTTAGCTTCAACTAGAGTCCTAATTTGACATGTTCATATTTTGGACGTTAGGATGGCTAGTCTGAATTAGAAAGTGGTAATAACTTTTCAGTTTATTGACAGCCCATTGTTTGTAATGTGTTCTAATTTGACTTTTAATAATCCACTCTTTTTGTTGGATGATGAGGTGACATTCAATTGTTGATGACACCAATGGGATGTGGGATTAAGGTGTGGTGTGTGCCTATGAGGTGGAACCAATCGAATTGCCTATTGACCCACCCAAGATCATTGAATGTTTACTTCTTGTAATGTACTATTATAGCTTAAATCATCATGGGTTGACAGTTGAACTTGTGGGTTTACCACAAGAAAGGGAGTACTATTGCACAGTCTATATTTGATGGGGTGCATACCATTGTGATTTAATATACAAGCATCATCAAGTGTACTCTTAATGGGGCCCACATAAAATCATTGTAGCACAACATCAACATGGTGAATTCACTATTTGGGTTGGTATCTATGCACAAGATGGAATAAGAATACCTCAAGAAGTTGTAGAACTAAAAAGAGATAATACTTGATTAAATTCCACATTCTTAAAACTTTCTCACCATGTCAAACCATAGGTAATTCCAATGCCAAACATTAGGTGTGATTCTAATGTATTTATAAACCACCAAAAGATTAAAGAAATCTCATGCCTCAAATAAAAGCCTTAGACTTATAATATAATCAAGTCACGTATTTAGAACTTCACAAACTCTTGCCAAGGCATTAACAATATTCCATATGCTCAAATTAAATATTAAAGCGTTTTAGTCATCTTTGGACTTTATGAATCAATTCATTCATATTGAATGTATATCATTACCAAAGGAAATATAATGCTCACAAAATACATAGAGAAAAAAAAAAGTATTAATCACCTACCAGAAAATTTGTCTCTTAAAAGGACTTGATAAATTTATCACACTTATCTACAACCCCACTATGAAATGTCTAACAAACCTTTGAAAATGTGATCAATATAATGCAACCATGGAGCCATGAGAGAGATAGACATAATGACCCATCCTCTAAAAAAAGAAAATAGGGGTTATCATAAAGCTTTCAAGGCTAAAAACATCCACCCCATGGGGATTTGGAAGGATCCCCAAACCCAAAGTGTTGGGTTTTAACCTGGGTACCTAAACCAAGAAAGAAAAACCCAAACAGAAAGTCTAAGGAAAACAGCCATCTCAAACCTCTCCAAGCATCTACTCACAAGAAGATAGGCAAGACTCACCTCCACCTCAATAGGAGTTGGGATTGTTAGGATAACCGGTGAACAAATGAGAGGGGGGGGGTGAATCAATTGTTAACAAATTATAACTTTTAGCCCACAATACAACCTTAAAAAAGTCAAGTACCAATAAAGAACAGACATATGTCGGTAGGAACGGATACTAGTAAACAATACAACTTAACAATTAACCATATAGAGCAAATATGAAAAAATGAGAAATGGAGGGAACAGCACAAGCAGAGGGAAATTTGAATTCTGGAAATGGAGGGAATAGCGAGGTTGGGTCCTCTGGTTCTACTGCCTCTGCAGCTCAAGGACAAGCGATGGATGATGAGGATGGGAGACTAGATGGGGACCCACGGCATCGGGACCCTCCTTTGGACCGCAAAAAGATGAAAGATTTTCCAAAATCGGGTCCCGAGGGTGTGAAAGCTGACTTAGAAAAGACTACAGAGGTGAAGGCTCTCAAACCTTAGATTATTCTTTTTGCAAATAAACCAACTGGAAAATTGTCCTTCCCCTTTGTGGAAGACATCTCTGATAGATAAACGGGTAGATTAGCTATTGTTGTTCCAAATTTGGTTATTGATCATAGCATTTCTTTAATGGCCTTCTCTCTGTTGGGAAAGTTTGTTGGACCACGACCCAATATTGGGGATGTTAGATCATTTGTTAAGAGAAAATGGAGGCTGAAAGGACAGGTTGATGTTTTAGCCCTGTCAAGGGGTTTTTTTGTTTTTTCCTTTTCTTGTCAGGAAGATATGGAAGCAACATTAAGCGGTGGACCTTGGACGTTTGGTAAATCTTCCCTATCCATGAGAAAATGGTCTCCTAATATGGAACTCAATGATTCCTTCTTTGAATCTGCTCTGATCTGGGTAAGGTTGTCAGGCTTGCCGCTTGAATTATGGGTTGAGGACGTTTTCTCAGGAATAGCGAACTCCTTTGGGGAGCTTGTTGTGATAGATCCAACGACTGCAGCTCGAAAGAGACTGGTTTATGCGCGCATTTGTGTCAATATTTCGCAAAAGATGGATCTTCCTAGCTCTATTGATATAAATTCCAAACTTGGTTTATGGGAATAGACAATAGAGTTTGAGTCCCTCCCCTTTGTGTGCTTTTCCTGTAAGAAAGATGGACACTGGGATAAGGCTTGCCCTAGCAACCCCAAAAAACCTATGAAGGTTAACAATCCCCATAAATACATATGGAAAGAAAAGAATAATATTAAGGTAGATAGTAGAGTGAAAGGAGGAAGTGGAATTCATGGTAACATAAAAGACTTATCAAAAGGTGATAGAAATGCTAACCCTCTTAAGGCTCCCCTTTTGAAGGAAGATAAAAATAATGAAATCAGTGGATTTGAGATCAAATCAGTCAATATTTTTTAGGTCCTACAGACTCAGGAGGATGAGAATGTAATCATTGAAGAGATTCTTGAAGAAGGTGAGATTGAGGATGCAACTGAAGCTCAACATGAGGCCCTTCAATTTTCAGCGATAAAAAGAGATAAAGAGAGCCCAAATGATTTGGAAGGACATGAAGTTAATTATGGAAGGAAGAACAAGTTCAGATTGCCTAAGGTTAATCTAAATGCATTACTCCAGAATGTTGGAGTTGACACGCCCACTTCATCCCAGAAAAGAGGAGAATTGTGGAATAACATGCAAGCTGATCTCAGAGATGAACATGAGGAAGAAATAACAGGGAATGGAAAAAAGAAGGTGGGATGCCCTAATGGGGTGAAAACTAGGACCAGATCCAAGGCAAATATTGGTCTATCCAAATCTCCGCAGGGACATAAATCCATGAAATGGCATAGGGACTAGGAGAGTAAGCAAAACATAGCTGATGGAAGGCAGAAAACTATACAGGAATCCTTCCCCTAGGTTTCCAAATGAAGGTAATCTCATGGAACATTAGAGACCTAAATGGTCTCAATAAACAGGATATATTATGGAATCTCATTAGAGACCATAAGTCAGATATTATCCTTGTGCAAAAAACCAAAATGAGTAAGGAGAAAGTTGAGAATTTAAATTTCTTTAAAAATGGAGGGGTCTGTGGTAGTAGCTCGAATGGGGCCTCTGGTGGGGTGGCTATTTTTGGAACAAGAAAACTATTTTAGGAGATATGATTGATGAAGATGATAATATCATATCTATGAAAGTTAAAAGCATCTCTTAAGGAAAGGAATGGGTAGTCACAAATATCTACGCCCCTAATTCCAAAGCTACTAGGAGTAAATTTTGGGATAAAATCCAGCAAAAAAGAAGATCTTTCCCTAAGGACAGTTGGTTGTTGATGGGAGATTTCAATACTCCTTTGCAAGGAACTGAAAAATTTGGAGGAACTCAAGCCCAACTAGATAGCAGATCTGATTTGATGGACTTCATCAATGTCAATGCTCTTATTGATATTGATCTCACTCGAGCTTCTTACACCTGGTCTAATCGCAGGGACGGAGAAGACCTCATTTAGGTAAGGCTTGACAGATCCCTTATTACTTATGATTGGATACTTTCTCATAGATGCTCCTTATCATTTGTCAATAGAATTGGCTCGGATCATTATCCCATTTCCTTTGTTGCTGAGTCCATTAAGAGTAAACAGTGCTTCCCTTTCTGGTTTCAGAAAATGTGGATCTCTCACCCCTCTCTGGAAAAATCCATTGCCAACTGGTGGAATATTGATGTGGATAGAACAGCCATGTACAAAGTTGCTAAAAAACTTAGAAACGTCAAAGATAACATTAAGATCTAGAACAAGAAGGTCTTTGGTGATATTTTTCAATCAAAAAAAAAAGTTGAAGGAGGAATTAGAACATATCTAAAACTCAATACAAAAAGATGGCTGTAAAAAGTATCCCAAGGCTAAGGAAGATGAATATATTATTCAAACTTCACAATATTATTTCTAGGGAGGAAATCTATTGGAGACAGAGATCCAGGGCTATTTGGGTGAAAGTTGGGGATAGAAATACTAATTTTTTCACATGACTTCTATGAAACATAAAGTTGTGAATAGAATTTCCAGATTAATTGCTGAGGACAAAATTATTCTTAAGGAGGATGATATTAGGGATGAAGCTGTTAGTTTCTTTTCTCAACTCCTCACCAGTAGCAAGGAGATTGATTCTGCTAAGCAACAGGATCTGGTTGACATCATCCCCAAGATTATTGATCCTAACCAGAATAAGGCCCTTTTTGTTATCTCCTCTGCTGAGGAAATTAAAAAAATGGTCTTGTCCTTTCAGGGGGATAAGGCTCCGGGATCTGATGACTTCCCCATGTTTTCGCTACTTCAGCAAGAGTTGTTGTCCTTTTCTATTAACAAAGATTTTGATGATGTGTTCCTCTCGAAGAGTAATCCTAGAGGCGACTTCACGGTTGCCTCAGCCTATAAAAACACATTTACCCAAATCAGCAACCCAATATGGGGTAAAGTTTGGAATAGAATTCTTATCCCTAAAGTCAACATGTTCTTTTGGCTTGCTACTCACAATAGGATTCTTACTATTGATAACTTGGCCCGAAGAGGTTTTATGTTCCCCAACAGGTGTGAGCTATGTCATAAAGAGGAAGAATTAGTTGATCATCTGTTCATCCATTGCTCCTTCTCTTGGGAAATCTGGAGTAAGTTTTGGGTGAATTGGAAAGTTGATTGGGTTATGCACAACAATCTCAAGGAAATTATTTGGCAATGGATCTTTCCCACCAAATTTCCTCTTATCAAGAACCTTTGGTCCTTAATCCTTCCCATGACTTGTTGGGGCATCTAGAAAGAGAGAAATAACAGAATATTTAGGGAAGCTAAGTGCACTTCTCAAGGGGTCTTTGAAAAAGTTTGCAGGGCTATAAAAGAAAACATAAATATTCCTCACAGGAACAACAAACAATGGTTTTTTGCTGATATGAATGATATTGAAAAAGGCATCCTTATTTAATGGAATTTAATCCACAAAGTCTACAGATATGACAATAAGACAAGGAGAGAAAATATTATTTGGAGATTTCTTTATCATGATTGGGTCAAGGTGAATTTTGATGGAGCTGCTAAAGGCAACCATGGGAAGTCCGGTGGGGGAGGAGTCATCATAAATGCTCAAGGTGTTTGCATTGCTGCTATTGTTTCTCCTTTTGGAGTCCAAAATAATCATGTGGCTGAAGCTCGGGCTATGCTAAAAAGCCTCCAGCTTGCTCAGGGATTCAATTTTTAAAAAAATTGGTTGGAAGGGGACTCCCTCAATATCATTCAGGCTCTTAAAGGTACTAGTTCTTCCTCTTGGAATATTACTAATACTATTGAAAGTGCTAAAAAGTTATTAAATGACTATGTTAGTATTCTCATAACTCATACTCTAAGGGAAGGCAATAAGGTTGCAGACCTTTTAGCTAATGAAGGGGTCAATTTAGAGGTGGATGCTAAATATATCAGAGAGGCCCAATGTAAAAGGGATGTTAGGGAGCAATTATTATTTGATCACATCAATGGTTCAAGTTAAAATCATGATCACTTTTTGGGGTCCAGAATCCAAAGACAGAGATTGGGGGCAAGCGAACTGTCAGTTAATGATTGTTTTTAGGCATCATTTTTATGATCATTTGTGTGACGGGGATTATAATAATAAGTGTTGGATCTCTGCGGCCATTATTATTTACTTCTTTAAAATCAAAGATGGTACTCTGTTCTGCGATCCCAGTATTTTGCTCAATAGCCTGTGTTTAAGTCTTGGCCTGCAATTTGTGAGATATACTATTAGAGACTTCAACCTGCTGTTCAACATGAGAGGTAACCTAAACCGGAACGAGCCCTCTGGTTGCGAGAACTGGAAAAGTGAGCAGAAAGTGTGGAGGAGGCTCCATAGACATGGATTCACCAACTATATGGAAAAGCTGCATGGTAGCAGAAAATCAGTGTCTCAAGGCTTTGCTAAGGGTTGGAACAGCAACAGAGTCACTTTGTTTGGGGAGACCTGGAAGATTGATGAGGATTTGGTTGCGGAGGTCACGAGACTTCAAAAGGAGGGCACAAAGTTCTACAGAGACTGAAAGTTTGCTGCTGAAGCGATTAAAAACTTCCCAAAAACTGAGGATGAGAAAGCTCGGCTTGCCAAGCAAGACAATGTTTCTTACTACCTCCCCCAGCAGGTAAAGTCTTTTTGGCAGAAAATGCTAAGGGTTTTGATGGAATTCCTGACTGTTGATGGTAGATTTACTAAAGTCTACAATTATCATTTTGCATTTCTCAATCATTTCTGCCATGGGGTTAAGATTTCTTTGCCCTTTTATTTAGCATCATCCCTGAATGAGAGCTTGGCTGACCATGCCAAAAAGCCCAAATCTTACCCCATAGCCCATTAGAGGCTTATTTTTCTCATTTACGAACACCTAAAGAAAAAAGATAGTGTTAGAAAGGATGATAACCAGGTAACAAATGCGCATATTTCTGAGAGTTGTAATGACTCTGAGTCTGAAGATGATTTGTCGAATGCCCCTACCCATAAAAAAGGGAGAGTTGACATTGATAATGTGGACACAGAGGTGAATGATGGTATGGAGGAACAGGAGAAGGAGGCTGAGATTGAAGTGGAGAGTGAGAAGGAAGAGTATGCTGGAGAAGAGGAGGAAAGGAAAAAAGATGCCAATATTGAAAACCCTGATTCTAACCCTATGGGTTCAGATAGCAGGAATTTTACCCAGAACTCCATGGAGGAATCCAACCCTAAATCCATGAGCTCTAAGCAGGAAAGGGATACGGCAAAAACTATCTTGAATGCCACTCAAAATTACACGCTAGAGTCTTTCAATTTTCAGAAGTGGGTTATTGAAAATATTACCAGCATTCAGAGCAAACAGAGAGACCTGGAGAATAAGATTCACAATTTGATCAAGTATACTAATTCGGGGAAAAAGAGTGCGGAGGTGGAAACCAGTGAAGCAGAGGATGAAATTGAAATGGAGGACTGGTCGGAAAAAGATCTTATAAAAGGGGATTTGAAACATCTGGAGGATGTGATTAGAATTGTAAAAGAAAAGACTGAGGTGGATAATGGGATCATCATCAATCGAGTTGCTAAAACTGAGAAGGCATTGAAAAACTTCATGAACCACAGTCTTGAGGTCTTGAGAATCTCGTCTCAAAACATGAATGCCTTGGTGGATCACTTACAGAGGAAAAATAAGAATAAGGATTTGGTAATCATTGATGATATACCGACCTCCACCTCTACTCATCAAATCTCCAGGTGAAGGACCAGGCAGACAACCAGTGATATGGAGACAAAGATGAAAGGCATTCAGCTAAAATAGGAGAACAATGATGTAAGAGAAGCCGCTAAGACCATGATGTTGTTGGTTCAGAATGCAAAGAGTCTATTAAAGTTTTTATTTGATATGTAATGTTGGAGTTTGGATGCCAGTTTCTCGTTGGCTCTGTGTTGTCCTTTTATCCTAGCTGTTGGTTTTTTTTGCATCTTTTTTGTCTAGGTCTTGTCTTCTCTAGTTTCTTTCATGCTCATCCTTCATAATGTAAGTGGGTTTCGGGTCCCTTAAAACCTGATTTTCCTTAATCAAAAACAATTAACCATATAATCAATGCAAAGAAACCATACCACATAACACCATGATTTTGGCATGGAAAACCCAGAAAGGGAACAACCATGGTGGTAAACCTACCCACAGTTAGATGATACTTCTGCAAAAAGTATGTGTTACAAGAGGGGCCTGCACTTGCAGGAAGGCACACTGCCTAGAGCATACTTCTCATTACAAAAGAGTCTCACTGACTATAGAGAGGCTACAACCCTCTCAAGATAAATGGACAACAATCCATAGAGTGAACTGTTGGAAATAGCATCTACCATTCCTGATTACAGTCCCGGTTAAGCTCAATGTCGGAGGACTAAATCCTCTTTTGAATCCAATTCGATCACCAATGATCGATCAACTCCTTTGTCTGAATGATATTACAATATTCGCACATTACATTCCTTGATCATGACCTTTTCAATAACCATGATACTTTACAAAGAGTTTCTACCTCTTATTTATACAAACCTTAAGGCCTAAACCAATTAGGTCAGCCACCTAAAGATATTACAATAATATCATTACATAATTCCATTTACAATGATATGCCATGTCGGCTTAAGACCAAAACAATAATAACAAATCCATAAATCATCTCGAATCATCCTGGTAACATGTAGAGTACACGATAGCATGATACCGATCCATAACCTAGATAGGTACCAGACCTATTCTGGGTCCACCATGCCAAAGCAATATCTTCAAGCATTTGAAGCATGATCAAAGAACATCTTCAGCATCCTGAAGTCCATGAAGAAGTTGCACCTACACCAATTATGCATCATGTCACAATTCCTCAATGAAAGCTCTGTCGGTAAAGCCTTAAACTAGTGTTGGTAAGGGTTTACCAAAGTGTATGATAACATCCAATTACCAAGCCAATACCAACTGACCAAAACATGTTCATGGAGCATATAACTCATAAAATCCAATATACTTCACTGATCCAAACATGTCGGAAGTGTCAACAGATAATCTCTTCTTTCGGTAACACTAGATCTTCTATCGGTAACCAAAACTTGTCTGTCGGTAACCATCCATATCAGCTAGTGTTGACATCAATGACAAAATGTACATCAATGCAACACATAATCAATTCATCCATAATGCCAACAATCTCCCCCTTTTGGAATTAATGGCAACACTAGAGGTGAAAAACATCTAAGTACCAAGAGATTCCAAACAAGTCTCACCCTGTGGAAGACAACCAACGATCAATAGCTCTCCCCCAATGAATGATATCTTTGTAAGGTTCGGAATGATTTTTCACATTACTATCACTCCCCCTTTGATATCAATGCCAGAAATCTGACAAAAATATCAAAGCAATGATATAAACCTTTGAATCTCAAAGTTCACTACTCCCCCTGAGTACTAGCACCACTCATTAGTGCCAAAATGAATAATGTCTCTGATAATACATGTCTGACTGATGACAAACTTCATCAATCAAGTCTCTATTGGAGGGGCAGAAACCCCTAACCTGTATCTTAAATATTCAAATGATTCGTTAGACAACGGTTAAGTGAATATGTCTAGCCCCTAACCACTATGGAGAGCATGAAATTCTAGCCCATTTCAAAAAAAATTGCACCCAAAAAGGAGCAAAAATGTGCAAGTTATGGCCATTTGAAGTTGAACTGCAAAATCAAAAAACTCAATGAGAGGGGCCTGCAAAATTTTTTAAAAATGATGACGTGGCGCTGATGTCAGCAATTCACTGTGTTAAATTTGATGGCTGTATGACCGTCGCAAAAACTTTGCCTCCCCACTGACTGGGCGTCCGTACTATAAGGACTGTTGACTGTGCAGGTCGTACCGTACGGATTTGCTCACTGGGTGGTGTGGGTCAGCTCTACATGGCAGATGACGTGGTGGATGACTGTGCGTACGGGTTTTACCCGCAGGCCAGTGGCGGACGCGGGGCCGCCTGTTTTGGTGGTCGCCGACGGAGGGAGCGGCCGGAGTCGAGGGGCCGATGGAGTCTATGTCCCGGCCGGCGGGATGGGGCTGTGGTTGCCGAAGAGGAGAAGTGGTCCCGACGGCGGCGACGGGGATGGCGGGTATCGGCACAGGCGATGGCTGGTACAGGCAGGGGCGGAGCGTGGCGAGGATGGGACGGTCAGTGCTGACAGCGATAGATGGGAGGATGAAAGCCGAGGTGGCCGATGAGAGGAAGGGGCCGCCACTGAGGACACCGAAGGTGGCGGCGGCACGGGCGATGTGGACCGGTGCTGCAGACCTGCAGGGTATGGCAGGTCACAGGGGGGGTCAAAATAGGCCGACTTTATAACCAAAATTCATGGAAACATCCTTCTAGACGCAATGGCAGGGTCGGATCTGGTCTAGGACACCTCCAAAAGATGTTGCTCTTCAGATCTGCCTCTTGACATCGCAATAATGCCTCTTCAAGATGAATCAATGAAGCCCCAATGGCTCTGATACCATGTGAGATTTTGCCAAGATCAAGAGCTCAATGAAATGTTCAAAATAGAGACACAATATAGGACAAGAATAAACTATATTCTCATCAATAGAAAATGATCAATAATATCAATTTACATACAATGTAGATGAGCTTGCTTATATAGGCAAGGCTAGGGATATGTGAGCACACAAACATGACATGTGGCTCAATAAGAAACAAGGGTAGGTAGGAAATAGGTGTGGGTAGGTAGGAGAAATAATATAATAGTCCACATGAGGTGGATCACCCACTGAATGTGGAGTGTAACAACAAGATCAACACCATAAAAGGTGGAATTTCTTCTACACACACTATCCCAATGTGGCACAAACACCCAAGTGTCTCATACCCAAACTATTATGAAATGCATTTCCTAAGTAAACTTAAGTAAGTGTAACAATATCCAAGATGAATAATTATTTACACCAACACCTTATTCTTTTTTTTTCTTTTCCTTTTTTTTTTATGCCATATGGTTTCTTTATAATGGGCTCAATGTTGGACCTCCATCCCATTTTTTCCTTCAATCTCTCAAAGTATTCCAAATAGTAACATAATTTATCACAAGAAATCTCACAGAAAGCACACAATTTGGCTAAAAATTTTCTAAGAAGTCTACCAGAAATAGATTGTATGTTTTTTTATAATTAGAGACTCATAATTTGAATTACTATTGGACTTGGATTAATCTACTAATAATTTTTTAGTATTAACATTTCTTTAGTTGAAAATTAAATTTAAAATGTAATTAAAATACAAACATTACATTGAAAACTTTTCGCTTCACTTGTTGATCAACATTAGTCAATTTTTAGTCTCTAATTAAAATAGTTGATAAATTTTAACAAATGATGGGTATGTACTTGTTTCTAATTTGGTATTTACTGTTTTGGTCATCTACCATGTTGGGTGAATGCATTTTCCTAAATTGTGTCATATTAAAAAAACTCTAATTTACACCCATTAGGCATGACATGCAATGCGTTCGAAGCTTGATCTCTTTGCATTATATAATTTTTAAAAGCTAATCTTTGTTCATATTTTGATTGATGTTTTTTACTCTATTTTGATTAGTTGTTGTTAGTTAGAGTATTATAGTTGAAGGAATTCCTGAACTAAGTAGGAGAATACCACATAGTTTGTAAGCGATTTGTAATAGGAAACTAGTAATATTCATCACGTGATAACAATTGCAAGCTCAAGAAGATGAACAAGGCATTGACTTAAAACCACTAGTCATTTTATTGTTGGGGAGAAGGAGAATATAATTTTAAAATTTTACATGTTTTATCGTTCAGCTAGGTAATTGAAGATTTTTGAGAGAGATGAAATTGTTATTATTAGGTTTCTAATGTTTTCAAATTTTGATTTCCTAGAACTTTTGAATGTCGAAGAAGAAAGATTCATTAAATCTTGATTACTTTTCCCAAATGAAAATGTTTTGTTGCACACCTAAATTATTTTTTAAGTTAACTACAAAGGTGACTTGTTTTTCTATAGGTAAGATATGCTTATAACTTTAAGTGCTTAAAGGGAAGTACAAATTATATAATTTGAACTATGACTCTAAACTTTTATTTGAAATGGGGTGGGTTTTGTTGTTCACTAGTTTCAGCAAATAATTTTTTTCAATTCAGTTTATTCGGGGCTTTGGTTGATATGATAATTTCAATGTGTTGTGGTGTGTTTAATATGTTTAGTTAAGTGTTTAGAACATTATGTAGATAGTGAATTTGTTATTTAATAGGCAAGGAATTTTTGGAAGCTTGGTCCAAGGTTTATTAAGAAAGATTTTTTATTTTTTGATTATTTCTTCCTATTTCAATCTTTTTTATAATTTGTTTGTTCTAATGAATTTTAGTTATCGCTCATAGTTAAGTATAATTGTGATTTGTCTCATTATATAGCTAGGAAATGGCTCCAATGTTTTCATACTTAGGGAAGTAGGATATCTAATATTCAAGCTATAGCCCAATACATAGATTTGATCCTAGTGGAGATAAAGACTTGCATTGTAATTTCTTTTTTGTTGAATTCTGTGCAGGTAGGATGATATGATTTTTTTTTTCCATACTAGCTATGTGATGTCACTGAATCTTGATCCCTAGGCACTTAAAAATATTTTTCATACAAGATTTGTGACATTTCTATTTTTTCTTGCTTTGTTAATGATTTCTTGTTATGAAAATTTCAATCTTCTTGTGGAAATATTTATGAACTCTTTTAGTTTTGAGGCCAGATACCCATGTAGTATTATTACTGCTTAGTAATTGTTTAAGATGGTGATTTGCAATTTAATCTCATTTCTTGCTTCAATACTGTAAATAGCAAAATATGTAAGAAAAAACATAACGTGCTATAGAAAATTGACAATGTTTGTGGAAAAGTAAATTTATTACATTAGTTGAATTTATAACACATAAGGTATTAAATGTATTTCAATCGTGTTCTCTCAATACTAAGGCATGTTTAGTAAGAGAAACTTGTTGATATTTATATTATAGCATTCTTAGTCCCATTTTGATATGCTTACCATTTGTGAAGTGTAAATTTGATTTGATTTCTAAATTGTAATTATTTTGTGGAAAGCTAAAGTATTAGGTATCTATTCTCCAATAATCAATTTTATGTATTAAACTTTTTCAAATGGGGTTGCTTATTATTATGTCTTTTAAAACATGTACAGATTTTCAAACCAATTATTTTTGAAATTTTATCTCTAATGTACAATGATTAATGTATATATGATTGTGTATTTTAAAACATGTTTATTTTTTTAAACCAACTATATTTAAAAAAATCATTTTGTAGGTTTAATATTCAATACTTAACGTGGAGTTGTCTGTCAATCTTTCATTTATTTTACAAATGGGAAATATATATGATGTTTCTTAACTTGAATTTTTTTATATTGTTTGTTTATTCAAACTAAAGCACTTCCTTTTTATTTATTTAAATGACTCTCGATAGTAATTTGTATTTATTCCAATTTATTTATGTGTTTCTATTTGTAATATCTACTGCACCTTACATTATCCTAACTTCTAATAAATTTGTAAACTAATTCCTATTTCCAATATTTGATTTATTTAATTTGGACATTATTGTATTTCTTAAATACCTTTTGTTTACACTTAAATATGTGATTCGATTTAAATATTTTACTTCTAGATGTGACCATGTAGATTATTTATTCAATATTAAAATATGAAATTAATTATTTGATTCATTGTTAAAAGATTAAATTCATACTTACTATTTATAATTCATATTAGAAAACAAAAAAATGTTATGATAATTAGGACAAAGAATAATTAGTGCACAAAAATATTTGTCCTTATCAATAATCAAAGATTGTAAAAAATCTCAACAATTTTCTCCTCCATAATTAACATTTTTATTAGTTTTTTTAGGTCATTACAAATCCTCAACAACAAATTCAAATAATTGATTTCAAGTAGTGATTTAGAAGTCAATGCTTCATTACCATCGATTGGCACAAATGTGTTTGTGAAATGGAGTGGGTTTAATGAAATAGACATCCAAAATTTTGCACATTCTCTTTCGCTTAATTGTAGTCGGACTGTTGAACAAGTAGAAGTAACAAGATCTTGTACATGTGATATCAAAGAGTTTGAATTCAGGGAAATGGAATAAATTGTAATTAAGTTTCATGTAACATGCATGGAATTATTTGGATTTGGTAGTTTCCTACGGGAAATGTATTGTGATGATTATTATTGAGAGGGCAATGCTCCTATTATCCGTTGTGCATTTCAAAACCATATGAATCATACGTAGTATGGTATTATTGTAGTTCCCTATGTGGTTTACCAAGAACTGAACTTGTATGACCCCTTTCACATAAATAAATTGTTGGAAGTTGTTTAACTTATTTCATCAAAGTCTTACATTGTTTTCTCTTATGTTTCATGAAGAGATGTTATAAGTTAACTTTATATAACTTTTTTTTAGTCATAATACAAGTTTCTCAATCTATACTTTAAACCCTTTCACATTAAATTTCTCGCTTTAACCCTATGTTGTGTGCAATAGAATGAGACATTTCAGTTGTTTCTATAATATGGATGATTTAAATAACACACCCATTATTTATTCTAACTAAATTCAAACAAATATTGTAATTAATTTTTTCAATCATAATACAAGTTTAATGATCTATACTTTACACCCTTTCACTTTAAAGTTATCACTTTAATCTTATTTTGGTGTGTAGTAAAAATAAAAATTTGAGTTTCTTTTATAATATGGATGATTTGAATTATAAACCCATCATTTATTCTAATTCTCAAGCTTATTCAATAACTGAATGTCAATTATTGTGATTGAAGAGTTCATTTAATTTATGAAAAATGTTGAAGTTTCCTACCTTAATAGTTTAAAGCTACCTTTAACCAAGTCTCCTATTTTATTGTGATATTATTTTCACTATCTTTGGCACTTTTTCTTTAACCATGAGATCAACTTTATCTCAACCAAAAAATTCCAGCATATAATTCCAAAATAATTGTTGGGTACATGTATGTCTCTCTATATTTACATCATCTTTACCATTGCAACTTAAATTTTTCCAATTGCCTTAGATAATCATTAATTGTAAGAAAATATTTTATGTTACATATGCATTTAAGCATTCTTGTAAGTAATGAATTTTTTTCTAGATTACGCTTATGTCTATCATATTTATTAATATGGCTATAAATTTGTCATGATTACTCTATCCATTTTATAGAAAAATAAAGTTGTCCTGGTTACTTTTAGGGAAGGACGATATCAAGGATTTCTTTATCGCTACTTATGAAGTTGACCGTTGTAATTCAAAATTTGGGGCCAAAATGCTTGGACAGGTCCATTAGGTGCTATAGTCAAAGGAAAGGGGCTCTAGACACCCTTTTAGAAAAAAATGTAGGCTAGAAGAGAGGTCGTGAGAAGGGGATTCCACCTAGTTTTTGGAAAAGGTCCCTAAACTAAGCACAATCGGCTATTAACTAGATATAACCACCAAAGTGGGTCTAATGTGAGCGATAAAAAAGGTGTACAATCTACTACACTACACTATCAAGTGACTCATCCCCATCAATCAATTGAATAAATAAATTAAGAATTCAATATTTTATGAGTAATGTTTCACTTATTTGCCTTGACCTAATAAAACAAGAAAAAAAAAACTTGCTTGGATTACACAATGTGTAGGCCTGTGAAGTTCAATTGATGGAAGAAACACTAAATGATCTGCGTACAACTTATGAAAATTTGGTTTTCTAAATTACACTTTCCTATGAGAAAATCATGCTGATGAGTAGTATGGAAAAGGAAGTTCTCCTTACATTGAACTTGTGTTTAAGATTTACTTGAATAACATGTAACAAACTTATGCTTCAAAACTATGTATATAGTATATAATATTATAATAGTTTTAAGGTTTCCATTTAGCATGAATAGTTGTAGCTACAATTGTTTTTGATGAAGATAAACTGGTTTTATAGGGACCTGAAACCCAGAGTATTACAGACCAAGGCCAGCAGCCAATTAGACAGTAAAACTAAGACAAACAGGGGACAAACCCCACACAGATCGAAAGCCAAAAAACCAAAATAGCTGAACCAAAAAATAGGGAAAAGCAATCAACTAAGAGAGTGCATCAATTCAGTTTTTTTCTGAATAATCCTCTTATTAATTTTTTCCAAATCCTCCATGATGAATCTGGAGGTTCCGGAGTCCTGGCTTTGGCTCCTCGTTCTAGTGCAAGGACCTGAGAGAGTCTTCCCACCAACAACACTCTATCCACCCTCTAAGGCATTCTTTTTTCTACTTTTCCCCCAAGGGAGGGTCACTGGCGATGGTCCTGGTTCTATAATCAGTCATCATGAAATTAATTTTTTTCAAACCATCAGCACTATTGTTCATCACCTGACTACTGATTTCCACCAGATTGTTTAGGTTTTCCTTGATCTCACTCACATCCTCTTCTAGCTTCTCAAGTTTGCGCTCATGGTCAACCTTCATAGTTTCCACATCCTGATAAATTTTCCGGATCATACTCATGATCTTCTCAGTTTTACTGGGCCCACAGAATTTTGTGAAAGTCTCGACAATTCCTTTAATCCCATCTTTTAGGGATCCAATATCCTTATCCACCCACTTCCATTAGTTCTCCCGACTTCTGGTAGTCTCCAAAAGCAGATTTCCCAGCACCCTCTCCTCCTTTTTATCACTTTTATTTTCCTTATTCACAAACCCCTATTTTTCATCATCCACATTGATAGGGATGTCCAACCTAATCTCGTGGTCTAGGACCTTGGATTCACTATATTTGGTTAATATTGTTATCTTTTTGGTGGGTGGTTCCAGGTCTTGCATTTTCCTGCTACCAGATTTGAACTTACTTTCTGCTCCCCTTCTTTCTTTGGTCTATACTCAGGGTCCTTCGTATCCTTGATATCACGCCAATCCATGGCAGTACCACTATCATCCTCATCCATCTTCGTGTCAGAGACCAACTGCACATCAGGGTTAGAGGAGGAAATGTGGGTTCTATCCTTGGGGGAGGGTTTCACTTCATGATCTTGGGCGTATTCCATAATCAACAAGATAAGGCCTTCATGAATCACAGGGTTATCCTTGTTTTCAAAATGTTTAACTAAACTATTCTCCAAGGATGAAACCAAATAAAAAGGTATGGAAATAAATCTACGATGCCTAAAATGATTTAAGATATTAAAATGGTGTGATAAAATGCTAGCATATCTACCATCCAAGGTGATGTACCTCATGATGAATTATGTCATATTAGCCTAGAGGGAGATCATCTCTTTCCTATTATAGCCACCATCTGCCATTTTCGTAACCCTTTGTCTTTCCTTTTCCTTATCATAAAAGGATCAATAGCCTCCTCACCCAACTTCTTGTCTCTATAGAATTTTATGCCTTTCATATCCAGACCAGTAACAGTGGCAGCCAGGTTTTCATTGACTTGAAACTCCGCACCAAAGACAGACAGCACACCCTTCTTCCAACCTTTAACAAAGCTTTCTGTAACAATGGCAGAATGACCATGCAGTCTCTCCAAAAAGGGCACCATCCCACTATCAGAAATTTCCTCCCGAGCCTCCTTATTCTTCTGCCACTTATCATAGGTTGTGGGTTCAAATCTATTCTTTTCACCTCTCATTCTCTAGCTTGAGCAAATTAGACAACAAGGCTCCAAAAAAACTAGGAGGAAAGCAAACCAGAAATAGGGAAAACTGAAAGTTCTAAAACTTCTCAAAGTGGTAATAATTCGAACTACCACCCCAACGGTTCCCATTCCATCATAATCTTTCATTATTAACTTCATTGGAAAGGCCGAAGATCTTGACATCATTTCTTGCAAGGTCGCACAGAGTTTTCAGGAAATTTTCCTCTCCTCTCCACCATTTAACCACAACGTTACCCACCTCCAAGTTGGCCAAATGATCTGCAAGTTTTTTCCTTCTCGAAAAATGTGCGATATCTTGAAATACTGCAGGTCGGCTATCATTTCAAGGCAATCCTTGATTAAGTTTGAAATAGTCCACATAGGCACCGTACATCCCTTAATGCATTTGACAATGTTAAGCGAGTCACTTTCTAGCCAGACCCGTTTGAACCCCTCCTTGCTCGCCATGCGTAGTCCTATGTAGGAGGCATTGGCCTCCACAAAATCATTAGTTGTGGTGCCCAAAAGGGAGCACCACCGTAGAGACTAGAGAAGCCAAATGGTTCCTCGCCACTCCCCCATAGCCAGTCATCCCAGGATTTCCTTTGGCCACCCCGTCGATATTAATTTTGATCCACCCTAGAAGGGACGGATTCCAAGAAACATTCTCTTTGGTATGTTTAATTTTATAAATAGAGATCGATATATTCCAGCATATCTACCACCGCTTGATAGTATCCCATTACTCCTGGCTAGACTCAAGAGTCCAGGATCATTTTTCCCACTAGGATAGTAATTAAGAAAATTATCCTTAATAGCATTCCTTATTCTAATAGCCACCACAAGAGCAATGGACTCCATATCTTTGAAAACCTTATTATTTATTTCCTTCCACAAACCCCAAGCAATATGAGGTAGGGATAAGTTCCATAGAATACCAATCACATGGTTGTCATAAGGGCACTTCCATTGGAACCAAAAGTTCTGAATAGAATCAGGGGGGGACCCAAATAATATTCCACGGGTTGAAAAAGAAGGCCTAGATGTCCCTAGCATAGGAGCAATGTAAGAGCAGATGATCAACATTTTTTGCTTCTTCTTTACATAAAAAACATCTATTACTAATGGGGATCCCACGTTTATAGAGATTATCAATGGTAGAGATCTTATTTTGCATGAATAACCAGAAGAATATATTAACTTTAGGAATTGAGAGTTTATTCCAAGCTCTAGCCCAAAAGGGGGGAGGAGAAAAAGACTTGGTGATGATTCAGAAAGCATCTGTCACCAAAAAATGCCCCGAGGTAGAACCATTCCATATAGCCACATCTTCCACCAGAGGATGGAATGATGATCAGGTTCAGCCAAGAGTACAAAGCAGCCAAAGAAGCATCCAAGGTTCTAAGGTCCACCCAAACTCCATTACTCATATAATCTGCAACCCAAGTTGCAATGAGATTAATGCATTTCTCTTTGAATTATGAAGCCCACACTGAATTAGACAAAGGCCCCTCTCCTGTCCACCAATCATCCCAAAACCTTATATTTCTACCATTTTCTAGAACCCATCGGCTTCCGTGAGAAATAATGAAAGAGGATCTGAAGAAATTATTCCAAATATGAGAGACAGAAGTCGGGAGGGAATAATTTTCCAACATTCTTTGGAAATCATGAATTTGGTATTAGTCCTTGAAAATATCGATCAATTCATTGTTCTCCTTTAAACATCTCCATAGCTACTTAGCCATTAAAGCTCTATTAAAGTCTCTTAGATGTCTGATATCCAGGCCTCCTCTATTTCTAGGCAAACAAACCTGATCCCAGGTGAACAAATGAAGCCTACTCTTGGATTTAGAACCTCACCAAAGCAATTTCTTTTGTATACTTTCATTCTATCAGCAAATTTGGCCAGGATTTTAAATAGACTCATAGCATACACGGGAAGGTTCTGAAGAAAAGCCTTAATTAATTGAAGTTTACCCGCTTGGCTTAACAAAGCTCCTTTCCAACCAGCCAGCTTCATTTGAAATCTATCAATCAGACTAGACCAGAAGGAGTCCGAGGTAGGTCCCACACACAAGGGCAGACCCAAATATGAATAAGGGAGAACACCCATTTTGCAGCCCAAAATATTGGCAATCTTCATTTTTCTATTCTCAGAAGTATTCATGAAGAAAATGGAGCTTTTAGACAGACTGACTTTTTTGCCCGATCCTTTCTCATAAGTATCTAGGATAGCTTTAATAGTATTTGCTTCTTTAATCAAACTTTCCCCCATCAGTAGTGTATCATCAACAAATTGATGGTGGGAGCAAATAGTAGCTTGGGAAGAAGGTTGTAAACCCCTCAAATTGCTCTTCCTAACATCTCTCTGGATAGTTTTTTCAAAAGCTTCACTCATCAGAATAAAGAGAAACGGGGAGAGAGGATCCCCTTGTCTAATACCCCATGACGCCAAAAACAAACAGACATCGAACCATTGACCAAAACCTAAAATTTGGGAGTGGTAACACACTGATTGACAAGCTAGATGAAATGGTTACCAAAACCAAAGGATTGAAGCACTTTAAACAAAAAAATCCAATTGACCTGATCATAAGATTTGAGAAGATCCAACTTCAACAAGAAGCCCGATTTCTTAAAGAATGGATATTCTCATGGACAACAATAATAGAATCCAAAATCTGTCTACCAGGTACGAAACCATTCTGATGCTTCGAAATCAAAGAATGCAGCAAATTTTTAAGCCTAAACACAATGATCTTGGTAAAGATTTTATAGATCGAGTTACATAAACTAATGGGTCTAAAGTCCTGAAAGGAATAGGCATCGGGTTTCTTAGGGATCAGGACAAAAAAAGGTAGCATTTAGTTCCTTAAGAAGAGATCAGGAACCAAAGAACTCTCTAGCAGCATCCACAACATTCGAACCAATAATCTGCCAAAAAGTTTGAAAAACATAGGGAAACCGTCAGGGCCAAGAACTTTATTACCTTCACAGGAAAAGTCTGCAGCTCTAACCTCATCATGAGATGGGATTATGGTTAGCTCCTTATTCATGTCTTGGGAAACAGTACATCTAAACTTCGACAGGATCTCATCTTGAGCATTAACATCCTGACAGCCATCATCCGAAAGAAGAGTGGAAAAATATATAATGGCTTCCTAGTTTAACTCCTCATGCTTATCAATCCAGCCATGATCCACTAAAATTTTATTGATTTTGTTTGAGGCCCTATGTTTGAGGATAGTCATATGAAAAAACTTCATGTTTTTGTGACCAGATTTGAGCCATAAATCTTTGGACCTTTGATTCCAGAATTCCTCCTCCTTAGAGATGATATCATGAATCTTGGTAAGTAACTCAACTTCTTTATCCATAACCATAGGATCATACCCCACATCTTGAATCTGAGACTGTACATCATCCAAATCTTTCTTAAGGTTTTCTTTTATCTAAAAAATATTGCTGAAGGAAACTTTATTCCAAAGTTGGATATTGGAAATAATATTGGCTAGTTTATTAGCCACTCTAAACATTGCAGTTCCCTGAATGTCAACATTCCACCATTTAGAAATATTGTCATAAATATCCAGAGCTAAAAGCCACATCTTCTCAAACCTTAAGGGGAAGGCCTTCCTCCCAGTTAAAGGGGATATAATCAGAAAAATCGGGAAATGATTAGACCCAATTCTGGACAACACATTTAATCTACAAGAAGCATTATGAATCCACTCAGGAGAAATAATACCTCTGTCCAGTCTGACTTGGATGAGGCCCCCCCCACTTCTTCTGTTGGAACAAGTGAATTTAGCTCCAAGGAGATTAATGTCTAACAAACACAGAGAGTTAATCATATCCACCAAGTCCTCCCTACTTTCTTCCAAAACAAGCATCCCATCAGCCTTTTCCATACTAGATAATGGGGTATTAAAATCCCCCAATAGAATCCATTTCCCATTTGGGAAAGCCATTCTAGCATTAATAATACAGGACCCGAGCATTTTTATAGCGTTTTTCCCATTTGGACCATAGATATTAGAAATGATCCAAGATGATCCATCAGATAGACTAGTAAATCTAGTGGCAATGTGATTAGGAGAAGTAAAGACAACCTTACCCAAAAGCCATCTAGGATTGCACAAAGTGGCAGTACCACCATAAGCCCCATTAGCATTAGCACAACTAGTTCCACAATCTCTAAAAATAACCAATTTGATCTTTTCCACTCTACAACCAGGCATTTTGGTTTCTTGAACAAGAATATATCTAGCTTGTGATCTCTAACTAGGTTGGATAGAAGATCATGTTTGTGGGAATGATTCAATCCCCTAATATTCCATGAAATGACTTTCATTTGACTAGATGGGGGGAACCAATCCCCATGTCTTGTAGTGTTATTTGGACTCCATAAACAATGGAATACTGACTATTGTTGTCTCTACTAATCGCATTGGGAGGCCTCCCCACTACCCTCAAATCAGATCCACAATCCACCTTTTGTTTGTTTCTAGTCTTAACACCACTAGAAACCAGTGTTAATAAATGACCATTTGGGGAGTTCCTTTTTTTGTGCTTAGTTTTTACCTCAATAAACAGATTTGGATTATCATCATCCTGGGTCACATCGTCAGTAATGTTTGAATCCAATAAATTCCCAACATCAACAACAAGGTGGATGCAAGGATCCTTAACCCTATGAACCTCCGTCATAGACTTATCCCCATTAGAAATCTCCTCGGGCTTCAAACTTCCCCCTGCATCCCCCCCCCCTCATTCAAGGGATCTAGGTTTGAAGGATTTGGATCTGGACCAACCTGAACACATGGGATATTATTCATTCCATCCATACATGGAGTGGGATCTAAGGACGGAGACTCCACCAAATCCACCCCCTTTGTCTCATTTTTCTTCTTCCAACTCCTCTTAGGCATAGGCTTAGAAGGGCATTCCCTGGCCCAATGACCAACTTTTTTACAATGGAAACAAGTAAAGGGAATAGATTCATACTCGACTTTCTAAACCCATTTGCCCAGCTTAGAGAAGGGGCCAATCTCCTTTGGCAAATTAGCAGATTGTTTAACATTCACACAGATTCTAGCATACACTAGACGCGTCTTCGCAGAGGTCACTGGGTCAACTGAAAGGAGCTCACCAAAGCATCCAACAATCCCAGCAAAGATTTCTTCACCCTAGAACTCCATAGGAAAATTTGGTAGCCGCACCCAAATAGGGGCCTCATTACATTCCCATTCCTTTGGGTTAAAGCCTAGTTCCCATTTCTTGAGAGCCAACGATGATTTGCCTAACATCCAGGGACCACCCGCTAAGAAAGATCGAAGGTCCTCCTCACAGGCAAAGGAGAAGGAGAAAAAACCATTAGACATGGAAACCACATCAATTTGACCCTTTCCCTTCCATTTACGAGACACCGAATCCCTAACAGCTTCAATATTAGGTCGAGGGCCAATAAACTTGCCAACCAGGACAGGGGTCAGATTAGCCATATTCTTTTCCACGATACAATCTGGAATAGAAATTGAACAAGAGCCAAACTTCAGGTCCACTTTATGGGGAAGAGGCGCAATAGCCTTGCATTTGAGGTTTGACCCAAATAAAGTAGACCATTTTCTGTTGCAGTCTAGAGATCCCGGTTTCCTAAGATTCTCCACAAACTTTCTGGGACCCTCCCCACCACAAGGTAAAACAGTAAAGTCAGTTTTTTCTTTTGTTGGTACCGGCAAGGTGTCCCCATCCCAAAACCCGTTGAGACTGCCATCAGAAGCTTTAGGTTTTGTTTCTCCCATGGATTACATCACGTGGGAGCCTCCGAAACCTTCATCACCCAATCTTCCCGCTCCTGCTCCTGCTCCATTCGAATTCAAACCAGTCACTCCAGTTGTTCCCGCCATTCCCACCTCTCTAGCTGCTTACATTAATAAAATATAATAACTTTATTTTTTATATTTCAAGTTTTTGTTCTTTTCTTGAGTTGCTTCCTATTTTAAATTTCTATTACTGTTCTCCAACAATTAGTGATAGATGTATTTACAAGTGATCATACCTACTAGCAATAATTAATTAATTGCAAATTACGTCCCACATTTCATTTGAATTACTTACAATTGTTGGCACATAATAAAAGTTCTAACTAATATTTTTACTACACCAATAATAGGAGCTAAATTTTAAAAAAAATTATGGATTTGCTCCTCCTTATCTCAGTCGGTGGTTTCCAAGAACACTCTCCCTCTTCACCAGGGTTTAATTCTAAGACTTTATAAGTTTCATTTGGCTTCAACCTTACCTAGTGGGGCCCGTATGACCTCCTCTGGTCCTCTGTCTTCAAGTAGCTTCTTTATAGTGGTTATGTAAGAGGTCCAGGCCTATCTTGCTTTAATCAATCATAACTAAACCAATAATAGGAACTATATGTTTATATCAATAATTATTACCATTTTACATAAATTCATTATAATTTTTTAGCTTAGTAATAACTAAAAAATCTTTAATTCACTCATTCTAATCCACATTTATATTTATGTTTGTAAAAATAAATGTTATTTTTAGATTATTGGCATTTTACAAGTCGTATAGAATATTGCTCATATTTTGTATCCCTTTTTACTCACCACCATTCATTCTTTCTAATTATGTAGAGTGTAAACTTCCATAAGACATTATCTTGTTGTAAAACATCAAAACAAGAAAATTGACATGTATTATTCAAAAAATATGTATAACCTATCTAAATGTATTACACTTCAAAAAATTAATTCATCTTGGAAACAACTATGTTGTATCTTCAACATTAATTATACATGGTTAAATAGGTATTATTGTTTCAACTTCATTTGCAATGTCTGCTTCATAAGGTAAAGTTTTATAGTTTACATTCATTGCGTAATAGTTTTCATATGTATTTCAATTTTTATAGGAATAATTTACTATCCCGCGGAAATGAATTATTTGATTGAAAATGCAATCAAGATGATCGGTGATGGAAACCTAAAGTTGCAACCACATTTGCAAGTATTAAGTATGGCAAGTTTGGGGATGACCATCGATCAACAAATTGATTTTAAAACAGACCTCTCTATTGGATTTCACAAGCAAAAGGATACACTTAGAAAAAAAATACAATGATTCCATAAAGTCAATACAAATCCCTAAGGGATCTACACTTCTACCCATCAAATATAGTTGCCATATTATTCGCAATTCAAGGTGAGCCACAATGTTTGATTGATTTTCTAACAATTGTCGATCAATTTTGTGTAAATTAGCAAATTCTTGGACCCACTATGTAAAACTTGTTGCAATTTTAGCCCTCCAAACTAGTTTATATACACAAGGACATGAGATTTTAAGCTCACAAAGATTTTAAAAATTATAAAGAAAGTGACAAATGATACAAGGTTAACACTTGACTTGAATTAGTTAGATATTTTTTCACATTTTTTTAGAAAATCCTAATCTAGAGTTGGGTTAACGAATAATAGATGTGTAGGAAGATATAAAACTGAATTAATGGAGTTCTCTTATAAATATCTCAAATACTTCATCAATAAATGTAAACACAGATATCCAAACATAGACATGTTTTTTAAAACATAAAACACCACAATCAAAATATGTGATTTCAACATATAAAATCACAAAATTTGACATCAACCTAGATAAAATGGAGCGAAAAGGATCTTTTTTATATCATGTGTCATGTGAGATGTGTCTATCTTAAAACCACGCATGATCTGAGTCCATCCTTAATTACTTTCCACACCTTGACATAAACAACATTTCTGTCGGTTTATTTATAGCTTGTTCTTACCCAAGTTACAAATGCCCCTTTGAAAAATGTTCACTTTTACATTCAAGAAAATTAGGAAATCCCTGTCAAACTTTTTGATACCAGTTTTATACCTAAACAAGATCTTAACACACAAATTTATGATCTTTCCTTTTAAATATTAAAATGTTAGAAAATGCGCAGTTTGCATTGATACAAAGAAATAGCGGTCATGGGTTTTGCTAATTTGAAAGTTAGGAACCCCTGGCCAGACAATCTGAGTGTGGCGATGGAAATTCACGAGATACATGATGTGAAGGCGGCTGAAAAAATATATTGCAATCTGTGTGGGGGAGCTTGACACCTTCTGATTATAGTCTTTGAATAAATACTGTAGTATTAATCTAGTGTCTGAACGTTAGGTTTGAAAACAACAACGCGGGAAGAACAAGGGAAGTCAAAGCCTTATATGCCCAATTCTCGTCAACAAGAAGAAGTTCAGGTTGGAAGATTGAAATTCTACTTTGTCTGCTATTGTAGTGCGTGATTGTCTGCTATTGTAGTGCGTGATTTTCTATTTATAAGGTGCTCGTCTTAAACCTTGTATTCATCCTCGAACGCTTTGTCTGGCCGATCATTGTTTGACATCCCAGAAATCAGACACAATTATTTGATTGATTCCTTAATTTCTATCAGTCAATCAATGGCCGTATTTCCATTGCCCCAGCTTGAAGATAATGCTGTATTATTACCCAGTTCCCAAACTAACTCAACGCAGCCTCAGCTATGTGACGTATGGAGAGATATACAAGGTGCCCATAATTGGAATGGTTTGCTTGATCCCATGGTGCCCAATTTGAAAGCTGAAGCTCTCAGATATGGGAATTTGGCACAGCTTTGTTACGACGCATTTGATGGCAAAAGCTACTCCAAAAACTACGGCACATGTTATCACAGTAAAAGAGATCTGTTCAATAAGATGGGCATGTCTGAAAGTGGCTACCAAGTCACTAAATATGTTTACGCCAATACTAATCTGTTAAATCAAGTTTTTGGTGAGAAACCAAAAGACCAAGGTGTTTGGTTGGGTTTTATTGCAGTTTGCACGGATCCAAATGAGATAAGAAGGCTTGGACGACGAGACATAGTGATTGCATGGAGAGGAACTCAGACTGCTGAAGAATGGATAGAAGACCTGAGAGATATTCTTGTACCTACAAGATTATCCTATAGATGCAAGAGGACAGGCAAAAACCAAGAGCATCATTTCGCGGATGGAGTACTAATTGAGAGAGGATTCCTGAGCTGCTATACTTCAACTGTCCGTCACCGTCAAGGCGCTGCAGGAGCCACTGTGAACATCAGCACCAGAGATTTGGTAGTCTCAGAGATAGAACGATTGATTCAAGTTTATGAAAAAGAGATGGACAATTTAAGCATAACATTTACGGGACACAGCTTAGGAGCTGCTCTTGCAACCTTGAGCGCTTATGATATCAAACAAATGCTTTGCACCAAGCATAATTTTCATCAAATTCCCGTCACCGTCTTCGCTTTTGCCTCTCCCCGGGTGGGAAATCTTGCGTTTGCTAAACGGGTGGAGGAGATTGGAGTGAAAGTGCTGAGGTTTGTGAACAAGCGTGACGTGGTTCCCAAAGTGCCCGGAGTTTGTATGAACGAGAACGTGGGATGCCTCAGCAAATTGCTGCATTGGCTTCCGTGGACATACTTTCATGTTGGCTTCGAGCTTCCTTTACACAACAATTCTCCATTCATTCAGCACACCCATAATCTTGCCTACTTTCATAATTTAGAGCTTTACTTGCATTTACTGGACGGGTATGTTGGAAGTAAGCAGCCGTTTTCTTGGAGTGGAAGAGATCATGCTCTGGTTAATAAGAGCTGTGATTTATTGCGCGAGAAATATGAAATTCCTCCAAAATGGTGGCAGGAACAGAACAAGGGCCTCGTTAAAGGTCCAGATGGCAAATGGACGCAGCCATCAGAAGAGGAATAATTCATGTCTCACTCAACTCCAGATGACATCAACGTCCAACGTTCTGCGCCGCAATGTCACCACAACTGTGTTGGTTATTGAATTATTCTTTTTATCTGGATGTATATATTTAACATGTTGTCACATTCATTATTGAATTAATTTAACTTCAAAGCTTAACCTTTAGCGTGAAATGAAATCAACTATGCAGGAGTTCATAGCTGTGGATGATACAAATTAGCTTTTGATTGTCATAGAAAACAATCACGTGTCATCAGTAATCTGATAGATAATAAAAGTACGCGTAAATCAGTATTGATTTTAATTATGAACATTGCTATTAAACAAGAGATAATACGCCTCAGCTCTGTTGTAGCCCAAAATACCTTCATACAAAATTTGTAAAAATAGTCAACAAGGGTAAGTTCTCAAATCTTTCTCTAATCCTCAGAATTAGTGACAATATGAATGTTCTAGTGCTATCTAAATCTACCGAGAACTTTAGTTGAGGATTGCATGTATGCATGCCATACTATCTATAATTATGAGATTACCAAATATTTGGTTTCTAGGTATATAGCTCTACACTAGCACATTTTATTGTCGCTCAATTGCACCCATACTTTAAGATTATACAAGTATACATCCAACACATTATAATTCTAAAACAATGATTGTCTAGGGATGTGACAATTATTGTGGAGGCTACTATGGTAATGCCGCAACTTCCCCATGATGGGGAGGCATTGCATTTAATTTATGAGAGCTTGAAGAAGACATAAGGGACTACAAAGAATCAAGTTAGCTTTCTTGATAAGGAACTAAATTGTGATGGTGAAAATATTGAGCTTCCTTCTTTACCAATCAATCTTATCAACTATCAACAAAATATAAAGGATGCATTTTTTATTCTTGATTTCATTTTTTGATTAAATCGTGAATGACAAGTGTATGATTTTAAGTTAGGAGCTTTACATGAGCTCAATACCAAATCCTTGAAATCAATTATGTATAATCCAAGGAAACTATAATACAATATCAAATAGCCAATTTTATTGGACAATAATTTCTTAAGTACTCTTTCTTTCTTATATATTTAATCATTTATTAAAATGCCACTTTTTGCCTAGTATTTTTGCAATCAGCCTACATACGAAATTTCATGGACTTGCTAAAGATGACCATAGATTCGGTTTGGACACATGCAATCTCCAAAATCTACTAATACTTTTTAGTTTTTTGGACTCGTTCCTTAGACAACAACATACAATGATAATATTGCACAATTATGAGTAACCCTTTCGGCTTACCAAATTTCTCATAGATAGATTGTTATCCATAGAATTTTTTCAATAACTTAGCAATATTACTCAATATGTATGGAGTTTTTAAAAAGGAAACGTTCTTTATTTTAGATCCACTTCTATTTGGATGGGAGTACAATAAAAAAAATGGGAAGCAAATCTTGAACCTCCTAAGATTCAAGTTAACGTAATTCAACCTAGAGATCATAGAGGACTTTTGGAAATAGGACCCTAAAAGTTTCAATTCTAGTAGGATAAAAAATTTAAGAACGAATCAGATTTTTATACATAAAAGTTAGCGTAAAATAGAAATAAGCTAGTGTTTGAGTAGCAAACTGTAGGATGTATATAAATAAAACAATGATCTATTCACTATCCTCCTCCCCTTTAAATATTACATACTATAATGTCTATTTTTTGTGCAAAATGAGTATCAAGCTCCACTTGAAGGAAGAACCATAAAAGTAAAGGTTGGACTAAGAAATAAATCATTTACCTTATTGGAAGTACAATTAAAAAATACACAAGATGTATATGAGTATTTTAAAACGTCGCTATTTATAAAACTTATGGGATAGTATCAAACTATCAGAATGCCTCATGGAATTTAGATTTCACCTTTGAAGGACTCATAGAGCGATTCGAACAAATTTGTGAGACACGAGAGCTACTATCCAACAACAACTCAAACTGCGCAAAATTTAGACGAGAACAACGCTCATGAGTAGCGGATTGCACCTAGTATTCAAAAACATTCCTGAAACTAAGCACAATCATACATGAACTGAACATAACGTCCAAAGTGGGTCCAAAGTGAGTGTGAAATTGTATTTGTAAGCAATCGACTACACTACACTATCAAGTGATCCATGCCCATCAATCAATTGGAATTAACTTCCTAGAAGTTGCATTCAAGATTTATGAGTAATATTTCACTTAGCTTTCCTGACCTAATAGATCAAGCAAAAACACCTTGTTTAGATGTACACAATGTCTAGGCCTATGACGTTCAATTAAAAAAACCAACATTAAATGAGTTCCATGCAAATTATGTTTCAAAACTATATATAAAATATGCAATATTCTAATAGCATTAAATCCTCTATTAACAATGAGTATTTGTAGCTACAATTGCTAGATTACATAGATAAATTATTATTGCATATATATTAATTTTTTATAAAAATATCCAAATACACTATAATATACACACTAAAAAACACTAATAGAGTAGAAATATTCCTTGCAGCCATATGATGGCATCTCATACCCTATCATATTCTAGACACAGAGACTTACATATGAAGAGAAATAAAACTGCATAAAAAGATTCAATAACTATGTATACCTAGCTCGTGGTAAACCTGTCCACAATCTTCACATTAGCCAAATAGAATTCCTTAACAGCCATATTCTATGATTACATCCTATGGCACTAAAATATGGAGCCTCGTAGCACCCAAAAACTAATTTAAAAAACACCCAAAAAATAGAGTCATTCAGATGGCAATATAAAAGCATGTAAATGCACTAATCTTCCATTGAGATTGAAGGATAATTGCTTCCCTTTGCCTGACTATAACCTCTCCTACACCTAAACCAAGAGTTCATCCTCAATTTCCTCCTTATGAGATAGGATATCAGTAGAAAATATAGTTAGGCAGTCTTATTCTAGACTTGCTTGTAATCCATTAGAGTGACACCTTTCTTTCTAACAAACATACTGAATGATACAACATGAACTAGGAAATATGATGTTTTTTTACTAAATGATACAATATGTTACAAATATGGAGACAAACATATCAAAATAAAGTACTCATGAAATAAGTTCACTAACAACATATATGTTGCTTTCTAATCAACAAAATATCACCAAATACCTCAATATGAAAACTCTTCTATAAAATGCATGCAAAATATTTGTCTTAATGACAATTCTCTAAAATTGGGGAAAATTATAAAAAAAGAGTTGCTACATCTGAGGTGGTGTCTTACATAGGTATTAGAGCTAGCGGTCTTGCCAACCTGTTGGGAGACTACCATCTATTAAAGTTTCTTGAGTTGCATGACATTTTGGAAAACATTCAAACTTGGTATATTATTGCATCTAAAGAAAATTAGATTGTGGGTCACTTATCAAAATATTTCAGTGATTTGATGAAGTGTATTCAACCTAGGAAATTATAGAAAGAAAAGTGGAAATTTGGCTCTTAATGATTGGAATAAAGTTGGAGTCTCCAATTTCTAGATAATTTTCTTATCAAGCTGATGTAATTGGAATTATGTTTGTCTAAGGTAGAACAATTATATTGCAGGATGTTGAATTGGTCCAACGGAAGCTTATGGAACATCCTCATGAGGATTAAGACTTGAAGTTGCCTCTTGTCTCAATGAGTTCTTAAGAATTACAATTCATATAACACTATATAATAATGATATAATGATGATGATTTTATAGATTATTATTAAAGAATTTCATGGGTTGTGTGGTACCAGAAGCCACTCTTTTGATAAGAGGGCTCAAAGTTTAAAAGTTATGGATAAGGTGAGATCATTTTTTAATTTTTATTGATCTCAAGTGCAATAATTTAATTATTTGAATGTTCCAATGATTCTTTACCAAAATAAAAAAACATCATGCATAAAATGTTAAGGCATCCATGTTTGCTTGATTTCAAATGAAGATGATGATATCTCTAAGAAGGTACAATTTTAATTTTTGGCCATTTTTAGAAAGGAACAAGATGTCTCACATATAGCTCGTAGGTTCTCATAAAAATTAGTAGAGTAAAAAATTGAGAAGCTTAAAAACTAGCTGACAAAATAGGAAGTGATTTCTTTTGGTTTACAACATACAAGATCCCACAAAAATAGATAGGAGTAAAAAGAGAAGTGATGTTTCACATGTCAAGAGGCTTGGACACTCAATCACATATGTGGTCCAATTGATAAATAAAATTAAATAGTACATTATAAATTGAAGCTAAGAATATTGCAGACATATTAGCTTGTTGTTATTGAACCGTTCACGAAGTAGGAAAAGAAAGAAAGGGCAAAGGAACTCAAGTAGGTGATTTAAGATCTTGAATAAATCCAAGAAGACTTTAGCTTCAAGTAGAGTCCTAATTTTGGACGTTAGGATGGTTGGTTTGAATTAGAAAGTGGTAATAACTTTTAAGTTTATTGATAGCCCATTGTTTGTTATGAGTGCTAATTTGACTTTCTAAAATCCACTCTTTGAGTTGGATGATGAGGTGACATCTAGTTGTTGATGAAACCAATGGGATGTGGGATTAAGGTGTTGTTTGTGGTCCTATGAGGTGGAGCCAATTGAATTGTCTATTGACCCACCCAAAATCATTGAGTCTTTACTTCTTGTAATGGACTATTATAGATTGAATTATCATGGGTTGACAGTTGAACTTGTCGGTTTATGACAAGAAAGGGAGTACTATTGCACGGTCTATATTTGTTGGGGTGCATACCGTTTTGATTGAATATATAAGTATCATCAAGTGTACTCTTAATGTGGCCCACATAAAATTACTATAGCACAACATCAACATGGTTAATTCACTATTTGGGTTGGTATCTATGCACAAGATGGAATAAGCATATGTCAAGATGTTGTAGAGCTAAAAAGAGATAATACTTGAATAAATTCCACATTATTAAAACTTTCTCACCATGTCAAACCATAAGTAATTTCAATGCCAAATACTAGGTGTGATTCTAATGTATTAATAAAGAACCAAAAATATATATAAATCTCATGCCTCAAACAAAAGCCTTAGACTTATAATATAATCAAGTAACGTATTTAGAACTTCACAAACTCTTGCCAAGGCATTAAAAATATTCCATATGCTCAAATTAAATATTAAATCTTTTTATTCATCATTAGACTTTATGAATCGATTCATTCATATTGAAAGTATATCATTACCAGAGGCAATATAATGCGCATGGAATAAATAGAGAAAAAACCAGTATTAATCTCCAACCTGCAAATTTGTCTCTTAAAAGGACTTCATAAATTTATCAAACTTACTTTCAACCCCCCTATGAAATCTCTAATAAACCATTCAAAATCTGAGATCGTCAATACAATGCAACCGCGAATGCTAATTGAAACTGCTTCAAGAATGAAACTAGGTTTTCATCCAATTCCTCCAAACTTGAGGGTTTCCATACTAGGGCTTCTCAACTAAAATCTAAAATCTTTTTGAGCTATACTAGAGAAAGAATAAACTAAGCATACCCAATAGAGACTCAAAGTGTCTTTTTATAACTCGCCAAGGGAGCTTCTAGAAACCCTTTTAAAATTCTCTTACCTTTTAATATTTGTCTTTTTAAAATGGGAAATAATAAATAGAACCTTTTAATTAACGTCTTTTTTATAACCTTATTAGATAATTAAATTAAGTTGTTATTAAATTTATGTAATTTTGACAACTTAAATTTTTATTATTTAATTAAATTTAAGGTCCAAATAAAGGGGACATTACACAAATAAATCTTATAGAAGGGATAAGTGTAATGTCCGCATTTTCATGTTATGTAGCTTTGTAGTTGGCTCTAATATTATGGGTGTGTATCGACCATATTAGAGTATTTTTTATGTTACCAACAAGATTGGATGGCCTAAAGGACTTAGAGGGTAGTTTTTGAGGTTATTTTAGACTTTTGGTGTGCTCTCCAATATTCTTGGAGAGAGAATCTATCTATAATAAGTGTCTCGATTATGTTTGGTTATCATCACTCCTATGCAGCCAATTTTAATTTTAATGCATTTAAACCAGTTTTACAACTCGGGTGTAATGTTGACCTATATTTAATTAAATTTATAGAGGTTGTATTGATTTAATTAAAACAATTTAGTGGGCATATTGGTATAATATCTTGTTGGAGAGAGAATGGAAAGTTTTAAAGGTTGGATTTGCCTAACCTTGTACCTAAGGTGCCCAAAATAATTAAATACTTAAATAAAGCACTTTTGGGGGTTATAAGGATTAATTAGTCAATAGGCTACACTTGCAAGAAAGCTTGCATATGGTGAGCTTGACGTTTTTGTCTCACACTCAAAAATTGGTTATTATGTCTTCTTTTTGTTTCTAGACATCTGAAACAACCAACTGTTCCTGTTGATGTTTCAAAGAAGCAATTGTTCTTATCAATGTTTCAAACAAGCAATATTAAAATAATTTTTGGGCAATGTGGGCAAACTGCATAGTATCGGGTGTGAAAACAAACCAACTCACCAGCCTCTCACTTCTCACATCTACTCTCTTTTAAAATGAGACAAATCTTGTCTCGCTAATAGAATCATTGTTCCTCATCTAATCAGCATGAACATAATGCACCCTAGACATGGTTTGTTAGTTGTTTGATCATGAAACATTTTTGAGCTATGTACATGCATTTATGTTCTCAATTACAATCAATCCTTTCAAAAGATATTTGCATTAATGCATTCGTACTACTTTCACCACCTCGATATTATATGAATATTCATTCTATCAACATTTGAAAGAAAGCAGCAACAAGGGTTTAAACAAAGCTAAGAAGAGCGGGAGAAGCAGGCAGTTTGTTGGGAGAAGTGTGATTTTGAAACATTTGAAGTTGACACAGCCCGGGTAGGGGATGGATCTGAGAACGGGCAGGGTGATGCGACACAGGATTCGAGTGGACAATAGGGGAAGGAAGAACCCAGATATTGTGACCTGACTAAAAACATTCAGGAGGACTCGGGTGGTAAGAGTCGGTATGATAACGAGAGACACAGGGTGTATCACTGGGGGAAGGATGAGGAAAAGACAAATCAGGAGACCTCCCCTTCATCATATCTTACACCAAAACCAATAGTTCATCCTCAAATTTCTCCTTATGGGATAGGATATCATTAGAAAATATAGTTAGGCAGTCTGATTCTAGACTTGCTTGTAATCCATTAGAGAGACACCTTTTTTTTTAACAAACATACCGAATGATACAATATGTTAAAAAATGATAATCTTTTTTAGTAGATGGTACAATATGTTACAATTATGGACACAAACATATCAAACTATAGTACTCATGAATGAAATTCATCAAGCAACATATATGTTGCATTGTTTTCAACAAACTATCACCAAATACCTCAATATGAAATCTCTTCCATAGAATGCGTGCAAACTATTTGTCTTAATGATAATTCTCTAAAATTGGGGAAAAATTACAAAAAAATGTTGCTACAACTGATGTGGTTTCCTACACAGGTATTAGAGGTAGTGGTCTTGCCAACCTGTTGGGAGACTAGCATCTATTAAACTTTCTTGAGTTGCATGACATTTTGGAAAACATTTAAACTTGGTAAATTATTGCATCTAAAGAAAATTAGATTGTCGGCCATTTATCAAAATATTTCAATGATTAAATGAAGTGTATTCGGCCTAGGCAATTATAGACAGAAAAGGAAGTGAAAAATTGGCTCTTAATGATTGGAATAGAATTGGAGTTTGTGCAATTTATAGATAATTTTCTTATTAAGCTGCTATAATTGGAATTATGTTTTTCTAAGGTAGAACAGTTATATTGCAGGATGTTGAATTGGTCCAACAGAAGCTTATGGAACATCCTCGTGAGGATTAAAACTTGAAGTTACCTCTTGTCTCAGTAAATTCTTAAGAATTATAGCTCATATAACACTATATAATAATGATTTTATAGATTATTATTAAAATATTTCATGGGTTGGGTGGTACTAAAAGCCCTTCTTTTGATAAGAGGGCTCAAAGTTTAAAATTTATGGACAAGGTGAGATCATTCGTTATTTTTATTGATCTCGAGTGTAATAATTTAATTCTCCGAATGTTCCAATGATTATTTACCAAAATAAAAAAATATCATGCATAAAATGTTAAGGCATCCATGTTAATTATTTTTTGCTTGATTTTAAATGAAGATGATGAATCTCTAAGTGGGTAAAATTTCAAATTTTGGCCATTTTTAGAAAGGAACAAGATGTCTCACATATAGCTTGTGAGTTCTCATAAAAATTAGTAGAGTAGAGAATTGAGAAGCTTAAAAACTAGTTCACTAAAAAGGAAATAATTTATTTTGGTTTACAGGATAGAAGATTCACCAAAAAATAGATAGTAAAAAAAATAGAAGTGATGTTTCACATGTCAAGACGCTTGGACACTCAATCAAATATGTGGTCCAATCAATAAATAAAATTAAATATTACATTATAAATTGAAGCTAAGAATATTGCAGTAGTTGATGAATTTTATTTTGACCAAGGGATTGTTCTAACTTGTGAGCCTAAACTATGTAAAGAGTATGACATTAAGGTGCCGATTTGGAGGACCAATTAGAAAATTCTTTTCAAGATGCTAGTTTTGAGACACATAGTCTGAAGAATTTGTTGAAGGTCGGTGAGGATATAATTGTGGTACCCTTATTCTATTTTGATGACACTCACAAGATCATGGAAGTCCTCTATTTGAAGGACCTAATTTAGAGAAGACATTTGGGGATGGAAGGTAAATTTAATCTTGCAAATTTATGAGTGGTAAAAGAAGCTTTACGGTCCATCAAATATGGTTAGGATTACTTTTAGAGAGATATGAAATCATAAAAATTACTGAAGCTTTTGCTAATTCATTGAAAATTAAATAAGATGAAGTTAATAAGCTCACCTTGGACCTTAAGGATAGTAAGGAGGCCTTGGAGAATACACAAATGATTCCTCTAGAAGCAAAATATTAGCTTGTTGTTACTGAATAGTTCACGGAGTAGGAAAAGAAAGAAAGGGAAAAGGAACTCAAGTAGGTGATTGAAGATCTTGAATAAATCCAAGAAGACTTTAGCTTCAAGTAGAGTCCTAATTTGACATGTTCAAATTTTGGACGTTAGGATGGTTGGTTTGAATTAGAGAGTGGTAATAACTGTTAAGTTTATTGATAGCCCATTGTTTGTTATGAGTGCTAATTTGACTTTCAATAATCTACTCTTTGAGTTGGATGATGAGGTGACTTCTAGTTGTTGATGACACCAATGGGATGTGGGATTAAGGTGTTGTGTGTGGTCCTATGAGGTGGAGACAATTGAGTTGTCTATTGACCCACCCAAGATCATTGAATCTTTACTTCTTGTAAACGACTATTATAGATTGAATTATCATGGGTTGACAGCTGAACTTATCAGTTTACGACAAGAAAGGGAGTACTATTGCACGGTCTATATTTGCTGGGGTGCATACCATTTTGATTGAATATATAAGTATCATCAAGTGTACTCTTAATGTGGCCCACATAAAATTACTATAGCACAACATCAACATGGTGAATTCACTATTTGGGTTGGTATCTATGCACAAGATGTTGTAGAACTAAAAAGAGATAATACTTGAATAAATTCTACACTATTAAAACTTTCTCACCATGTCAAACCATAAGTAATCGAAGATAATAATATTGCAGTAGTTGATGAATTTTATTCTTACCAAGGGATTCTTCTAACTTGTGAGTGTAAACTATGTAAAGAGTATGACATTAAGGTGGCTGATTTGGAGGACCAATTAGAAAATTCTTTTCAAGATGCTCGTTTTGAACACATAGTCTGAAGAATTAGTTGAAGGTCATTGAGGATATAATTGTAGTTTCCTTATTCTATTTTGATGACACTCACAAGATCATGGAAGTCCTCTATTAGAAGGACCTAATTTAGAGAAGACATAGGGAGATGGATGGTAAATTTAATCTTGCAAATTTATGAGTGGTAAAAGAAGCTTTAGGGTCAATCAAATATGGTTGCAATTACTTTTAGATAGAGATGAAATCATAAAAATTACTGAAGTTTTTGCTAATCCATTGAAAGTAAAATAAGATGAAGTTAATAAGATAACCTTGGAGCTTACGGATATTAAGGAGGCCTTGGAGAATACACAAACCATGCTTCTAGAAGCCAAAAATTAGCTTGTTGTTACTGAACAATTCACAAAGTAAGAAAACAAAGAAAGGGCAAAGAAACTCAAGTAGGTGATTAAAGAGCTTGAATAAATCCAAGAAGACTTTAGCTTCAACTAGAGTCCTAATTTGACATGTTCATATTTTGGACGTTAGGATGGCTAGTCTGAATTAGAAAGTGGTAATAACTTTTCAGTTTATTGACAGCCCATTGTTTGTAATGTGTTCTAATTTGACTTTTAATAATCCACTCTTTTTGTTGGATGATGAGGTGACATTCAATTGTTGATGACACCAATGGGATGTGGGATTAAGGTGTGGTGTGTGCCTATGAGGTGGAACCAATCGAATTGCCTATTGACCCACCCAAGATCATTGAATGTTTACTTCTTGTAATGTACTATTATAGCTTAAATCATCATGGGTTGACAGTTGAACTTGTGGGTTTACCACAAGAAAGGGAGTACTATTGCACAGTCTATATTTGATGGGGTGCATACCATTGTGATTTAATATACAAGCATCATCAAGTGTACTCTTAATGGGGCCCACATAAAATCATTGTAGCACAACATCAACATGGTGAATTCACTATTTGGGTTGGTATCTATGCACAAGATGGAATAAGAATACCTCAAGAAGTTGTAGAACTAAAAAGAGATAATACTTGATTAAATTCCACATTCTTAAAACTTTCTCACCATGTCAAACCATAGGTAATTCCAATGCCAAACATTAGGTGTGATTCTAATGTATTTATAAACCACCAAAAGATTAAAGAAATCTCATGCCTCAAATAAAAGCCTTAGACTTATAATATAATCAAGTCACGTATTTAGAACTTCACAAACTCTTGCCAAGGCATTAACAATATTCCATATGCTCAAATTAAATATTAAAGCGTTTTAGTCATCTTTGGACTTTATGAATCAATTCATTCATATTGAATGTATATCATTACCAAAGGAAATATAATGCTCACAAAATACATAGAGAAAAAAAAAAGTATTAATCACCTACCAGAAAATTTGTCTCTTAAAAGGACTTGATAAATTTATCACACTTATCTACAACCCCACTATGAAATGTCTAACAAACCTTTGAAAATGTGATCAATATAATGCAACCATGGAGCCATGAGAGAGATAGACATAATGACCCATCCTCTAAAAAAAGAAAATAGGGGTTATCATAAAGCTTTCAAGGCTAAAAACATCCACCCCATGGGGATTTGGAAGGATCCCCAAACCCAAAGTGTTGGGTTTTAACCTGGGTACCTAAACCAAGAAAGAAAAACCCAAACAGAAAGTCTAAGGAAAACAGCCATCTCAAACCTCTCCAAGCATCTACTCACAAGAAGATAGGCAAGACTCACCTCCACCTCAATAGGAGTTGGGATTGTTAGGATAACCGGTGAACAAATGAGAGGGGGGGGGTGAATCAATTGTTAACAAATTATAACTTTTAGCCCACAATACAACCTTAAAAAAGTCAAGTACCAATAAAGAACAGACATATGTCGGTAGGAACGGATACTAGTAAACAATACAACTTAACAATTAACCATATAGAGCAAATATGAAAAAATGAGAAATGGAGGGAACAGCACAAGTAGAGGGAAATTTGAATTCTGGAAATGGAGGGAATAGCGAGGTTGGGTCCTCTGGTTCTACTGCCTCTGCAGCTCAAGGACAAGCGATGGATGATGAGGATGGGAGACTAGATGGGGACCCACGGCATCGGGACCCTCCTTTGGACCGCAAAAAGATGAAAGATTCTCCAAAATCGGGTCCCGAGGGTGTGAAAGCTGACTTAGAAAAGACTACAGAGGTGAAGGCTCTCAAACCTTAGATTATTCTTTTTGCAAATAAACCAACTGGAAAATTGTCCTTCCCCTTTGTGGAAGACATCTCTGATAGATAAACGGGTAGATTAGCTATTGTTGTTCCAAATTTGGTTATTGATCATAGCATTTCTTTAATGGCCTTCTCTCTGTTGGGAAAGTTTGTTGGACCACGACCCAATATTGGGGATGTTAGATCATTTGTTAAGAGAAAATGGAGGCTGAAAGGACAGGTTGATGTTTTAGCCCTGTCAAGGGGTTTTTTTGTTTTTTCCTTTTCTTGTCAGGAAGATATGGAAGCAACATTAAGCGGTGGACCTTGGACGTTTGGTAAATCTTCCCTATCCATGAGAAAATGGTCTCCTAATATGGAACTCAATGATTCCTTCTTTGAATCTGCTCTGATCTGGGTAAGGTTGTCAGGCTTGCCGCTTGAATTATGGGTTGAGGACGTTTTCTCAGGAATAGCGAACTCCTTTGGGGAGCTTGTTGTGATAGATCCAACGACTGCAGCTCGAAAGAGACTGGTTTATGCGCGCATTTGTGTCAATATTTCGCAAAAGATGGATCTTCCTAGCTCTATTGATATAAATTCCAAACTTGGTTTATGGGAATAGACAATAGAGTTTGAGTCCCTCCCCTTTGTGTGCTTTTCCTGTAAGAAAGATGGACACTGGGATAAGGCTTGCCCTAGCAACCCCAAAAAACCTATGAAGGTTAACAATCCCCATAAATACATATGGAAAGAAAAGAATAATATTAAGGTAGATAGTAGAGTGAAAGGAGGAAGTGGAATTCATGGTAACATAAAAGACTTATCAAAAGGTGATAGAAATGCTAACCCTCTTAAGGCTCCCCTTTTGAAGGAAGATAAAAATAATGAAATCAGTGGATTTGAGATCAAATCAGTCAATATTTTTTAGGTCCTACAGACTCAGGAGGATGAGAATGTAATCATTGAAGAGATTCTTGAAGAAGGTGAGATTGAGGATGCAACTGAAGCTCAACATGAGGCCCTTCAATTTTCAGCGATAAAAAGAGATAAAGAGAGCCCAAATGATTTGGAAGGACATGAAGTTAATTATGGAAGGAAGAACAAGTTCAGATTGCCTAAGGTTAATCTAAATGCATTACTCCAGAATGTTGGAGTTGACACGCCCACTTCATCCCAAAAAAGAGGAGAATTGTGGAATAACATGCAAGCTGATCTCAGAGATGAACATGAGGAAGAAATAATAGGGAATGGAAAAAAGAAGGTGGGATGCCCTAATGGGGTGAAAACTAGGACCAGATCCAAGGCAAATATTGGTCTATCCAAATCTCCGCAGGGACATAAATCCATGAAATGGCATAGGGACTAGGAGAGTAAGCAAAACATAGCTGATGGAAGGCAGAAAACTATACAGGAATCCTTCCCCTAGGTTTCCAAATGAAGGTAATCTCATGGAACATTCGAGACCTAAATGGTCTCAATAAACAGGATATATTATGGAATCTCATTAGAGACCATAAGTCGGATATTATCCTTGTGCAAAAAACCAAAATGAGTAAGGAGAAAGTTGAGAATTTAAATTTCTTTAAAAATGGAGGGGTCTGTGGTAGTAGCTCGAATGGGGCCTCTGGTGGGGTGGCTATTTTTGGAACAAGAAAACTATTTTAGGAGATATGATTGATGAAGATGATAATATCATATCTATGAAAGTTAAAAGCATCTCTTAAGGAAAGGAATGGGTAGTCACAAATATCTACGCCCCTAATTCCAAAGCTACTAGGAGTAAATTTTGGGATAAAATCCAGCAAAAAAGAAGATCTTTCCCTAAGGACAGTTGGCTGTTGATGGGAGATTTCAATACTCCTTTGCAAGGAACTGAAAAATTTGGAGGAACTCAAGCCCAACTAGATAGCAGATCTGATTTGATGGACTTCATCAATGTCAATGCTCTTATTGATATTGATCTCACTCGAGCTTCTTACACCTGGTCTAATCGCAGGGACGGAGAAGACCTCATTTAGGTAAGGCTTGACAGATCCCTTATTACTTATGATTGGATACTTTCTCATAGATGCTCCTTATCATTTGTCAATAGAATTGGCTCGGATCATTATCCCATTTCCTTTGTTGCTGAGTCCATTAAGAGTAAATAGTGCTTCCCTTTCTGGTTTCAGAAAATGTGGATCTCTCACCCCTCTCTGGAAAAATCCATTGCCAACTGGTGGAATATTGATGTGGATAGAACAGCCATGTACAAAGTTGCTAAAAAACTTAGAAACGTCAAAGATAACATTAAGATCTAGAACAAGAAGGTCTTTGGTGATATTTTTCAATCAAAAAAAAAAGTTGAAGGAGGAATTAGAACATATCTAAAACTCAATACAAAAAGATGGCTGTAAAAAGTATCCCAAGGCTAAGGAAGATGAATATATTATTCAAACTTCACAATATTATTTCTAGGGAGGAAATCTATTGGAGACAGAGATCCAGGGCTATTTGGGTGAAAGTTGGGGATAGAAATACTAATTTTTTCACATGACTTCTATGAAACATAAAGTTGTGAATAGAATTTCCAGATTAATTGCTGAGGACAAAATTATTCTTAAGGAGGATGATATTAGGGATGAAGCTGTTAGTTTCTTTTCTCAACTCCTCACCAGTAGCAAGGAGATTGATTCTGCTAAGCAACAGGATCTGGTTGACATCATCCCCAAGATTATTGATCCTAACCAGAATAAGGCCCTTTTTGTTATCTCCTCTGCTGAGGAAATTAAAAAAATGGTCTTGTCCTTTCAGGGGGATAAGGCTCCGGGATCTGATGACTTCCCCATGTTTTCGCTACTTCAGCAAGAGTTGTTGTCCTTTTCTATTAACAAAGATTTTGATGATGTGTTCCTCTCGAAGAGTAATCCTAGAGGCGACTTCACGGTTGCCTCAGCCTATAAAAACACATTTACCCAAATCAGCAACCCAATATGGGGTAAAGTTTGGAATAGAATTCTTATCCCTAAAGTCAACATGTTCTTTTGGCTTGCTACTCACAATAGGATTCTTACTATTGATAACTTGGCCCGAAGAGGTTTTATGTTCCCCAACAGGTGTGAGCTATGTCATAAAGAGGAAGAATTAGTTGATCATCTGTTCATCCATTGCTCCTTCTCTTGGGAAATCTGGAGTAAGTTTTGGGTGAATTGGAAAGTTGATTGGGTTATGCACAACAATCTCAAGGAAATTATTTGGCAATGGATCTTTCCCACCAAATTTCCTCTTATCAAGAACCTTTGGTCCTTAATCCTTCCCATGACTTGTTGGGGCATCTAGAAAGAGAGAAATAACAGAATATTTAGGGAAGCTAAGTGCACTTCTCAAGGGGTCTTTGAAAAAGTTTGCAGGGCTATAAAAGAAAACATAAATATTCCTCACAGGAACAACAAACAATGGTTTTTTGCTGATATGAATGATATTGAAAAAGGCATCCTTATTTAATGGAATTTAATCCACAAAGTCTACAGATATGACAATAAGACAAGGAGAGAAAATATTATTTGGAGATTTCTTTATTATGATTGGGTCAAGGTGAATTTTGATGGAGCTGCTAAAGGCAACCATGGGAAGTCCGGTGGGGGAGGAGTCATCATAAATGCTCAAGGTGTTTGCATTGCTGCTATTGTTTCTCCTTTTGGAGTCCAAAATAATCATGTGGCTGAAGCTCGGGCTATGCTAAAAAGCCTCCAGCTTGCTCAGGGATTCAATTTTAAAAAAAATTGGTTGGAAGGGGACTCCCTCAATATCATTCAGGCTCTTAAAGGTACTAGTTCTTCCTCTTGGAATATTACTAATACTATTGAAAGTGCTAAAAAGTTATTAAATGACTATGTTAGTATTCTCATAACTCATACTCTAAGGGAAGGCAATAAGGTTGCAGACCTTTTAGCTAATGAAGGGGTCAATTTAGAGGTGGATGCTAAATATATCAGAGAGGCCCAATGTAAAAGGGATGTTAGGGAGCAATTATTATTTGATCACATCAATGGTTCAAGTTAAAATCATGATCACTTTTTGGGGTCCAGAATCCAAAGACAGAGATTGGGGGCAAGCGAACTGTCAGTTAATGATTGTTTTTAGGCATCATTTTTATGATCATTTGTGTGACGGGGATTATAATAATAAGTGTTGGATCTCTGCGGCCATTATTATTTACTTCTTTAAAATCACAGATGGTACTCTGTTCTGCGATCCCAGTATTTTGCTCAATAGCCTCTGTTTAAGTCTTGGCCTGCAATTTGTGAGATATACTATTAGAGACTTCAACCTGCTGTTCAACATGAGAGGTAACCTAAACCGGAATGAGCCCTCTGGTTGCGAGAACTGGAAAAGTGAGCAGAAAGTGTGGAGGAGGCTCCATAGACATGGATTCACCAACTATATGGAAAAGCTGCATGGTAGCAGAAAATCAGTGTCTCAAGGCTTTGCTAAGGGTTGGAACAGCAACAGAGTCACTTTGTTTGGGGAGACCTGGAAGATTGATGAGGATTTGGTTGCGGAGGTCACGAGACTTCAAAAGGAGGGCACAAAGTTCTACAGAGACTGAAAGTTTGCTGCTGAAGCGATTAAAAACTTCCCGAAAACTGAGGATGAGAAAGCTCGGCTTGCCAAGCAAGACAATGTTTCTTACTACCTCCCCCAGCAGGTAAAGTCTTTTTGGCAGAAAATGCTAAGGGTTTTGATGGAATTCCTGACTGTTGATGGTAGATTTACTAAAGTCTACAATTATCATTTTGCATTTCTCAATCATTTCTGCCATGGGGTTAAGATTTCTTTGCCCTTTTATTTAGCATCATCCCTGAATGAGAGCTTGGCTGACCATGCCAAAAAGCCCAAATCTTACCCCATAGCCCATTAGAGGCTTATTTTTCTCATTTACGAACACCTAAAGAAAAAAGATAGTGTTAGAAAGGATGATAACCAGGTAACAAATGCGCATATTTTTGAGAGTTGTAATGACTCTGAGTCTGAAGATGATTTGTCGAATGCCCCTACCCATAAAAAAGGGAGAGTTGACATTGATAATGTGGACACAGAGGTGAATGATGGTATGGAGGAACAGGAGAAGGAGGCTGAGATTGAAGTGGAGAGTGAGAAGGAAGAGTATGCTGGAGAAGAGGAGGAAAGGAAAAAAGATGCCAATATTGAAAACCCTGATTCTAACCCTATGGGTTCAGATAGCAGGAATTTTACCCAGAACTCCATGGAGGAATCCAACCCTAAATCCATGAGCTCTAAGCAAGAAAGGGATACGGCGAAAACTATCTTGAATGCCGCTCAAAATTACACGCTAGAGTCTTTCAATTTTCAGAAGTGGGTTATTGAAAATATTACCAGCATTCAGAGCAAACAGAGATACCTGGAGAATAAGATTCACAATTTGATCAAGTATACTAATTCGGGGAAAAAGAGTGCGGAGGTGGAAACCAGTGAAGCAGAGGATGAAATTGAAATGGAGGACTGGTCGGAAAAAGATCTTATAAAAGGGGATTTGAAACATCTGGAGGATGTGATTAGAATTGTAAAAGAAAAGACTGAGGTGGATAATGAGATCATCATCAATCGAGTTGCTAAAACTGAGAAGGCATTGAAAAACTTCATGAACCACAGTCTTGAGGTCTTGAGAATCTCGTCTCAAAACATGAATGCCTTGGTGGATCACTTACAGAGGAAAAATAAGAATAAGGATTTGGTAATCATTGATGATATACCGACCTCCACCTCTACTCATCAAATCTCCAGGTGAAGGACCAGGCAGACAACCAGTGATATGGAGACAAAGATGAAAGGCATTCAGCTAAAATAGGAGAACAATGATGTAAGAGAAGCCGCTAAGACCATGATGTTGTTGGTTCAGAATGCAAAGAGTCTATTAAAGTTTTTATTTGATATGTAATGTTGGAGTTTGGATGCCAGTTTCTCGTTGGCTCTGTGTTGTCCTTTTATCCTAGCTGTTGGTTTTTTTTGCATCTTTTTTGTCTAGGTCTTGTCTTCTCTAGTTTCTTTCATCCTCATCCTTCATAATGTAAGTGGGTTTCGGGTCCCTTAAAACCTGATTTTCCTTAATCAAAAACAATTAACCATATAATCAATGCAAAGAAACCATACCACATAACACCATGATTTTGGCATGGAAAACCCAGAAAGGGAACAACCATGGTGGTAAACCTACCCACAGTTAGATGATACTTCTGCAAAAAGTATGTGTTACAAGAGGGGCCTGCACTTGCAGGAAGGCACACTGCCTAGAGCATACTTCTCATTACAAAAGAGTCTCACTGACTATAGAGAGGCTACAACCCTCTCAAGATAAATGGACAACAATCCATAGAGTGAACTGTTGGAAATAGCATCTACCATTCCTGATTACAGTCCCGGTTAAGCTCAATGTCGGAGGACTAAATCCTCTTTTGAATCCAATTCGATCACCAATGATCGATCAACTCCTTTGTCTGAATGATATTACAATATTCGCACATTACATTCCTTGATCATGACCTTTTCAATAACCATGATACTTTACAAAGAGTTTCTACCTCTTATTTATACAAACCTTAAGGCCTAAACCAATTAGGTCAGCCACCTAAAGATATTACAATAATATCATTACATAATTCCATTTACAATGATATGCCATGTCGGCTTAAGACCAAAACAATAATAACAAATCCATAAATCATCTCGAATCATCCTGGTAACATGTAGAGTACACGATAGCATGATACCGATCCATAACCTAGATAGGTACCAGACCTATTCTGGGTCCACCATGCCAAAGCAATATCTTCAAGCATTTGAAGCATGATCAAAGAACATCTTCAGCATCCTGAAGTCCATGAAGAAGTTGCACCTACACCAATTATGCATCATGTCACAATTCCTCAATGAAAGCTCTGTCGGTAAAGCCTTAAACTAGTGTTGGTAAGGGTTTACCAAAGTGTATGATAACATCCAATTACCAAGCCAATACCAACTGACCAAAACATGTTCATGGAGCATATAACTCATAAAATCCAATATACTTCACTGATCCAAACATGTCGGAAGTGTCAACAGATAATCTCTTCTTTCGGTAACACTAGATCTTCTATCGGTAACCAAAACTTGTCTGTCGGTAACCATCCATATCAGCTAGTGTTGACATCAATGACAAAATGTACATCAATGCAACACATAATCAATTCATCCATAATGCCAACAATCTCCCCCTTTTGGAATTAATGGCAACACTAGAGGTGAAAAACATCTAAGTACCAAGAGATTCCAAACAAGTCTCACCCTGTGGAAGACAACCAACGATCAATAGCTCTCCCCCAATGAATGATATCTTTGTAAGGTTCGGAATGATTTTTCACATTACTATCACTCCCCCTTTGATATCAATGCCAGAAATCTGACAAAAATATCAAAGCAATGATATAAACCTTTGAATCTCAAAGTTCACTACTCCCCCTGAGTACTAGCACCACTCATTAGTGCCAAAATGAATAATGTCTCTGATAATACATGTCTGACTGATGACAAACTTCATCAATCAAGTCTCTATTGGAGGGGCAGAAACCCCTAACCTGTATCTTAAATATTCAAATGATTCGTTAGACAACGGTTAAGTGAATATGTCTAGCCCCTAACCACTATGGAGAGCATGAAATTCTAGCCCATTTCAAAAAAAATTGCACCCAAAAAGGAGCAAAAATGTGCAAGTTATGGCCATTTGAAGTTGAACTGCAAAATCAAAAAACTCAATGAGAGGGGCCTGCAAAATTTTTTAAAAATGATGACGTGGCGCTGATGTCAGCAATTCACTGTGTTAAATTTGATGGCTGTATGACCGTCGCAAAAACTTTGCCTCCCCACTGACTGGGCGTCCGTACTATAAGGACTGTTGACTGTGCAGGTCGTACCGTACGGATTTGCTCACTGGGTGGTGTGGGTCAGCTCTACATGGCAGATGACGTGGTGGATGACTGTGCGTACGGGTTTTACCCGCAGGCCAGTGGCGGACGCGGGGCCGCCTGTTTTGGTGGTCGCCGACGGAGGGAGCGGCCGGAGTCGAGGGGCCGATGGAGTCTATGTCCCGGCCGGCGGGATGGGGCTGTGGTTGCCGAAGAGGAGAAGTGGTCCCGACGGCGGCGACGGGGATGGCGGGTATCGGCACAGGCGGTGGCTGGTACAGGCAGGGGCGGAGCGTGGCGAGGATGGGACGGTCAGTGCTGACAGCGATAGATGGGAGGATGAAAGCCGAGGTGGCCGATGAGAGGAAGGGGCCGCCACTGAGGACACCGAAGGTGGCGGCGGCACGGGCGATGTGGACCGGTGCTGCAGACCTGCAGGGTATGGCAGGTCACAGGGGGGGTCAAAATAGGCCGACTTTATAACCAAAATTCATGGAAACATCCTTCTAGACGCAATGGCAGGGTCGGATCTGGTCTAGGACACCTCCAAAAGATGTTGCTCTTCAGATCTGCCTCTTGACATCGCAATAATGCCTCTTCAAGATGAATCAATGAAGCCCCAATGGCTCTGATACCATGTGAGATTTTGCCAAGATCAAGAGCTCAATGAAATGTTCAAAATAGAGACACAATATAGGACAAGAATAAACTATATTCTCATCAATAGAAAATGATCAATAATATCAATTTACATACAATGTAGATGAGCTTGCTTATATAGGCAAGGCTAGGGATATGTGAGCACACAAACATGACATGTGGCTCAATAAGAAACAAGGGTAGGTAGGAAATAGGTGTGGGTAGGTAGGAGAAATAATATAATAGTCCACATGAGGTGGATCACCCACTGAATGTGGAGTGTAACAACAAGATCAACACCATAAAAGGTGGAATTTCTTCTACACACACTATCCCAATGTGGCACAAACACCCAAGTGTCTCATACCCAAACTATTATGAAATGCATTTCCTAAGTAAACTTAAGTAAGTGTAACAATATCCAAGATGAATAATTATTTACACCAACACCTTATTCTTTTTTTTTCTTTTCCTTTTTTTTTTATGCCATATGGTTTCTTTATAATGGGCTCAATGTTGGACCTCCATCCCATTTTTTCCTTCAATCTCTCAAAGTATTCCAAATAGTAACATAATTTATCACAAGAAATCTCACAGAAAGCACACAATTTGGCTAAAAATTTTCTAAGAAGTCTACCAGAAATAGATTGTATGTTTTTTTATAATTAGAGACTCATAATTTGAATTACTATTGGACTTGGATTAATCTACTAATAATTTTTTAGTATTAACATTTCTTTAGTTGAAAATTAAATTTAAAATGTAATTAAAATACAAACATTACATTGAAAACTTTTCGCTTCACTTGTTGATCAACATTAGTCAATTTTTAGTCTCTAATTAAAATAGTTGATAAATTTTAACAAATGATGGGTATGTACTTGTTTCTAATTTGGTATTTACTGTTTTGGTCATCTACCATGTTGGGTGAATGCATTTTCCTAAATTGTGTCATATTAAAAAAACTCTAATTTACACCCATTAGGCATGACATGCAATGCGTTCGAAGCTTGATCTCTTTGCATTATATAATTTTTAAAAGCTAATCTTTGTTCATATTTTGATTGATGTTTTTTACTCTATTTTGATTAGTTGTTGTTAGTTAGAGTATTATAGTTGAAGGAATTCCTGAACTAAGTAGGAGAATACCACATAGTTTGTAAGCGATTTGTAATAGGAAACTAGTAATATTCATCACATGATAACAATTGCAAGCTCAAGAAGATGAACAAGGCATTGACTTAAAACCACTAGTCATTTTATTGTTGGGGAGAAGGAGAATATAATTTTAAAATTTTACATGTTTTATCGTTCAGCTAGGTAATTGAAGATTTTTGAGAGAGATGAAATTGTTATTATTAGGTTTCTAATGTTTTCAAATTTTGATTTCCTAGAACTTTTGAATGTCGAAGAAGAAAGATTCATTAAATCTTGATTACTTTTCCCAAATGAAAATGTTTTGTTGCACACCTAAATTATTTTTTAAGTTAACTACAAAGGTGACTTGTTTTTCTATAGGTAAGATATGCTTATAACTTTAAGTGCTTAAAGGGAAGTACAAATTATATAATTTGAACTATGACTCTAAACTTTTATTTGAAATGGGGTGGGTTTTGTTGTTCACTAGTTTCAGCAAATAATTTTTTTCAATTCAGTTTATTCGGGGCTTTGGTTGATATGATAATTTCAATGTGTTGTGGTGTGTTTAATATGTTTAGTTAAGTGTTTAGAACATTATGTAGATAGTGAATTTGTTATTTAATAGGCAAGGAATTTTTGGAAGCTTGGTCCAAGGTTTATTAAGAAAGATTTTTTATTTTTTGATTATTTCTTCCTATTTCAATCTTTTTTATAATTTGTTTGTTCTAATGAATTTTAGTTATCGCTCATAGTTAAGTATAATTGTGATTTGTCTCATTATATAGCTAGGAAATGGCTCCAATGTTTTCATACTTAGGGAATTAGGATATCTAATATTCAAGCTATAGCCCAATACATAGATTTGATCCTAGTGGAGATAAAGACTTGCATTGTAATTTCTTTTTTGTTGAATTCTGTGCAGGTAGGATGATATGATTTTTTTTTTCCATACTAGCTATGTGATGTCACTGAATCTTGATCCCTAGGCACTTAAAAATATTTTTCATACAAGATTTGTGACATTTCTATTTTTTCTTGCTTTGTTAATGATTTCTTGTTATGAAAATTTCAATCTTCTTGTGGAAATATTTATGAACTCTTTTAGTTTTGAGGCCAGATACCCATGTAGTATTATTACTGCTTAGTAATTGTTTAAGATGGTGATTTGCAATTTAATCTCATTTCTTGCTTCAATACTGTAAATAGCAAAATATGTAAGAAAAAACATAACGTGCTATAGAAAATTGACAATGTTTGTGGAAAAGTAAATTTATTACATTAGTTGAATTTATAACACATAAGGTATTAAATGTATTTCAATCGTGTTCTCTCAATACTAAGGCATGTTTAGTAAGAGAAACTTGTTGATATTTATATTATAGCATTCTTAGTCCCATTTTGATATGCTTACCATTTGTGAAGTGTAAATTTGATTTGATTTCTAAATTGTAATTATTTTGTGGAAAGCTAAAGTATTAGGTATCTATTCTCCAATAATCAATTTTATGTATTAAACTTTTTCAAATGGGGTTGCTTATTATTATGTCTTTTAAAACATGTACAGATTTTCAAACCAATTATTTTTGAAATTTTATCTCTAATGTACAATGATTAATGTATATATGATTGTGTATTTTAAAACATGTTTATTTTTTTAAACCAACTATATTTAAAAAAATCATTTTGTAGGTTTAATATTCAATACTTAACGTGGAGTTGTCTGTCAATCTTTCATTTATTTTACAAATGGGAAATATATATGATGTTTCTTAACTTGAATTTTTTTATATTGTTTGTTTATTCAAACTAAAGCACTTCCTTTTTATTTATTTAAATGACTCTCGATAGTAATTTGTATTTATTCCAATTTATTTATGTGTTTCTATTTGTAATATCTACTGCACCTTACATTATCCTAACTTCTAATAAATTTGTAAACTAATTCCTATTTCCAATATTTGATTTATTTAATTTGGACATTATTGTATTTCTTAAATACCTTTTGTTTACACTTAAATATGTGATTCGATTTAAATATTTTACTTCTAGATGTGACCATGTAGATTATTTATTCAATATTAAAATATGAAATTAATTATTTGATTCATTGTTAAAAGATTAAATTCATACTTACTATTTATAATTCATATTAGAAAACAAAAAAATGTTATGATAATTAGGACAAAGAATAATTAGTGCACAAAAATATTTGTCCTTATCAATAATCAAAGATTGTAAAAAATCTCAACAATTTTCTCCTCCATAATTAACATTTTTATTAGTTTTTTTAGGTCATTACAAATCCTCAACAACAAATTCAAATAATTGATTTCAAGTAGTGATTTAGAAGTCAATGCTTCATTACCATCGATTGGCACAAATGTGTTTGTGAAATGGAGTGGGTTTAATGAAATAGACATCCAAAATTTTGCACATTCTCTTTCGCTTAATTGTAGTCGGACTGTTGAACAAGTAGAAGTAACAAGATCTTGTACATGTGATATCAAAGAGTTTGAATTCAGGGAAATGGAATAAATTGTAATTAAGTTTCATGTAACATGCATGGAATTATTTGGATTTGGTAGTTTCCTACGGGAAATGTATTGTGATGATTATTATTGAGAGGGCAATGCTCCTATTATCCGTTGTGCATTTCAAAACCATATGAATCATACGTAGTATGGTATTATTGTAGTTCCCTATGTGGTTTACCAAGAACTGAACTTGTATGACCCCTTTCACATAAATAAATTGTTGGAAGTTGTTTAACTTATTTCATCAAAGTCTTACATTGTTTTCTCTTATGTTTCATGAAGAGATGTTATAAGTTAACTTTATATAACTTTTTTTTAGTCATAATACAAGTTTCTCAATCTATACTTTAAACCCTTTCACATTAAATTTCTCGCTTTAACCCTATGTTGTGTGCAATAGAATGAGACATTTCAGTTGTTTCTATAATATGGATGATTTAAATAACACACCCATTATTTATTCTAACTAAATTCAAACAAATATTGTAATTAATTTTTTCAATCATAATACAAGTTTAATGATCTATACTTTACACCCTTTCACTTTAAAGTTATCACTTTAATCTTATTTTGGTGTGTAGTAAAAATAAAAATTTGAGTTTCTTTTATAATATGGATGATTTGAATTATAAACCCATCATTTATTCTAATTCTCAAGCTTATTCAATAACTGAATGTCAATTATTGTGATTGAAGAGTTCATTTAATTTATGAAAAATGTTGAAGTTTCCTACCTTAATAGTTTAAAGCTACCTTTAACCAAGTCTCCTATTTTATTGTGATATTATTTTCACTATCTTTGGCACTTTTTCTTTAACCATGAGATCAACTTTATCTCAACCAAAAAATTCCAGCATATAATTCCAAAATAATTGTTGGGTACATGTATGTCTCTCTATATTTACATCATCTTTACCATTGCAACTTAAATTTTTCCAATTGCCTTAGATAATCATTAATTGTAAGAAAATATTTTATGTTACATATGCATTTAAGCATTCTTGTAAGTAATGAATTTTTTTCTAGATTACGCTTATGTCTATCATATTTATTAATATGGCTATAAATTTGTCATGATTACTCTATCCATTTTATAGAAAAATAAAGTTGTCCTGGTTACTTTTAGGGAAGGACGATATCAAGGATTTCTTTATCGCTACTTATGAAGTTGACCGTTGTAATTCAAAATTTGGGGCCAAAATGCTTGGACAGGTCCATTAGGTGCTATAGTCAAAGGAAAGGGGCTCTAGACACCCTTTTAGAAAAAAATGTAGGCTAGAAGAGAGGTCGTGAGAAGGGGATTCCACCTAGTTTTTGGAAAAGGTCCCTAAACTAAGCACAATCGGCTATTAACTAGATATAACCACCAAAGTGGGTCTAATGTGAGCGATAAAAAAGGTGTACAATCTACTACACTACACTATCAAGTGACTCATCCCCATCAATCAATTGAATAAATAAATTAAGAATTCAATATTTTATGAGTAATGTTTCACTTATTTGCCTTGACCTAATAAAACAAGAAAAAAAAAACTTGCTTGGATTACACAATGTGTAGGCCTGTGAAGTTCAATTGATGGAAGAAACACTAAATGATCTGCGTACAACTTATGAAAATTTGGTTTTCTAAATTACACTTTCCTATGAGAAAATCATGCTGATGAGTAGTATGGAAAAGGAAGTTCTCCTTACATTGAACTTGTGTTTAAGATTTACTTGAATAACATGTAACAAACTTATGCTTCAAAACTATGTATATAGTATATAATATTATAATAGTTTTAAGGTTTCCATTTAGCATGAATAGTTGTAGCTACAATTGTTTTTGATGAAGATAAACTGGTTTTATAGGGACCTGAAACCCAGAGTATTACAGACCAAGGCCAGCAGCCAATTAGACAGTAAAACTAAGACAAACAGGGGACAAACCCCACACAGATCGAAAGCCAAAAAACCAAAATAGCTGAACCAAAAAATAGGGAAAAGCAATCAACTAAGAGAGTGCATCAATTCAGTTTTTTTCTGAATAATCCTCTTATTAATTTTTTCCAAATCCTCCATGATGAATCTGGAGGTTCCGGAGTCCTGGCTTTGGCTCCTCGTTCTAGTGCAAGGACCTGAGAGAGTCTTCCCACCAACAACACTCTATCCACCCTCTAAGGCATTCTTTTTTCTACTTTTCCCCCAAGGGAGGGTCACTGGCGATGGTCCTGGTTCTATAATCAGTCATCATGAAATTAATTTTTTTCAAACCATCAGCACTATTGTTCATCACCTGACTACTGATTTCCACCAGATTGTTTAGGTTTTCCTTGATCTCACTCACATCCTCTTCTAGCTTCTCAAGTTTGCGCTCATGGTCAACCTTCATAGTTTCCACATCCTGATAAATTTTCCGGATCATACTCATGATCTTCTCAGTTTTACTGGGCCCACAGAATTTTGTGAAAGTCTCGACAATTCCTTTAATCCCATCTTTTAGGGATCCAATATCCTTATCCACCCACTTCCATTAGTTCTCCCGACTTCTGGTAGTCTCCAAAAGCAGATTTCCCAGCACCCTCTCCTCCTTTTTATCACTTTTATTTTCCTTATTCACAAACCCCTATTTTTCATCATCCACATTGATAGGGATGTCCAACCTAATCTCGTGGTCTAGGACCTTGGATTCACTATATTTGGTTAATATTGTTATCTTTTTGGTGGGTGGTTCCAGGTCTTGCATTTTCCTGCTACCAGATTTGAACTTACTTTCTGCTCCCCTTCTTTCTTTGGTCTATACTCAGGGTCCTTCGTATCCTTGATATCACGCCAATCCATGGCAGTACCACTATCATCCTCATCCATCTTCGTGTCAGAGACCAACTGCACATCAGGGTTAGAGGAGGAAATGTGGGTTCTATCCTTGGGGGAGGGTTTCACTTCATGATCTTGGGCGTATTCCATAATCAACAAGATAAGGCCTTCATGAATCACAGGGTTATCCTTGTTTTCAAAATGTTTAACTAAACTATTCTCCAAGGATGAAACCAAATAAAAAGGTATGGAAATAAATCTACGATGCCTAAAATGATTTAAGATATTAAAATGGTGTGATAAAATGCTAGCATATCTACCATCCAAGGTGATGTACCTCATGATGAATTATGTCATATTAGCCTAGAGGGAGATCATCTCTTTCCTATTATAGCCACCATCTGCCATTTTCGTAACCCTTTGTCTTTCCTTTTCCTTATCATAAAAGGATCAATAGCCTCCTCACCCAACTTCTTGTCTCTATAGAATTTTATGCCTTTCATATCCAGACCAGTAACAGTGGCAGCCAGGTTTTCATTGACTTGAAACTCCGCACCAAAGACAGACAGCACACCCTTCTTCCAACCTTTAACAAAGCTTTCTGTAACAATGGCAGAATGACCATGCAGTCTCTCCAAAAAGGGCACCATCCCACTATCAGAAATTTCCTCCCGAGCCTCCTTATTCTTCTGCCACTTATCATAGGTTGTGGGTTCAAATCTATTCTTTTCACCTCTCATTCTCTAGCTTGAGCAAATTAGACAACAAGGCTCCAAAAAAACTAGGAGGAAAGCAAACCAGAAATAGGGAAAACTGAAAGTTCTAAAACTTCTCAAAGTGGTAATAATTCGAACTACCACCCCAACGGTTCCCATTCCATCATAATCTTTCATTATTAACTTCATTGGAAAGGCCGAAGATCTTGACATCATTTCTTGCAAGGTCGCACAGAGTTTTCAGGAAATTTTCCTCTCCTCTCCACCATTTAACCACAACGTTACCCACCTCCAAGTTGGCCAAATGATCTGCAAGTTTTTTCCTTCTCGAAAAATGTGCGATATCTTGAAATACTGCAGGTCGGCTATCATTTCAAGGCAATCCTTGATTAAGTTTGAAATAGTCCACATAGGCACCGTACATCCCTTAATGCATTTGACAATGTTAAGCGAGTCACTTTCTAGCCAGACCCGTTTGAACCCCTCCTTGCTCGCCATGCGTAGTCCTATGTAGGAGGCATTGGCCTCCACAAAATCATTAGTTGTGGTGCCCAAAAGGGAGCACCACCGTAGAGACTAGAGAAGCCAAATGGTTCCTCGCCACTCCCCCATAGCCAGTCATCCCAGGATTTCCTTTGGCCACCCCGTCGATATTAATTTTGATCCACCCTAGAAGGGACGGATTCCAAGAAACATTCTCTTTGGTATGTTTAATTTTATAAATAGAGATCGATATATTCCAGCATATCTACCACCGCTTGATAGTATCCCATTACTCCTGGCTAGACTCAAGAGTCCAGGATCATTTTTCCCACTAGGATAGTAATTAAGAAAATTATCCTTAATAGCATTCCTTATTCTAATAGCCACCACAAGAGCAATGGACTCCATATCTTTGAAAACCTTATTATTTATTTCCTTCCACAAACCCCAAGCAATATGAGGTAGGGATAAGTTCCATAGAATACCAATCACATGGTTGTCATAAGGGCACTTCCATTGGAACCAAAAGTTCTGAATAGAATCAGGGGGGGACCCAAATAATATTCCACGGGTTGAAAAAGAAGGCCTAGATGTCCCTAGCATAGGAGCAATGTAAGAGCAGATGATCAACATTTTTTGCTTCTTCTTTACATAAAAAACATCTATTACTAATGGGGATCCCACGTTTATAGAGATTATCAATGGTAGAGATCTTATTTTGCATGAATAACCAGAAGAATATATTAACTTTAGGAATTGAGAGTTTATTCCAAGCTCTAGCCCAAAAGGGGGGAGGAGAAAAAGACTTGGTGATGATTCAGAAAGCATCTGTCACCAAAAAATGCCCCGAGGTAGAACCATTCCATATAGCCACATCTTCCACCAGAGGATGGAATGATGATCAGGTTCAGCCAAGAGTACAAAGCAGCCAAAGAAGCATCCAAGGTTCTAAGGTCCACCCAAACTCCATTACTCATATAATCTGCAACCCAAGTTGCAATGAGATTAATGCATTTCTCTTTGAATTATGAAGCCCACACTGAATTAGACAAAGGCCCCTCTCCTGTCCACCAATCATCCCAAAACCTTATATTTCTACCATTTTCTAGAACCCATCGGCTTCCGTGAGAAATAATGAAAGAGGATCTGAAGAAATTATTCCAAATATGAGAGACAGAAGTCGGGAGGGAATAATTTTCCAACATTCTTTGGAAATCATGAATTTGGTATTAGTCCTTGAAAATATCGATCAATTCATTGTTCTCCTTTAAACATCTCCATAGCTACTTAGCCATTAAAGCTCTATTAAAGTCTCTTAGATGTCTGATATCCAGGCCTCCTCTATTTCTAGGCAAACAAACCTGATCCCAGGTGAACAAATGAAGCCTACTCTTGGATTTAGAACCTCACCAAAGCAATTTCTTTTGTATACTTTCATTCTATCAGCAAATTTGGCCAGGATTTTAAATAGACTCATAGCATACACGGGAAGGTTCTGAAGAAAAGCCTTAATTAATTGAAGTTTACCCGCTTGGCTTAACAAAGCTCCTTTCCAACCAGCCAGCTTCATTTGAAATCTATCAATCAGACTAGACCAGAAGGAGTCCGAGGTAGGTCCCACACACAAGGGCAGACCCAAATATGAATAAGGGAGAACACCCATTTTGCAGCCCAAAATATTGGCAATCTTCATTTTTCTATTCTCAGAAGTATTCATGAAGAAAATGGAGCTTTTAGACAGACTGACTTTTTTCCCCGATCCTTTCTCATAAGTATCTAGGATAGCTTTAATAGTATTTGCTTCTTTAATCAAACTTTCCCCCATCAGTAGTGTATCATCAACAAATTGATGGTGGGAGCAAATAGTAGCTTGGGAAGAAGGTTGTAAACCCCTCAAATTGCTCTTCCTAACATCTCTCTGGATAGTTTTTTCAAAAGCTTCACTCATCAGAATAAAGAGAAACGGGGAGAGAGGATCCCCTTGTCTAATACCCCATGACGCCAAAAACAAACAGACATCGAACCATTGACCAAAACCTAAAATTTGGGAGTGGTAACACACTGATTGACAAGCTAGATGAAATGGTTACCAAAACCAAAGGATTGAAGCACTTTAAACAAAAAAATCCAATTGACCTGATCATAAGATTTGAGAAGATCCAACTTCAACAAGAAGCCCGATTTCTTAAAGAATGGATATTCTCATGGACAACAATAATAGAATCCAAAATCTGTCTACCAGGTACGAAACCATTCTGATGCTTCGAAATCAAAGAATGCAGCAAATTTTTAAGCCTAAACACAATGATCTTGGTAAAGATTTTATAGATCGAGTTACATAAACTAATGGGTCTAAAGTCCTGAAAGGAATAGGCATCGGGTTTCTTAGGGATCAGGACAAAAAAAGGTAGCATTTAGTTCCTTAAGAAGAGATCAGGAACCAAAGAACTCTCTAGCAGCATCCACAACATTCGAACCAATAATCTGCCAAAAAGTTTGAAAAACATAGGGAAACCGTCAGGGCCAAGAACTTTATTACCTTCACAGGAAAAGTCTGCAGCTCTAACCTCATCATGAGATGGGATTATGGTTAGCTCCTTATTCATGTCTTGGGAAACAGTACATCTAAACTTCGACAGGATCTCATCTTGAGCATTAACATCCTGACAGCCATCATCCGAAAGAAGAGTGGAAAAATATATAATGGCTTCCTAGTTTAACTCCTCATGCTTATCAATCCAGCCATGATCCACTAAAATTTTATTGATTTTGTTTGAGGCCCTATGTTTGAGGATAGTCATATGAAAAAACTTCATGTTTTTGTGACCAGATTTGAGCCATAAATCTTTGGACCTTTGATTCCAGAATTCCTCCTCCTTAGAGATGATATCATGAATCTTGGTAAGTAACTCAACTTCTTTATCCATAACCATAGGATCATACCCCACATCTTGAATCTGAGACTGTACATCATCCAAATCTTTCTTAAGGTTTTCTTTTATCTAAAAAATATTGCTGAAGGAAACTTTATTCCAAAGTTGGATATTGGAAATAATATTGGCTAGTTTATTAGCCACTCTAAACATTGCAGTTCCCTGAATGTCAACATTCCACCATTTAGAAATATTGTCATAAATATCCAGAGCTAAAAGCCACATCTTCTCAAACCTTAAGGGGAAGGCCTTCCTCCCAGTTAAAGGGGATATAATCAGAAAAATCGGGAAATGATTAGACCCAATTCTGGACAACACATTTAATCTACAAGAAGCATTATGAATCCACTCAGGAGAAATAATACCTCTGTCCAGTCTGACTTGGATGAGGCCCCCCCCACTTCTTCTGTTGGAACAAGTGAATTTAGCTCCAAGGAGATTAATGTCTAACAAACACAGAGAGTTAATCATATCCACCAAGTCCTCCCTACTTTCTTCCAAAACAAGCATCCCATCAGCCTTTTCCATACTAGATAATGGGGTATTAAAATCCCCCAATAGAATCCATTTCCCATTTGGGAAAGCCATTCTAGCATTAATAATACAGGACCCGAGCATTTTTATAGCGTTTTTCCCATTTGGACCATAGATATTAGAAATGATCCAAGATGATCCATCAGATAGACTAGTAAATCTAGTGGCAATGTGATTAGGAGAAGTAAAGACAACCTTACCCAAAAGCCATCTAGGATTGCACAAAGTGACAGTACCACCATAAGCCCCATTAGCATTAGCACAACTAGTTCCACAATCTCTAAAAATAACCAATTTGATCTTTTCCACTCTACAACCAGGCATTTTGGTTTCTTGAACAAGAATATATCTAGCTTGTGATCTCTAACTAGGTTGGATAGAAGATCATGTTTGTGGGAATGATTCAATCCCCTAATATTCCATGAAATGACTTTCATTTGACTAGATGGGGGGAACCAATCCCCATGTCTTGTAGTGTTATTTGGACTCCATAAACAATGGAATACTGACTATTGTTGTCTCTACTAATCGCATTGGGAGGCCTCCCCACTACCCTCAAATCAGATCCACAATCCACCTTTTGTTTGTTTCTAGTCTTAACACCACTAGAAACCAGTGTTAATAAATGACCATTTGGGGAGTTCCTTTTTTTGTGCTTAGTTTTTACCTCAATAAACAGATTTGGATTATCATCATCCTGGGTCACATCGTCAGTAATGTTTGAATCCAATAAATTCCCAACATCAACAACAAGGTGGATGCAAGGATCCTTAACCCTATGAACCTCCGTCATAGACTTATCCCCATTAGAAATCTCCTCGGGCTTCAAACTTCCCCCTGCATCCCCCCCCCCTCATTCAAGGGATCTAGGTTTGAAGGATTTGGATCTGGACCAACCTGAACACATGGGATATTATTCATTCCATCCATACATGGAGTGGGATCTAAGGACGGAGACTCCACCAAATCCACCCCCTTTGTCTCATTTTTCTTCTTCCAACTCCTCTTAGGCATAGGCTTAGAAGGGCATTCCCTGGCCCAATGACCAACTTTTTTACAATGGAAACAAGTAAAGGGAATAGATTCATACTCGACTTTCTAAACCCATTTGCCCAGCTTAGAGAAGGGGCCAATCTCCTTTGGCAAATTAGCAGATTGTTTAACATTCACACAGATTCTAGCATACACTAGACGCGTCTTCGCAGAGGTCACTGGGTCAACTGAAAGGAGCTCACCAAAGCATCCAACAATCCCAGCAAAGATTTCTTCACCCTAGAACTCCATAGGAAAATTTGGTAGCCGCACCCAAATAGGGGCCTCATTACATTCCCATTCCTTTGGGTTAAAGCCTAGTTCCCATTTCTTGAGAGCCAACGATGATTTGCCTAACATCCAGGGACCACCCGCTAAGAAAGATCGAAGGTCCTCCTCACAGGCAAAGGAGAAGGAGAAAAAACCATTAGACATGGAAACCACATCAATTTGACCCTTTCCCTTCCATTTACGAGACACCGAATCCCTAACAGCTTCAATATTAGGTCGAGGGCCAATAAACTTGCCAACCAGGACAGGGGTCAGATTAGCCATATTCTTTTCCACGATACAATCTGGAATAGAAATTGAACAAGAGCCAAACTTCAGGTCCACTTTATGGGGAAGAGGCGCAATAGCCTTGCATTTGAGGTTTGACCCAAATAAAGTAGACCATTTTCTGTTGCAGTCTAGAGATCCCGGTTTCCTAAGATTCTCCACAAACTTTCTGGGACCCTCCCCACCACAAGGTAAAACAGTAAAGTCAGTTTTTTCTTTTGTTGGTACCGGCAAGGTGTCCCCATCCCAAAACCCGTTGAGACTGCCATCAGAAGCTTTAGGTTTTGTTTCTCCCATGGATTACATCACGTGGGAGCCTCCGAAACCTTCATCACCCAATCTTCCCGCTCCTGCTCCTGCTCCATTCGAATTCAAACCAGTCACTCCAGTTGTTCCCGCCATTCCCACCTCTCTAGCTGCTTACATTAATAAAATATAATAACTTTATTTTTTATATTTCAAGTTTTTGGTCTTTTCTTGAGTTGCTTCCTATTTTAAATTTCTATTACTGTTCTCCAACAATTAGTGATAGATGTATTTACAAGTGATCATACCTACTAGCAATAATTAATTAATTGCAAATTACGTCCCACATTTCATTTGAATTACTTACAATTGTTGGCACATAATAAAAGTTCTAACTAATATTTTTACTACACCAATAATAGGAGCTAAATTTTAAAAAAAATTATGGATTTGCTCCTCCTTATCTCAGTCGGTGGTTTCCAAGAACACTCTCCCTCTTCACCAGGGTTTAATTCTAAGACTTTATAAGTTTCATTTGGCTTCAACCTTACCTAGTGGGGCCCGTATGACCTCCTCTGGTCCTCTGTCTTCAAGTAGCTTCTTTATAGTGGTTATGTAAGAGGTCCAGGCCTATCTTGCTTTAATCAATCATAACTAAACCAATAATAGGAACTATATGTTTATATCAATAATTATTACCATTTTACATAAATTCATTATAATTTTTTAGCTTAGTAATAACTAAAAAATCTTTAATTCACTCATTCTAATCCACATTTATATTTATGTTTGTAAAAATAAATGTTATTTTTAGATTATTGGCATTTTACAAGTCGTATAGAATATTGCTCATATTTTGTATCCCTTTTTACTCACCACCATTCATTCTTTCTAATTATGTAGAGTGTAAACTTCCATAAGACATTATCTTGTTGTAAAACATCAAAACAAGAAAATTGACATGTATTATTCAAAAAATATGTTTAACCTATCTAAATGTATTACACTTCAAAAAATTAATTCATCTTGGAAACAACTATGTTGTATCTTCAACATTAATTATACATGGTTAAATAGGTATTATTGTTTCAACTTCATTTGCAATGTCTGCTTCATAAGGTAAAGTTTTATAGTTTACATTCATTGCGTAATAGTTTTCATATGTATTTCAATTTTTATAGGAATAATTTACTATCCCGCGGAAATGAATTATTTGATTGAAAATGCAATCAAGATGATCGGTGATGGAAACCTAAAGTTGCAACCACATTTGCAAGTATTAAGTATGGCAAGTTTGGGGATGACCATCGATCAACAAATTGATTTTAAAACAGACCTCTCTATTGGATTTCACAAGCAAAAGGATACACTTAGAAAAAAAATACAATGATTCCATAAAGTCAATACAAATCCCTAAGGGATCTACACTTCTACCCATCAAATATAGTTGCCATATTATTCGCAATTCAAGGTGAGCCACAATGTTTGATTGATTTTCTAACAATTGTCGATCAATTTTGTGTAAATTAGCAAATTCTTGGACCCACTATGTAAAACTTGTTGCAATTTTAGCCCTCCAAACTAGTTTATATACACAAGGACATGAGATTTTAAGCTCACAAAGATTTTAAAAATTATAAAGAAAGTGACAAATGATACAAGGTTAACACTTGACTTGAATTAGTTAGATATTTTTTCACATTTTTTTAGAAAATCCTAATCTAGAGTTGGGTTAACGAATAATAGATGTGTAGGAAGATATAAAACTGAATTAATGGAGTTCTCTTATAAATATCTCAAATACTTCATCAATAAATGTAAACACAGATATCCAAACATAGACATGTTTTTTAAAACATAAAACACCACAATCAAAATATGTGATTTCAACATATAAAATCACAAAATTTGACATCAACCTAGATAAAATGGAGCGAAAAGGATCTTTTTTATATCATGTGTCATGTGAGATGTGTCTATCTTAAAACCACGCATGATCTGAGTCCATCCTTAATTACTTTCCACACCTTGACATAAACAACATTTCTGTCGGTTTATTTATAGCTTGTTCTTACCCAAGTTACAAATGCCCCTTTGAAAAATGTTCACTTTTACATTCAAGAAAATTAGGAAATCCCTGTCAAACTTTTTGATACCAGTTTTATACCTAAACAAGATCTTAACACACAAATTTATGATCTTTCCTTTTAAATATTAAAATGTTAGAAAATGCGCAGTTTGCATTGATACAAAGAAATAGCGGTCATGGGTTTTGCTAATTTGAAAGTTAGGAACCCCTGGCCAGACAATCTGAGTGTGGCGATGGAAATTCACGAGATACATGATGTGAAGGCGGCTGAAAAAATATATTGCAATCTGTGTGGGGGAGCTTGACACCTTCTGATTATAGTCTTTGAATAAATACTGTAGTATTAATCTAGTGTCTGAACGTTAGGTTTGAAAACAACAACGCGGGAAGAACAAGGGAAGTCAAAGCCTTATATGCCCAATTCTCGTCAACAAGAAGAAGTTCAGGTTGGAAGATTGAAATTCTACTTTGTCTGCTATTGTAGTGCGTGATTGTCTGCTATTGTAGTGCGTGATTTTCTATTTATAAGGTGCTCGTCTTAAACCTTGTATTCATCCTCGAACGCTTTGTCTGGCCGATCATTGTTTGACATCCCAGAAATCAGACACAATTATTTGATTGATTCCTTAATTTCTATCAGTCAATCAATGGCCGTATTTCCATTGCCCCAGCTTGAAGATAATGCTGTATTATTACCCAGTTCCCAAACTAACTCAACGCAGCCTCAGCTATGTGACGTATGGAGAGATATACAAGGTGCCCATAATTGGAATGGTTTGCTTGATCCCATGGTGCCCAATTTGAAAGCTGAAGCTCTCAGATATGGGAATTTGGCACAGCTTTGTTACGACGCATTTGATGGCAAAAGCTACTCCAAAAACTACGGCACATGTTATCACAGTAAAAGAGATCTGTTCAATAAGATGGGCATGTCTGAAAGTGGCTACCAAGTCACTAAATATGTTTACGCCAATACTAATCTGTTAAATCAAGTTTTTGGTGAGAAACCAAAAGACCAAGGTGTTTGGTTGGGTTTTATTGCAGTTTGCACGGATCCAAATGAGATAAGAAGGCTTGGACGACGAGACATAGTGATTGCATGGAGAGGAACTCAGACTGCTGAAGAATGGATAGAAGACCTGAGAGATATTCTTGTACCTACAAGATTATCCTATAGATGCAAGAGGACAGGCAAAAACCAAGAGCATCATTTCGCGGATGGAGTACTAATTGAGAGAGGATTCCTGAGCTGCTATACTTCAACTGTCCGTCACCGTCAAGGCGCTGCAGGAGCCACTGTGAACATCAGCACCAGAGATTTGGTAGTCTCAGAGATAGAACGATTGATTCAAGTTTATGAAAAAGAGATGGACAATTTAAGCATAACATTTACGGGACACAGCTTAGGAGCTGCTCTTGCAACCTTGAGCGCTTATGATATCAAACAAATGCTTTGCACCAAGCATAATTTTCATCAAATTCCCGTCACCGTCTTCGCTTTTGCCTCTCCCCGGGTGGGAAATCTTGCGTTTGCTAAACGGGTGGAGGAGATTGGAGTGAAAGTGCTGAGGTTTGTGAACAAGCGTGACGTGGTTCCCAAAGTGCCCGGAGTTTGTATGAACGAGAACGTGGGATGCCTCAGCAAATTGCTGCATTGGCTTCCGTGGACATACTTTCATGTTGGCTTCGAGCTTCCTTTACACAACAATTCTCCATTCATTCAGCACACCCATAATCTTGCCTACTTTCATAATTTAGAGCTTTACTTGCATTTACTGGACGGGTATGTTGGAAGTAAGCAGCCGTTTTCTTGGAGTGGAAGAGATCATGCTCTGGTTAATAAGAGCTGTGATTTATTGCGCGAGAAATATGAAATTCCTCCAAAATGGTGGCAGGAACAGAACAAGGGCCTCGTTAAAGGTCCAGATGGCAAATGGACGCAGCCATCAGAAGAGGAATAATTCATGTCTCACTCAACTCCAGATGACATCAACGTCCAACGTTCTGCGCCGCAATGTCACCACAACTGTGTTGGTTATTGAATTATTCTTTTTATCTGGATGTATATATTTAACATGTTGTCACATTCATTATTGAATTAATTTAACTTCAAAGCTTAACCTTTAGCGTGAAATGAAATCAACTATGCAGGAGTTCATAGCTGTGGATGATACAAATTAGCTTTTGATTGTCATAGAAAACAATCACGTGTCATCAGTAATCTGATAGATAATAAAAGTACGCGTAAATCAGTATTGATTTTAATTATGAACATTGCTATTAAACAAGAGATAATACGCCTCAGCTCTGTTGTAGCCCAAAATACCTTCATACAAAATTTGTAAAAATAGTCAACAAGGGTAAGTTCTCAAATCTTTCTCTAATCCTCAGAATTAGTGACAATATGAATGTTCTAGTGCTATCTAAATCTACCGAGAACTTTAGTTGAGGATTGCATGTATGCATGCCATACTATCTATAATTATGAGATTACCAAATATTTGGTTTCTAGGTATATAGCTCTACACTAGCACATTTTATTGTCGCTCAATTGCACCCATACTTTAAGATTATACAAGTATACATCCAACACATTATAATTCTAAAACAATGATTGTCTAGGGATGTGACAATTATTGTGGAGGCTACTATGGTAATGCCGCAACTTCCCCATGATGGGGAGGCATTGCATTTAATTTATGAGAGCTTGAAGAAGACATAAGGGACTACAAAGAATCAAGTTAGCTTTCTTGATAAGGAACTAAATTGTGATGGTGAAAATATTGAGCTTCCTTCTTTACCAATCAATCTTATCAACTATCAACAAAATATAAAGGATGCATTTTTTATTCTTGATTTCATTTTTTGATTAAATCGTGAATGACAAGTGTATGATTTTAAGTTAGGAGCTTTACATGAGCTCAATACCAAATCCTTGAAATCAATTATGTATAATCCAAGGAAACTATAATACAATATCAAATAGCCAATTTTATTGGACAATAATTTCTTAAGTACTCTTTCTTTCTTATATATTTAATCATTTATTAAAATGCCACTTTTTGCCTAGTATTTTTGCAATCAGCCTACATACGAAATTTCATGGACTTGCTAAAGATGACCATAGATTCGGTTTGGACACATGCAATCTCCAAAATCTACTAATACTTTTTAGTTTTTTGGACTCGTTCCTTAGACAACAACATACAATGATAATATTGCACAATTATGAGTAACCCTTTCGGCTTACCAAATTTCTCATAGATAGATTGTTATCCATAGAATTTTTTCAATAACTTAGCAATATTACTCAATATGTATGGAGTTTTTAAAAAGGAAACGTTCTTTATTTTAGATCCACTTCTATTTGGATGGGAGTACAATAAAAAAAATGGGAAGCAAATCTTGAACCTCCTAAGATTCAAGTTAACGTAATTCAACCTAGAGATCATAGAGGACTTTTGGAAATAGGACCCTAAAAGTTTCAATTCTAGTAGGATAAAAAATTTAAGAACGAATCAGATTTTTATACATAAAAGTTAGCGTAAAATAGAAATAAGCTAGTGTTTGAGTAGCAAACTGTAGGATGTATATAAATAAAACAATGATCTATTCACTATCCTCCTCCCCTTTAAATATTACATACTATAATGTCTATTTTTTGTGCAAAATGAGTATCAAGCTCCACTTGAAGGAAGAACCATAAAAGTAAAGGTTGGACTAAGAAATAAATCATTTACCTTATTGGAAGTACAATTAAAAAATACACAAGATGTATATGAGTATTTTAAAACGTCGCTATTTATAAAACTTATGGGATAGTATCAAACTATCAGAATGCCTCATGGAATTTAGATTTCACCTTTGAAGGACTCATAGAGCGATTCGAACAAATTTGTGAGACACGAGAGCTACTATCCAACAACAACTCAAACTGCGCAAAATTTAGACGAGAACAACGCTCATGAGTAGCGGATTGCACCTAGTATTCAAAAACATTCCTGAAACTAAGCACAATCATACATGAACTGAACATAACGTCCAAAGTGGGTCCAAAGTGAGTGTGAAATTGTATTTGTAAGCAATCGACTACACTACACTATCAAGTGATCCATGCCCATCAATCAATTGGAATTAACTTCCTAGAAGTTGCATTCAAGATTTATGAGTAATATTTCACTTAGCTTTCCTGACCTAATAGATCAAGCAAAAACACCTTGTTTAGATGTACACAATGTCTAGGCCTATGACGTTCAATTAAAAAAACCAACATTAAATGAGTTCCATGCAAATTATGTTTCAAAACTATATATAAAATATGCAATATTCTAATAGCATTAAATCCTCTATTAACAATGAGTATTTGTAGCTACAATTGCTAGATTACATAGATAAATTATTATTGCATATATATTAATTTTTTATAAAAATATCCAAATACACTATAATATACACACTAAAAAACACTAATAGAGTAGAAATATTCCTTGCAGCCATATGATGGCATCTCATACCCTATCATATTCTAGACACAGAGACTTACATATGAAGAGAAATAAAACTGCATAAAAAGATTCAATAACTATGTATACCTAGCTCGTGGTAAACCTGTCCACAATCTTCACATTAGCCAAATAGAATTCCTTAACAGCCATATTCTATGATTACATCCTATGGCACTAAAATATGGAGCCTCGTAGCACCCAAAAACTAATTTAAAAAACACCCAAAAAATAGAGTCATTCAGATGGCAATATAAAAGCATGTAAATGCACTAATCTTCCATTGAGATTGAAGGATAATTGCTTCCCTTTGCCTGACTATAACCTCTCCTACACCTAAACCAAGAGTTCATCCTCAATTTCCTCCTTATGAGATAGGATATCAGTAGAAAATATAGTTAGGCAGTCTTATTCTAGACTTGCTTGTAATCCATTAGAGTGACACCTTTCTTTCTAACAAACATACTGAATGATACAACATGAACTAGGAAATATGATGTTTTTTTACTAAATGATACAATATGTTACAAATATGGAGACAAACATATCAAAATAAAGTACTCATGAAATAAGTTCACTAACAACATATATGTTGCTTTCTAATCAACAAAATATCACCAAATACCTCAATATGAAAACTCTTCTATAAAATGCATGCAAAATATTTGTCTTAATGACAATTCTCTAAAATTGGGGAAAATTATAAAAAAAGAGTTGCTACATCTGAGGTGGTGTCTTACATAGGTATTAGAGCTAGCGGTCTTGCCAACCTGTTGGGAGACTACCATCTATTAAAGTTTCTTGAGTTGCATGACATTTTGGAAAACATTCAAACTTGGTATATTATTGCATCTAAAGAAAATTAGATTGTGGGTCACTTATCAAAATATTTCAGTGATTTGATGAAGTGTATTCAACCTAGGAAATTATAGAAAGAAAAGTGGAAATTTGGCTCTTAATGATTGGAATAAAGTTGGAGTCTCCAATTTCTAGATAATTTTCTTATCAAGCTGATGTAATTGGAATTATGTTTGTCTAAGGTAGAACAATTATATTGCAGGATGTTGAATTGGTCCAACGGAAGCTTATGGAACATCCTCATGAGGATTAAGACTTGAAGTTGCCTCTTGTCTCAATGAGTTCTTAAGAATTACAATTCATATAACACTATATAATAATGATATAATGATGATGATTTTATAGATTATTATTAAAGAATTTCATGGGTTGTGTGGTACCAGAAGCCACTCTTTTGATAAGAGGGCTCAAAGTTTAAAAGTTATGGATAAGGTGAGATCATTTTTTAATTTTTATTGATCTCAAGTGCAATAATTTAATTATTTGAATGTTCCAATGATTCTTTACCAAAATAAAAAAACATCATGCATAAAATGTTAAGGCATCCATGTTTGCTTGATTTCAAATGAAGATGATGATATCTCTAAGAAGGTACAATTTTAATTTTTGGCCATTTTTAGAAAGGAACAAGATGTCTCACATATAGCTCGTAGGTTCTCATAAAAATTAGTAGAGTAAAAAATTGAGAAGCTTAAAAACTAGCTGACAAAATAGGAAGTGATTTCTTTTGGTTTACAACATACAAGATCCCACAAAAATAGATAGGAGTAAAAAGAGAAGTGATGTTTCACATGTCAAGAGGCTTGGACACTCAATCACATATGTGGTCCAATTGATAAATAAAATTAAATAGTACATTATAAATTGAAGCTAAGAATATTGCAGACATATTAGCTTGTTGTTATTGAACCGTTCATGAAGTAGGAAAAGAAAGAAAGGGCAAAGGAACTCAAGTAGGTGATTTAAGATCTTGAATAAATCCAAGAAGACTTTAGCTTCAAGTAGAGTCCTAATTTTGGACGTTAGGATGGTTGGTTTGAATTAGAAAGTGGTAATAACTTTTAAGTTTATTGATAGCCCATTGTTTGTTATGAGTGCTAATTTGACTTTCTAAAATCCACTCTTTGAGTTGGATGATGAGGTGACATCTAGTTGTTGATGAAACCAATGGGATGTGGGATTAAGGTGTTGTTTGTGGTCCTATGAGGTGGAGCCAATTGAATTGTCTATTGACCCACCCAAAATCATTGAGTCTTTACTTCTTGTAATGGACTATTATAGATTGAATTATCATGGGTTGACAGTTGAACTTGTCGGTTTATGACAAGAAAGGGAGTACTATTGCACGGTCTATATTTGTTGGGGTGCATACCGTTTTGATTGAATATATAAGTATCATCAAGTGTACTCTTAATGTGGCCCACATAAAATTACTATAGCACAACATCAACATGGTTAATTCACTATTTGGGTTGGTATCTATGCACAAGATGGAATAAGCATATGTCAAGATGTTGTAGAGCTAAAAAGAGATAATACTTGAATAAATTCCACATTATTAAAACTTTCTCACCATGTCAAACCATAAGTAATTTCAATGCCAAATACTAGGTGTGATTCTAATGTATTAATAAAGAACCAAAAATATATATAAATCTCATGCCTCAAACAAAAGCCTTAGACTTATAATATAATCAAGTAACGTATTTAGAACTTCACAAACTCTTGCCAAGGCATTAAAAATATTCCATATGCTCAAATTAAATATTAAATCTTTTTATTCATCATTAGACTTTATGAATCGATTCATTCATATTGAAAGTATATCATTACCAGAGGCAATATAATGCGCATGGAATAAATAGAGAAAAAACCAGTATTAATCTCCAACCTGCAAATTTGTCTCTTAAAAGGACTTCATAAATTTATCAAACTTACTTTCAACCCCCCTATGAAATCTCTAATAAACCATTCAAAATCTGAGATCGTCAATACAATGCAACCGCGAATGCTAATTGAAACTGCTTCAAGAATGAAACTAGGTTTTCATCCAATTCCTCCAAACTTGAGGGTTTCCATACTAGGGCTTCTCAACTAAAATCTAAAATCTTTTTGAGCTATACTAGAGAAAGAATAAACTAAGCATACCCAATAGAGACTCAAAGTGTCTTTTTATAACTCGCCAAGGGAGCTTCTAGAAACCCTTTTAAAATTCTCTTACCTTTTAATATTTGTCTTTTTAAAATGGGAAATAATAAATAGAACCTTTTAATTAACGTCTTTTTTATAACCTTATTAGATAATTAAATTAAGTTGTTATTAAATTTATGTAATTTTGACAACTTAAATTTTTATTATTTAATTAAATTTAAGGTCCAAATAAAGGGGACATTACACAAATAAATCTTATAGAAGGGATAAGTGTAATGTCCGCATTTTCATGTTATGTAGCTTTGTAGTTGGCTCTAATATTATGGGTGTGTATCGACCATATTAGAGTATTTTTTATGTTACCAACAAGATTGGATGGCCTAAAGGACTTAGAGGGTAGTTTTTGAGGTTATTTTAGACTTTTGGTGTGCTCTCCAATATTCTTGGAGAGAGAATCTATCTATAATAAGTGTCTCGATTATGTTTGGTTATCATCACTCCTATGCAGCCAATTTTAATTTTAATGCATTTAAACCAGTTTTACAACTCGGGTGTAATGTTGACCTATATTTAATTAAATTTATAGAGGTTGTATTGATTTAATTAAAACAATTTAGTGGGCATATTGGTATAATATCTTGTTGGAGAGAGAATGGAAAGTTTTAAAGGTTGGATTTGCCTAACCTTGTACCTAAGGTGCCCAAAATAATTAAATACTTAAATAAAGCACTTTTGGGGGTTATAAGGATTAATTAGTCAATAGGCTACACTTGCAAGAAAGCTTGCATATGGTGAGCTTGACGTTTTTGTCTCACACTCAAAAATTGGTTATTATGTCTTCTTTTTGTTTCTAGACATCTGAAACAACCAACTGTTCCTGTTGATGTTTCAAAGAAGCAATTGTTCTTATCAATGTTTCAAACAAGCAATATTAAAATAATTTTTGGGCAATGTGGGCAAACTGCATAGTATCGGGTGTGAAAACAAACCAACTCACCAGCCTCTCACTTCTCACATCTACTCTCTTTTAAAATGAGACAAATCTTGTCTCGCTAATAGAATCATTGTTCCTCATCTAATCAGCATGAACATAATGCACCCTAGACATGGTTTGTTAGTTGTTTGATCATGAAACATTTTTGAGCTATGTACATGCATTTATGTTCTCAATTACAATCAATCCTTTCAAAAGATATTTGCATTAATGCATTCGTACTACTTTCACCACCTCGATATTATATGAATATTCATTCTATCAACATTTGAAAGAAAGCAGCAACAAGGGTTTAAACAAAGCTAAGAAGAGCGGGAGAAGCAGGCAGTTTGTTGGGAGAAGTGTGATTTTGAAACATTTGAAGTTGACACAGCCCGGGTAGGGGATGGATCTGAGAACGGGCAGGGTGATGCGACACAGGATTCGAGTGGACAATAGGGGAAGGAAGAACCCAGATATTGTGACCTGACTAAAAACATTCAGGAGGACTCGGGTGGTAAGAGTCGGTATGATAACGAGAGACACAGGGTGTATCACTGGGGGAAGGATGAGGAAAAGACAAATCAGGAGACCTCCCCTTCATCATATCTTACACCAAAACCAATAGTTCATCCTCAAATTTCTCCTTATGGGATAGGATATCATTAGAAAATATAGTTAGGCAGTCTGATTCTAGACTTGCTTGTAATCCATTAGAGAGACACCTTTTTTTTTAACAAACATACCGAATGATACAATATGTTAAAAAATGATAATCTTTTTTAGTAGATGGTACAATATGTTACAATTATGGACACAAACATATCAAACTATAGTACTCATGAATGAAATTCATCAAGCAACATATATGTTGCATTGTTTTCAACAAACTATCACCAAATACCTCAATATGAAATCTCTTCCATAGAATGCGTGCAAACTATTTGTCTTAATGATAATTCTCTAAAATTGGGGAAAAATTACAAAAAAATGTTGCTACAACTGATGTGGTTTCCTACACAGGTATTAGAGGTAGTGGTCTTGCCAACCTGTTGGGAGACTAGCATCTATTAAACTTTCTTGAGTTGCATGACATTTTGGAAAACATTTAAACTTGGTAAATTATTGCATCTAAAGAAAATTAGATTGTCGGCCATTTATCAAAATATTTCAATGATTAAATGAAGTGTATTCGGCCTAGGCAATTATAGACAGAAAAGGAAGTGAAAAATTGGCTCTTAATGATTGGAATAGAATTGGAGTTTGTGCAATTTATAGATAATTTTCTTATTAAGCTGCTATAATTGGAATTATGTTTTTCTAAGGTAGAACAGTTATATTGCAGGATGTTGAATTGGTCCAACAGAAGCTTATGGAACATCCTCGTGAGGATTAAAACTTGAAGTTACCTCTTGTCTCAGTAAATTCTTAAGAATTATAGCTCATATAACACTATATAATAATGATTTTATAGATTATTATTAAAATATTTCATGGGTTGGGTGGTACTAAAAGCCCTTCTTTTGATAAGAGGGCTCAAAGTTTAAAATTTATGGACAAGGTGAGATCATTCGTTATTTTTATTGATCTCGAGTGTAATAATTTAATTCTCCGAATGTTCCAATGATTATTTACCAAAATAAAAAAATATCATGCATAAAATGTTAAGGCATCCATGTTAATTATTTTTTGCTTGATTTTAAATGAAGATGATGAATCTCTAAGTGGGTAAAATTTCAAATTTTGGCCATTTTTAGAAAGGAACAAGATGTCTCACATATAGCTTGTGAGTTCTCATAAAAATTAGTAGAGTAGAGAATTGAGAAGCTTAAAAACTAGTTCACTAAAAAGGAAATAATTTATTTTGGTTTACAGGATAGAAGATTCACCAAAAAATAGATAGTAAAAAAAATAGAAGTGATGTTTCACATGTCAAGACGCTTGGACACTCAATCAAATATGTGGTCCAATCAATAAATAAAATTAAATATTACATTATAAATTGAAGCTAAGAATATTGCAGTAGTTGATGAATTTTATTTTGACCAAGGGATTGTTCTAACTTGTGAGCCTAAACTATGTAAAGAGTATGACATTAAGGTGCCGATTTGGAGGACCAATTAGAAAATTCTTTTCAAGATGCTAGTTTTGAGACACATAGTCTGAAGAATTTGTTGAAGGTCGGTGAGGATATAATTGTGGTACCCTTATTCTATTTTGATGACACTCACAAGATCATGGAAGTCCTCTATTTGAAGGACCTAATTTAGAGAAGACATTTGGGGATGGAAGGTAAATTTAATCTTGCAAATTTATGAGTGGTAAAAGAAGCTTTACGGTCCATCAAATATGGTTAGGATTACTTTTAGAGAGATATGAAATCATAAAAATTACTGAAGCTTTTGCTAATTCATTGAAAATTAAATAAGATGAAGTTAATAAGCTCACCTTGGACCTTAAGGATAGTAAGGAGGCCTTGGAGAATACACAAATGATTCCTCTAGAAGCAAAATATTAGCTTGTTGTTACTGAATAGTTCACGGAGTAGGAAAAGAAAGAAAGGGAAAAGGAACTCAAGTAGGTGATTGAAGATCTTGAATAAATCCAAGAAGACTTTAGCTTCAAGTAGAGTCCTAATTTGACATGTTCAAATTTTGGACGTTAGGATGGTTGGTTTGAATTAGAGAGTGGTAATAACTGTTAAGTTTATTGATAGCCCATTGTTTGTTATGAGTGCTAATTTGACTTTCAATAATCTACTCTTTGAGTTGGATGATGAGGTGACTTCTAGTTGTTGATGACACCAATGGGATGTGGGATTAAGGTGTTGTGTGTGGTCCTATGAGGTGGAGACAATTGAGTTGTCTATTGACCCACCCAAGATCATTGAATCTTTACTTCTTGTAAACGACTATTATAGATTGAATTATCATGGGTTGACAGCTGAACTTATCAGTTTACGACAAGAAAGGGAGTACTATTGCACGGTCTATATTTGCTGGGGTGCATACCATTTTGATTGAATATATAAGTATCATCAAGTGTACTCTTAATGTGGCCCACATAAAATTACTATAGCACAACATCAACATGGTGAATTCACTATTTGGGTTGGTATCTATGCACAAGATGTTGTAGAACTAAAAAGAGATAATACTTGAATAAATTCTACACTATTAAAACTTTCTCACCATGTCAAACCATAAGTAATCGAAGATAATAATATTGCAGTAGTTGATGAATTTTATTCTTACCAAGGGATTCTTCTAACTTGTGAGTGTAAACTATGTAAAGAGTATGACATTAAGGTGGCTGATTTGGAGGACCAATTAGAAAATTCTTTTCAAGATGCTCGTTTTGAACACATAGTCTGAAGAATTAGTTGAAGGTCATTGAGGATATAATTGTAGTTTCCTTATTCTATTTTGATGACACTCACAAGATCATGGAAGTCCTCTATTAGAAGGACCTAATTTAGAGAAGACATAGGGAGATGGATGGTAAATTTAATCTTGCAAATTTATGAGTGGTAAAAGAAGCTTTAGGGTCAATCAAATATGGTTGCAATTACTTTTAGATAGAGATGAAATCATAAAAATTACTGAAGTTTTTGCTAATCCATTGAAAGTAAAATAAGATGAAGTTAATAAGATAACCTTGGAGCTTACGGATATTAAGGAGGCCTTGGAGAATACACAAACCATGCTTCTAGAAGCCAAAAATTAGCTTGTTGTTACTGAACAATTCACAAAGTAAGAAAACAAAGAAAGGGCAAAGAAACTCAAGTAGGTGATTAAAGAGCTTGAATAAATCCAAGAAGACTTTAGCTTCAACTAGAGTCCTAATTTGACATGTTCATATTTTGGACGTTAGGATGGCTAGTCTGAATTAGAAAGTGGTAATAACTTTTCAGTTTATTGACAGCCCATTGTTTGTAATGTGTTCTAATTTGACTTTTAATAATCCACTCTTTTTGTTGGATGATGAGGTGACATTCAATTGTTGATGACACCAATGGGATGTGGGATTAAGGTGTGGTGTGTGCCTATGAGGTGGAACCAATCGAATTGCCTATTGACCCACCCAAGATCATTGAATGTTTACTTCTTGTAATGTACTATTATAGCTTAAATCATCATGGGTTGACAGTTGAACTTGTGGGTTTACCACAAGAAAGGGAGTACTATTGCACAGTCTATATTTGATGGGGTGCATACCATTGTGATTTAATATACAAGCATCATCAAGTGTACTCTTAATGGGGCCCACATAAAATCATTGTAGCACAACATCAACATGGTGAATTCACTATTTGGGTTGGTATCTATGCACAAGATGGAATAAGAATACCTCAAGAAGTTGTAGAACTAAAAAGAGATAATACTTGATTAAATTCCACATTCTTAAAACTTTCTCACCATGTCAAACCATAGGTAATTCCAATGCCAAACATTAGGTGTGATTCTAATGTATTTATAAACCACCAAAAGATTAAAGAAATCTCATGCCTCAAATAAAAGCCTTAGACTTATAATATAATCAAGTCACGTATTTAGAACTTCACAAACTCTTGCCAAGGCATTAACAATATTCCATATGCTCAAATTAAATATTAAAGCGTTTTAGTCATCTTTGGACTTTATGAATCAATTCATTCATATTGAATGTATATCATTACCAAAGGAAATATAATGCTCACAAAATACATAGAGAAAAAAAAAAGTATTAATCACCTACCAGAAAATTTGTCTCTTAAAAGGACTTGATAAATTTATCACACTTATCTACAACCCCACTATGAAATGTCTAACAAACCTTTGAAAATGTGATCAATATAATGCAACCATGGAGCCATGAGAGAGATAGACATAATGACCCATCCTCTAAAAAAAGAAAATAGGGGTTATCATAAAGCTTTCAAGGCTAAAAACATCCACCCCATGGGGATTTGGAAGGATCCCCAAACCCAAAGTGTTGGGTTTTAACCTGGGTACCTAAACCAAGAAAGAAAAACCCAAACAGAAAGTCTAAGGAAAACAGCCATCTCAAACCTCTCCAAGCATCTACTCACAAGAAGATAGGCAAGACTCACCTCCACCTCAATAGGAGTTGGGATTGTTAGGATAACCGGTGAACAAATGAGAGGGGGGGGGTGAATCAATTGTTAACAAATTATAACTTTTAGCCCACAATACAACCTTAAAAAAGTCAAGTACCAATAAAGAACAGACATATGTCGGTAGGAACGGATACTAGTAAACAATACAACTTAACAATTAACCATATAGAGCAAATATGAAAAAATGAGAAATGGAGGGAACAGCACAAGCAGAGGGAAATTTGAATTCTGGAAATGGAGGGAATAGCGAGGTTGGGTCCTCTGGTTCTACTGCCTCTGCAGCTCAAGGACAAGCGATGGATGATGAGGATGGGAGACTAGATGGGGACCCACGGCATCGGGACCCTCCTTTGGACCGCAAAAAGATGAAAGATTTTCCAAAATCGGGTCCCGAGGGTGTGAAAGCTGACTTAGAAAAGACTACAGAGGTGAAGGCTCTCAAACCTTAGATTATTCTTTTTGCAAATAAACCAACTGGAAAATTGTCCTTCCCCTTTGTGGAAGACATCTCTGATAGATAAACGGGTAGATTAGCTATTGTTGTTCCAAATTTGGTTATTGATCATAGCATTTCTTTAATGGCCTTCTCTCTGTTGGGAAAGTTTGTTGGACCACGACCCAATATTGGGGATGTTAGATCATTTGTTAAGAGAAAATGGAGGCTGAAAGGACAGGTTGATGTTTTAGCCCTGTCAAGGGGTTTTTTTGTTTTTTCCTTTTCTTGTCAGGAAGATATGGAAGCAACATTAAGCGGTGGACCTTGGACGTTTGGTAAATCTTCCCTATCCATGAGAAAATGGTCTCCTAATATGGAACTCAATGATTCCTTCTTTGAATCTGCTCTGATCTGGGTAAGGTTGTCAGGCTTGCCGCTTGAATTATGGGTTGAGGACGTTTTCTCAGGAATAGCGAACTCCTTTGGGGAGCTTGTTGTGATAGATCCAACGACTGCAGCTCGAAAGAGACTGGTTTATGCGCGCATTTGTGTCAATATTTCGCAAAAGATGGATCTTCCTAGCTCTATTGATATAAATTCCAAACTTGGTTTATGGGAATAGACAATAGAGTTTGAGTCCCTCCCCTTTGTGTGCTTTTCCTGTAAGAAAGATGGACACTGGGATAAGGCTTGCCCTAGCAACCCCAAAAAACCTATGAAGGTTAACAATCCCCATAAATACATATGGAAAGAAAAGAATAATATTAAGGTAGATAGTAGAGTGAAAGGAGGAAGTGGAATTCATGGTAACATAAAAGACTTATCAAAAGGTGATAGAAATGCTAACCCTCTTAAGGCTCCCCTTTTGAAGGAAGATAAAAATAATGAAATCAGTGGATTTGAGATCAAATCAGTCAATATTTTTTAGGTCCTACAGACTCAGGAGGATGAGAATGTAATCATTGAAGAGATTCTTGAAGAAGGTGAGATTGAGGATGCAACTGAAGCTCAACATGAGGCCCTTCAATTTTCAGCGATAAAAAGAGATAAAGAGAGCCCAAATGATTTGGAAGGACATGAAGTTAATTATGGAAGGAAGAACAAGTTCAGATTGCCTAAGGTTAATCTAAATGCATTACTCCAGAATGTTGGAGTTGACACGCCCACTTCATCCCAGAAAAGAGGAGAATTGTGGAATAACATGCAAGCTGATCTCAGAGATGAACATGAGGAAGAAATAACAGGGAATGGAAAAAAGAAGGTGGGATGCCCTAATGGGGTGAAAACTAGGACCAGATCCAAGGCAAATATTGGTCTATCCAAATCTCCGCAGGGACATAAATCCATGAAATGGCATAGGGACTAGGAGAGTAAGCAAAACATAGCTGATGGAAGGCAGAAAACTATACAGGAATCCTTCCCCTAGGTTTCCAAATGAAGGTAATCTCATGGAACATTAGAGACCTAAATGGTCTCAATAAACAGGATATATTATGGAATCTCATTAGAGACCATAAGTCAGATATTATCCTTGTGCAAAAAACCAAAATGAGTAAGGAGAAAGTTGAGAATTTAAATTTCTTTAAAAATGGAGGGGTCTGTGGTAGTAGCTCAAATGGGGCCTCTGGTGGGGTGGCTATTTTTGGAACAAGAAAACTATTTTAGGAGATATGATTGATGAAGATGATAATATCATATCTATGAAAGTTAAAAGCATCTCTTAAGGAAAGGAATGGGTAGTCACAAATATCTACGCCCCTAATTCCAAAGCTACTAGGAGTAAATTTTGGGATAAAATCCAGCAAAAAAGAAGATCTTTCCCTAAGGACAGTTGGTTGTTGATGGGAGATTTCAATACTCCTTTGCAAGGAACTGAAAAATTTGGAGGAACTCAAGCCCAACTAGATAGCAGATCTGATTTGATGGACTTCATCAATGTCAATGCTCTTATTGATATTGATCTCACTCGAGCTTCTTACACCTGGTCTAATCGCAGGGACGGAGAAGACCTCATTTAGGTAAGGCTTGACAGATCCCTTATTACTTATGATTGGATACTTTCTCATAGATGCTCCTTATCATTTGTCAATAGAATTGGCTCGGATCATTATCCCATTTCCTTTGTTGCTGAGTCCATTAAGAGTAAACAGTGCTTCCCTTTCTGGTTTCAGAAAATGTGGATCTCTCACCCCTCTCTGGAAAAATCCATTGCCAACTGGTGGAATATTGATGTGGATAGAACAGCCATGTACAAAGTTGCTAAAAAACTTAGAAACGTCAAAAATAACATTAAGATCTAGAACAAGAAGGTCTTTGGTGATATTTTTCAATCAAAAAAAAAAGTTGAAGGAGGAATTAGAACATATCTAAAACTCAATACAAAAAGATGGCTGTAAAAAGTATCCCAAGGCTAAGGAAGATGAATATATTATTCAAACTTCACAATATTATTTCTAGGGAGGAAATCTATTGGAGACAGAGATCCAGGGCTATTTGGGTGAAAGTTGGGGATAGAAATACTAATTTTTTCACATGACTTCTATGAAACATAAAGTTGTGAATAGAATTTCCAGATTAATTGCTGAGGACAAAATTATTCTTAAGGAGGATGATATTAGGGATGAAGCTGTTAGTTTCTTTTCTCAACTCCTCACCAGTAGCAAGGAGATTGATTCTGCTAAGCAACAGGATCTGGTTGACATCATCCCCAAGATTATTGATCCTAACCAGAATAAGGCCCTTTTTGTTATCTCCTCTGCTGAGGAAATTAAAAAAATGGTCTTGTCCTTTCAGGGGGATAAGGCTCCGGGATCTGATGACTTCCCCATGTTTTCGCTACTTCAGCAAGAGTTGTTGTCCTTTTCTATTAACAAAGATTTTGATGATGTGTTCCTCTCGAAGAGTAATCCTAGAGGCGACTTCACGGTTGCCTCAGCCTATAAAAACACATTTACCCAAATCAGCAACTCAATATGGGGTAAAGTTTGGAATAGAATTCTTATCCCTAAAGTCAACATGTTCTTTTGGCTTGCTACTCACAATAGGATTCTTACTATTGATAACTTGGCCCGAAGAGGTTTTATGTTCCCCAACAGGTGTGAGCTATGTCATAAAGAGGAAGAATTAGTTGATCATCTGTTCATCCATTGCTCCTTCTCTTGGGAAATCTGGAGTAAGTTTTGGGTGAATTGGAAAGTTGATTGGGTTATGCACAACAATCTCAAGGAAATTATTTGGCAATGGATCTTTCCCACCAAATTTCCTCTTATCAAGAACCTTTGGTCCTTAATCCTTCCCATGACTTGTTGGGGCATCTAGAAAGAGAGAAATAACAGAATATTTAGGGAAGCTAAGTGCACTTCTCAAGGGGTCTTTGAAAAAGTTTGCAGGGCTATAAAAGAAAACATAAATATTCCTCACAGAAACAACAAACAATGGTTTTTTGCTGATATGAATGATATTGAAAAAGGCATCCTTATTTAATGGAATTTAATCCACAAAGTCTACAGATATGACAATAAGACAAGGAGAGAAAATATTATTTGGAGATTTCTTTATCATGATTGGGTCAAGGTGAATTTTGATGGAGCTGCTAAAGGCAACCATGGGAAGTCCGGTGGGGGAGGAGTCATCAAAAATGCTCAAGGTGTTTGCATTGCTGCTATTGTTTCTCCTTTTGGAGTCCAAAATAATCATGTGGCTGAAGCTCGGGCTATGCTAAAAAGCCTCCAGCTTGCTCAGGGATTCAATTTTTAAAAAAATTGGTTGGAAGGGGACTCCCTCAATATCATTCAGGCTCTTAAAGGTACTAGTTCTTCCTCTTGGAATATTACTAATACTATTGAAAGTGCTAAAAAGTTATTAAATGACTATGTTAGTATTCTCATAACTCATACTCTAAGGGAAGGCAATAAGGTTGCAGACCTTTTAGCTAATGAAGGGGTCAATTTAGAGGTGGATGCTAAATATATCAGAGAGGCCCAATGTAAAAGGGATGTTAGGGAGCAATTATTATTTGATCACATCAATGGTTCAAGTTAAAATCATGATCACTTTTTGGGGTCCAGAATCCAAAGACAGAGATTGGGGGCAAGCGAACTGTCAGTTAATGATTGTTTTTAGGCATCATTTTTATGATCATTTGTGTGACGGGGATTATAATAATAAGTGTTGGATCTCTGCGGCCATTATTATTTACTTCTTTAAAATCAAAGATGGTACTCTGTTCTGCGATCCCAGTATTTTGCTCAATAGCCTGTGTTTAAGTCTTGGCCTGCAATTTGTGAGATATACTATTAGAGACTTCAACCTGCTGTTCAACATGAGAGGTAACCTAAACCGGAACGAGCCCTCTGGTTGCGAGAACTGGAAAAGTGAGCAGAAAGTGTGGAGGAGGCTCCATAGACATGGATTCACCAACTATATGGAAAAGCTGCATGGTAGCAGAAAATCAGTGTCTCAAGGCTTTGCTAAGGGTTGGAACAGCAACAGAGTCACTTTGTTTGGGGAGACCTGGAAGATTGATGAGGATTTGGTTGCGGAGGTCACGAGACTTCAAAAGGAGGGCACAAAGTTCTACAGAGACTGAAAGTTTGCTGCTGAAGCGATTAAAAACTTCCCAAAAACTGAGGATGAGAAAGCTCGGCTTGCCAAGCAAGACAATGTTTCTTACTACCTCCCCCAGCAGGTAAAGTCTTTTTGGCAGAAAATGCTAAGGGTTTTGATGGAATTCCTGACTGTTGATGGTAGATTTACTAAAGTCTACAATTATCATTTTGCATTTCTCAATCATTTCTGCCATGGGGTTAAGATTTCTTTGCCCTTTTATTTAGCATCATCCCTGAATGAGAGCTTGGCTGACCATGCCAAAAAGCCCAAATCTTACCCCATAGCCCATTAGAGGCTTATTTTTCTCATTTACGAACACCTAAAGAAAAAAGATAGTGTTAGAAAGGATGATAACCAGGTAACAAATGCGCATATTTCTGAGAGTTGTAATGACTCTGAGTCTGAAGATGATTTGTCGAATGCCCCTACCCATAAAAAAGGGAGAGTTGACATTGATAATGTGGACACAGAGGTGAATGATGGTATGGAGGAACAGGAGAAGGAGGCTGAGATTGAAGTGGAGAGTGAGAAGGAAGAGTATGCTGGAGAAGAGGAGGAAAGGAAAAAAGATGCCAATATTGAAAACCCTGATTCTAACCCTATGGGTTCAGATAGCAGGAATTTTACCCAGAACTCCATGGAGGAATCCAACCCTAAATCCATGAGCTCTAAGCAGGAAAGGGATACGGCAAAAACTATCTTGAATGCCACTCAAAATTACACGCTAGAGTCTTTCAATTTTCAGAAGTGGGTTATTGAAAATATTACCAGCATTCAGAGCAAACAGAGAGACCTGGAGAATAAGATTCACAATTTGATCAAGTATACTAATTCGGGGAAAAAGAGTGCGGAGGTGGAAACCAGTGAAGCAGAGGATGAAATTGAAATGGAGGACTGGTCGGAAAAAGATCTTATAAAAGGGGATTTGAAACATCTGGAGGATGTGATTAGAATTGTAAAAGAAAAGACTGAGGTGGATAATGGGATCATCATCAATCGAGTTGCTAAAACTGAGAAGGCATTGAAAAACTTCATGAACCACAGTCTTGAGGTCTTGAGAATCTCGTCTCAAAACATGAATGCCTTGGTGGATCACTTACAGAGGAAAAATAAGAATAAGGATTTGGTAATCATTGATGATATACCGACCTCCACCTCTACTCATCAAATCTCCAGGTGAAGGACCAGGCAGACAACCAGTGATATGGAGACAAAGATGAAAGGCATTCAGCTAAAATAGGAGAACAATGATGTAAGAGAAGCCGCTAAGACCATGATGTTGTTGGTTCAGAATGCAAAGAGTCTATTAAAGTTTTTATTTGATATGTAATGTTGGAGTTTGGATGCCAGTTTCTCGTTGGCTCTGTGTTGTCCTTTTATCCTAGCTGTTGGTTTTTTTTGCATCTTTTTTGTCTAGGTCTTGTCTTCTCTAGTTTCTTTCATGCTCATCCTTCATAATGTAAGTGGGTTTCGGGTCCCTTAAAACCTGATTTTCCTTAATCAAAAACAATTAACCATATAATCAATGCAAAGAAACCATACCACATAACACCATGATTTTGGCATGGAAAACCCAGAAAGGGAACAACCATGGTGGTAAACCTACCCACAGTTAGATGATACTTCTGCAAAAAGTATGTGTTACAAGAGGGGCCTGCACTTGCAGGAAGGCACACTGCCTAGAGCATACTTCTCATTACAAAAGAGTCTCACTGACTATAGAGAGGCTACAACCCTCTCAAGATAAATGGACAACAATCCATAGAGTGAACTGTTGGAAATAGCATCTACCATTCCTGATTACAGTCCCGGTTAAGCTCAATGTCGGAGGACTAAATCCTCTTTTGAATCCAATTCGATCACCAATGATCGATCAACTCCTTTGTCTGAATGATATTACAATATTCGCACATTACATTCCTTGATCATGACCTTTTCAATAACCATGATACTTTACAAAGAGTTTCTACCTCTTATTTATACAAACCTTAAGGCCTAAACCAATTAGGTCAGCCACCTAAAGATATTACAATAATATCATTACATAATTCCATTTACAATGATATGCCATGTCGGCTTAAGACCAAAACAATAATAACAAATCCATAAATCATCTCGAATCATCCTGGTAACATGTAGAGTACACGATAGCATGATACCGATCCATAACCTAGATAGGTACCAGACCTATTCTGGGTCCACCATGCCAAAGCAATATCTTCAAGCATTTGAAGCATGATCAAAGAACATCTTCAGCATCCTGAAGTCCATGAAGAAGTTGCACCTACACCAATTATGCATCATGTCACAATTCCTCAATGAAAGCTCTGTCGGTAAAGCCTTAAACTAGTGTTGGTAAGGGTTTACCAAAGTGTATGATAACATCCAATTACCAAGCCAATACCAACTGACCAAAACATGTTCATGGAGCATATAACTCATAAAATCCAATATACTTCACTGATCCAAACATGTCGGAAGTGTCAACAGATAATCTCTTCTTTCGGTAACACTAGATCTTCTATCGGTAACCAAAACTTGTCTGTCGGTAACCATCCATATCAGCTAGTGTTGACATCAATGACAAAATGTACATCAATGCAACACATAATCAATTCATCCATAATGCCAACAATCTCCCCCTTTTGGAATTAATGGCAACACTAGAGGTGAAAAACATCTAAGTACCAAGAGATTCCAAACAAGTCTCACCCTGTGGAAGACAACCAACGATCAATAGCTCTCCCCCAATGAATGATATCTTTGTAAGGTTCGGAATGATTTTTCACATTACTATCACTCCCCCTTTGATATCAATGCCAGAAATCTGACAAAAATATCAAAGCAATGATATAAACCTTTGAATCTCAAAGTTCACTACTCCCCCTGAGTACTAGCACCACTCATTAGTGCCAAAATGAATAATGTCTCTGATAATACATGTCTGACTGATGACAAACTTCATCAATCAAGTCTCTATTGGAGGGGCAGAAACCCCTAACCTGTATCTTAAATATTCAAATGATTCGTTAGACAACGGTTAAGTGAATATGTCTAGCCCCTAACCACTATGGAGAGCATGAAATTCTAGCCCATTTCAAAAAAAATTGCACCCAAAAAGGAGCAAAAATGTGCAAGTTATGGCCATTTGAAGTTGAACTGCAAAATCAAAAAACTCAATGAGAGGGGCCTGCAAAATTTTTTAAAAATGATGACGTGGCGCTGATGTCAGCAATTCACTGTGTTAAATTTGATGGCTGTATGACCGTCGCAAAAACTTTGCCTCCCCACTGACTGGGCGTCCGTACTATAAGGACTGTTGACTGTGCAGGTCGTACCGTACGGATTTGCTCACTGGGTGGTGTGGGTCAGCTCTACATGGCAGATGACGTGGTGGATGACTGTGCGTACGGGTTTTACCCGCAGGCCAGTGGCGGACGCGGGGCCGCCTGTTTTGGTGGTCGCCGACGGAGGGAGCGGCCGGAGTCGAGGGGCCGATGGAGTCTATGTCCCGGCCGGCGGGATGGGGCTGTGGTTGCCGAAGAGGAGAAGTGGTCCCGACGGCGGCGACGGGGATGGCGGGTATCGGCACAGGCGGTGGCTGGTACAGGCAGGGGCGGAGCGTGGCGAGGATGGGACGGTCAGTGCTGACAGCGATAGATGGGAGGATGAAAGCCGAGGTGGCCGATGAGAGGAAGGGGCCGCCACTGAGGACACCGAAGGTGGCGGCGGCACGGGCGATGTGGACCGGTGCTGCAGACCTGCAGGGTATGGCAGGTCACAGGGGGGGTCAAAATAGGCCGACTTTATAACCAAAATTCATGGAAACATCCTTCTAGACGCAATGGCAGGGTCGGATCTGGTCTAGGACACCTCCAAAAGATGTTGCTCTTCAGATCTGCCTCTTGACATCGCAATAATGCCTCTTCAAGATGAATCAATGAAGCCCCAATGGCTCTGATACCATGTGAGATTTTGCCAAGATCAAGAGCTCAATGAAATGTTCAAAATAGAGACACAATATAGGACAAGAATAAACTATATTCTCATCAATAGAAAATGATCAATAATATCAATTTACATACAATGTAGATGAGCTTGCTTATATAGGCAAGGCTAGGGATATGTGAGCACACAAACATGACATGTGGCTCAATAAGAAACAAGGGTAGGTAGGAAATAGGTGTGGGTAGGTAGGAGAAATAATATAATAGTCCACATGAGGTGGATCACCCACTGAATGTGGAGTGTAACAACAAGATCAACACCATAAAAGGTGGAATTTCTTCTACACACACTATCCCAATGTGGCACAAACACCCAAGTGTCTCATACCCAAACTATTATGAAATGCATTTCCTAAGTAAACTTAAGTAAGTGTAACAATATCCAAGATGAATAATTATTTACACCAACACCTTATTCTTTTTTTTTCTTTTCCTTTTTTTTTTATGCCATATGGTTTCTTTATAATGGGCTCAATGTTGGACCTCCATCCCATTTTTTCCTTCAATCTCTCAAAGTATTCCAAATAGTAACATAATTTATCACAAGAAATCTCACAGAAAGCACACAATTTGGCTAAAAATTTTCTAAGAAGTCTACCAGAAATAGATTGTATGTTTTTTTATAATTAGAGACTCATAATTTGAATTACTATTGGACTTGGATTAATCTACTAATAATTTTTTAGTATTAACATTTCTTTAGTTGAAAATTAAATTTAAAATGTAATTAAAATACAAACATTACATTGAAAACTTTTCGCTTCACTTGTTGATCAACATTAGTCAATTTTTAGTCTCTAATTAAAATAGTTGATAAATTTTAACAAATGATGGGTATGTACTTGTTTCTAATTTGGTATTTACTGTTTTGGTCATCTACCATGTTGGGTGAATGCATTTTCCTAAATTGTGTCATATTAAAAAAACTCTAATTTACACCCATTAGGCATGACATGCAATGCGTTCGAAGCTTGATCTCTTTGCATTATATAATTTTTAAAAGCTAATCTTTGTTCATATTTTGATTGATGTTTTTTACTCTATTTTGATTAGTTGTTGTTAGTTAGAGTATTATAGTTGAAGGAATTCCTGAACTAAGTAGGAGAATACCACATAGTTTGTAAGCGATTTGTAATAGGAAACTAGTAATATTCATCACGTGATAACAATTGCAAGCTCAAGAAGATGAACAAGGCATTGACTTAAAACCACTAGTCATTTTATTGTTGGGGAGAAGGAGAATATAATTTTAAAATTTTACATGTTTTATCGTTCAGCTAGGTAATTGAAGATTTTTGAGAGAGATGAAATTGTTATTATTAGGTTTCTAATGTTTTCAAATTTTGATTTCCTAGAACTTTTGAATGTCGAAGAAGAAAGATTCATTAAATCTTGATTACTTTTCCCAAATGAAAATGTTTTGTTGCACACCTAAATTATTTTTTAAGTTAACTACAAAGGTGACTTGTTTTTCTATAGGTAAGATATGCTTATAACTTTAAGTGCTTAAAGGGAAGTACAAATTATATAATTTGAACTATGACTCTAAACTTTTATTTGAAATGGGGTGGGTTTTGTTGTTCACTAGTTTCAGCAAATAATTTTTTTCAATTCAGTTTATTCGGGGCTTTGGTTGATATGATAATTTCAATGTGTTGTGGTGTGTTTAATATGTTTAGTTAAGTGTTTAGAACATTATGTAGATAGTGAATTTGTTATTTAATAGGCAAGGAATTTTTGGAAGCTTGGTCCAAGGTTTATTAAGAAAGATTTTTTATTTTTTGATTATTTCTTCCTATTTCAATCTTTTTTATAATTTGTTTGTTCTAATGAATTTTAGTTATCGCTCATAGTTAAGTATAATTGTGATTTGTCTCATTATATAGCTAGGAAATGGCTCCAATGTTTTCATACTTAGGGAATTAGGATATCTAATATTCAAGCTATAGCCCAATACATAGATTTGATCCTAGTGGAGATAAAGACTTGCATTGTAATTTCTTTTTTGTTGAATTCTGTGCAGGTAGGATGATATGATTTTTTTTTTCCATACTAGCTATGTGATGTCACTGAATCTTGATCCCTAGGCACTTAAAAATATTTTTCATACAAGATTTGTGACATTTCTATTTTTTCTTGCTTTGTTAATGATTTCTTGTTATGAAAATTTCAATCTTCTTGTGGAAATATTTATGAACTCTTTTAGTTTTGAGGCCAGATACCCATGTAGTATTATTACTGCTTAGTAATTGTTTAAGATGGTGATTTGCAATTTAATCTCATTTCTTGCTTCAATACTGTAAATAGCAAAATATGTAAGAAAAAACATAACGTGCTATAGAAAATTGACAATGTTTGTGGAAAAGTAAATTTATTACATTAGTTGAATTTATAACACATAAGGTATTAAATGTATTTCAATCGTGTTCTCTCAATACTAAGGCATGTTTAGTAAGAGAAACTTGTTGATATTTATATTATAGCATTCTTAGTCCCATTTTGATATGCTTACCATTTGTGAAGTGTAAATTTGATTTGATTTCTAAATTGTAATTATTTTGTGGAAAGCTAAAGTATTAGGTATCTATTCTCCAATAATCAATTTTATGTATTAAACTTTTTCAAATGGGGTTGCTTATTATTATGTCTTTTAAAACATGTACAGATTTTCAAACCAATTATTTTTGAAATTTTATCTCTAATGTACAATGATTAATGTATATATGATTGTGTATTTTAAAACATGTTTATTTTTTTAAACCAACTATATTTAAAAAAATCATTTTGTAGGTTTAATATTCAATACTTAACGTGGAGTTGTCTGTCAATCTTTCATTTATTTTACAAATGGGAAATATATATGATGTTTCTTAACTTGAATTTTTTTATATTGTTTGTTTATTCAAACTAAAGCACTTCCTTTTTATTTATTTAAATGACTCTCGATAGTAATTTGTATTTATTCCAATTTATTTATGTGTTTCTATTTGTAATATCTACTGCACCTTACATTATCCTAACTTCTAATAAATTTGTAAACTAATTCCTATTTCCAATATTTGATTTATTTAATTTGGACATTATTGTATTTCTTAAATACCTTTTGTTTACACTTAAATATGTGATTCGATTTAAATATTTTACTTCTAGATGTGACCATGTAGATTATTTATTCAATATTAAAATATGAAATTAATTATTTGATTCATTGTTAAAAGATTAAATTCATACTTACTATTTATAATTCATATTAGAAAACAAAAAAATGTTATGATAATTAGGACAAAGAATAATTAGTGCACAAAAATATTTGTCCTTATCAATAATCAAAGATTGTAAAAAATCTCAACAATTTTCTCCTCCATAATTAACATTTTTATTAGTTTTTTTAGGTCATTACAAATCCTCAACAACAAATTCAAATAATTGATTTCAAGTAGTGATTTAGAAGTCAATGCTTCATTACCATCGATTGGCACAAATGTGTTTGTGAAATGGAGTGGGTTTAATGAAATAGACATCCAAAATTTTGCACATTCTCTTTCGCTTAATTGTAGTCGGACTGTTGAACAAGTAGAAGTAACAAGATCTTGTACATGTGATATCAAAGAGTTTGAATTCAGGGAAATGGAATAAATTGTAATTAAGTTTCATGTAACATGCATGGAATTATTTGGATTTGGTAGTTTCCTACGGGAAATGTATTGTGATGATTATTATTGAGAGGGCAATGCTCCTATTATCCGTTGTGCATTTCAAAACCATATGAATCATACGTAGTATGGTATTATTGTAGTTCCCTATGTGGTTTACCAAGAACTGAACTTGTATGACCCCTTTCACATAAATAAATTGTTGGAAGTTGTTTAACTTATTTCATCAAAGTCTTACATTGTTTTCTCTTATGTTTCATGAAGAGATGTTATAAGTTAACTTTATATAACTTTTTTTTAGTCATAATACAAGTTTCTCAATCTATACTTTAAACCCTTTCACATTAAATTTCTCGCTTTAACCCTATGTTGTGTGCAATAGAATGAGACATTTCAGTTGTTTCTATAATATGGATGATTTAAATAACACACCCATTATTTATTCTAACTAAATTCAAACAAATATTGTAATTAATTTTTTCAATCATAATACAAGTTTAATGATCTATACTTTACACCCTTTCACTTTAAAGTTATCACTTTAATCTTATTTTGGTGTGTAGTAAAAATAAAAATTTGAGTTTCTTTTATAATATGGATGATTTGAATTATAAACCCATCATTTATTCTAATTCTCAAGCTTATTCAATAACTGAATGTCAATTATTGTGATTGAAGAGTTCATTTAATTTATGAAAAATGTTGAAGTTTCCTACCTTAATAGTTTAAAGCTACCTTTAACCAAGTCTCCTATTTTATTGTGATATTATTTTCACTATCTTTGGCACTTTTTCTTTAACCATGAGATCAACTTTATCTCAACCAAAAAATTCCAGCATATAATTCCAAAATAATTGTTGGGTACATGTATGTCTCTCTATATTTACATCATCTTTACCATTGCAACTTAAATTTTTCCAATTGCCTTAGATAATCATTAATTGTAAGAAAATATTTTATGTTACATATGCATTTAAGCATTCTTGTAAGTAATGAATTTTTTTCTAGATTACGCTTATGTCTATCATATTTATTAATATGGCTATAAATTTGTCATGATTACTCTATCCATTTTATAGAAAAATAAAGTTGTCCTGGTTACTTTTAGGGAAGGACGATATCAAGGATTTCTTTATCGCTACTTATGAAGTTGACCGTTGTAATTCAAAATTTGGGGCCAAAATGCTTGGACAGGTCCATTAGGTGCTATAGTCAAAGGAAAGGGGCTCTAGACACCCTTTTAGAAAAAAATGTAGGCTAGAAGAGAGGTCGTGAGAAGGGGATTCCACCTAGTTTTTGGAAAAGGTCCCTAAACTAAGCACAATCGGCTATTAACTAGATATAACCACCAAAGTGGGTCTAATGTGAGCGATAAAAAAGGTGTACAATCTACTACACTACACTATCAAGTGACTCATCCCCATCAATCAATTGAATAAATAAATTAAGAATTCAATATTTTATGAGTAATGTTTCACTTATTTGCCTTGACCTAATAAAACAAGAAAAAAAAAACTTGCTTGGATTACACAATGTGTAGGCCTGTGAAGTTCAATTGATGGAAGAAACACTAAATGATCTGCGTACAACTTATGAAAATTTGGTTTTCTAAATTACACTTTCCTATGAGAAAATCATGCTGATGAGTAGTATGGAAAAGGAAGTTCTCCTTACATTGAACTTGTGTTTAAGATTTACTTGAATAACATGTAACAAACTTATGCTTCAAAACTATGTATATAGTATATAATATTATAATAGTTTTAAGGTTTCCATTTAGCATGAATAGTTGTAGCTACAATTGTTTTTGATGAAGATAAACTGGTTTTATAGGGACCTGAAACCCAGAGTATTACAGACCAAGGCCAGCAGCCAATTAGACAGTAAAACTAAGACAAACAGGGGACAAACCCCACACAGATCGAAAGCCAAAAAACCAAAATAGCTGAACCAAAAAATAGGGAAAAGCAATCAACTAAGAGAGTGCATCAATTCAGTTTTTTTCTGAATAATCCTCTTATTAATTTTTTCCAAATCCTCCATGATGAATCTGGAGGTTCCGGAGTCCTGGCTTTGGCTCCTCGTTCTAGTGCAAGGACCTGAGAGAGTCTTCCCACCAACAACACTCTATCCACCCTCTAAGGCATTCTTTTTTCTACTTTTCCCCCAAGGGAGGGTCACTGGCGATGGTCCTGGTTCTATAATCAGTCATCATGAAATTAATTTTTTTCAAACCATCAGCACTATTGTTCATCACCTGACTACTGATTTCCACCAGATTGTTTAGGTTTTCCTTGATCTCACTCACATCCTCTTCTAGCTTCTCAAGTTTGCGCTCATGGTCAACCTTCATAGTTTCCACATCCTGATAAATTTTCCGGATCATACTCATGATCTTCTCAGTTTTACTGGGCCCACAGAATTTTGTGAAAGTCTCGACAATTCCTTTAATCCCATCTTTTAGGGATCCAATATCCTTATCCACCCACTTCCATTAGTTCTCCCGACTTCTGGTAGTCTCCAAAAGCAGATTTCCCAGCACCCTCTCCTCCTTTTTATCACTTTTATTTTCCTTATTCACAAACCCCTATTTTTCATCATCCACATTGATAGGGATGTCCAACCTAATCTCGTGGTCTAGGACCTTGGATTCACTATATTTGGTTAATATTGTTATCTTTTTGGTGGGTGGTTCCAGGTCTTGCATTTTCCTGCTACCAGATTTGAACTTACTTTCTGCTCCCCTTCTTTCTTTGGTCTATACTCAGGGTCCTTCGTATCCTTGATATCACGCCAATCCATGGCAGTACCACTATCATCCTCATCCATCTTCGTGTCAGAGACCAACTGCACATCAGGGTTAGAGGAGGAAATGTGGGTTCTATCCTTGGGGGAGGGTTTCACTTCATGATCTTGGGCGTATTCCATAATCAACAAGATAAGGCCTTCATGAATCACAGGGTTATCCTTGTTTTCAAAATGTTTAACTAAACTATTCTCCAAGGATGAAACCAAATAAAAAGGTATGGAAATAAATCTACGATGCCTAAAATGATTTAAGATATTAAAATGGTGTGATAAAATGCTAGCATATCTACCATCCAAGGTGATGTACCTCATGATGAATTATGTCATATTAGCCTAGAGGGAGATCATCTCTTTCCTATTATAGCCACCATCTGCCATTTTCGTAACCCTTTGTCTTTCCTTTTCCTTATCATAAAAGGATCAATAGCCTCCTCACCCAACTTCTTGTCTCTATAGAATTTTATGCCTTTCATATCCAGACCAGTAACAGTGGCAGCCAGGTTTTCATTGACTTGAAACTCCGCACCAAAGACAGACAGCACACCCTTCTTCCAACCTTTAACAAAGCTTTCTGTAACAATGGCAGAATGACCATGCAGTCTCTCCAAAAAGGGCACCATCCCACTATCAGAAATTTCCTCCCGAGCCTCCTTATTCTTCTGCCACTTATCATAGGTTGTGGGTTCAAATCTATTCTTTTCACCTCTCATTCTCTAGCTTGAGCAAATTAGACAACAAGGCTCCAAAAAAACTAGGAGGAAAGCAAACCAGAAATAGGGAAAACTGAAAGTTCTAAAACTTCTCAAAGTGGTAATAATTCGAACTACCACCCCAACGGTTCCCATTCCATCATAATCTTTCATTATTAACTTCATTGGAAAGGCCGAAGATCTTGACATCATTTCTTGCAAGGTCGCACAGAGTTTTCAGGAAATTTTCCTCTCCTCTCCACCATTTAACCACAACGTTACCCACCTCCAAGTTGGCCAAATGATCTGCAAGTTTTTTCCTTCTCGAAAAATGTGCGATATCTTGAAATACTGCAGGTCGGCTATCATTTCAAGGCAATCCTTGATTAAGTTTGAAATAGTCCACATAGGCACCGTACATCCCTTAATGCATTTGACAATGTTAAGCGAGTCACTTTCTAGCCAGACCCGTTTGAACCCCTCCTTGCTCGCCATGCGTAGTCCTATGTAGGAGGCATTGGCCTCCACAAAATCATTAGTTGTGGTGCCCAAAAGGGAGCACCACCGTAGAGACTAGAGAAGCCAAATGGTTCCTCGCCACTCCCCCATAGCCAGTCATCCCAGGATTTCCTTTGGCCACCCCGTCGATATTAATTTTGATCCACCCTAGAAGGGACGGATTCCAAGAAACATTCTCTTTGGTATGTTTAATTTTATAAATAGAGATCGATATATTCCAGCATATCTACCACCGCTTGATAGTATCCCATTACTCCTGGCTAGACTCAAGAGTCCAGGATCATTTTTCCCACTAGGATAGTAATTAAGAAAATTATCCTTAATAGCATTCCTTATTCTAATAGCCACCACAAGAGCAATGGACTCCATATCTTTGAAAACCTTATTATTTATTTCCTTCCACAAACCCCAAGCAATATGAGGTAGGGATAAGTTCCATAGAATACCAATCACATGGTTGTCATAAGGGCACTTCCATTGGAACCAAAAGTTCTGAATAGAATCAGGGGGGGACCCAAATAATATTCCACGGGTTGAAAAAGAAGGCCTAGATGTCCCTAGCATAGGAGCAATGTAAGAGCAGATGATCAACATTTTTTGCTTCTTCTTTACATAAAAAACATCTATTACTAATGGGGATCCCACGTTTATAGAGATTATCAATGGTAGAGATCTTATTTTGCATGAATAACCAGAAGAATATATTAACTTTAGGAATTGAGAGTTTATTCCAAGCTCTAGCCCAAAAGGGGGGAGGAGAAAAAGACTTGGTGATGATTCAGAAAGCATCTGTCACCAAAAAATGCCCCGAGGTAGAACCATTCCATATAGCCACATCTTCCACCAGAGGATGGAATGATGATCAGGTTCAGCCAAGAGTACAAAGCAGCCAAAGAAGCATCCAAGGTTCTAAGGTCCACCCAAACTCCATTACTCATATAATCTGCAACCCAAGTTGCAATGAGATTAATGCATTTCTCTTTGAATTATGAAGCCCACACTGAATTAGACAAAGGCCCCTCTCCTGTCCACCAATCATCCCAAAACCTTATATTTCTACCATTTTCTAGAACCCATCGGCTTCCGTGAGAAATAATGAAAGAGGATCTGAAGAAATTATTCCAAATATGAGAGACAGAAGTCGGGAGGGAATAATTTTCCAACATTCTTTGGAAATCATGAATTTGGTATTAGTCCTTGAAAATATCGATCAATTCATTGTTCTCCTTTAAACATCTCCATAGCTACTTAGCCATTAAAGCTCTATTAAAGTCTCTTAGATGTCTGATATCCAGGCCTCCTCTATTTCTAGGCAAACAAACCTGATCCCAGGTGAACAAATGAAGCCTACTCTTGGATTTAGAACCTCACCAAAGCAATTTCTTTTGTATACTTTCATTCTATCAGCAAATTTGGCCAGGATTTTAAATAGACTCATAGCATACACGGGAAGGTTCTGAAGAAAAGCCTTAATTAATTGAAGTTTACCCGCTTGGCTTAACAAAGCTCCTTTCCAACCAGCCAGCTTCATTTGAAATCTATCAATCAGACTAGACCAGAAGGAGTCCGAGGTAGGTCCCACACACAAGGGCAGACCCAAATATGAATAAGGGAGAACACCCATTTTGCAGCCCAAAATATTGGCAATCTTCATTTTTCTATTCTCAGAAGTATTCATGAAGAAAATGGAGCTTTTAGACAGACTGACTTTTTTCCCCGATCCTTTCTCATAAGTATCTAGGATAGCTTTAATAGTATTTGCTTCTTTAATCAAACTTTCCCCCATCAGTAGTGTATCATCAACAAATTGATGGTGGGAGCAAATAGTAGCTTGGGAAGAAGGTTGTAAACCCCTCAAATTGCTCTTCCTAACATCTCTCTGGATAGTTTTTTCAAAAGCTTCACTCATCAGAATAAAGAGAAACGGGGAGAGAGGATCCCCTTGTCTAATACCCCATGACGCCAAAAACAAACAGACATCGAACCATTGACCAAAACCTAAAATTTGGGAGTGGTAACACACTGATTGACAAGCTAGATGAAATGGTTACCAAAACCAAAGGATTGAAGCACTTTAAACAAAAAAATCCAATTGACCTGATCATAAGATTTGAGAAGATCCAACTTCAACAAGAAGCCCGATTTCTTAAAGAATGGATATTCTCATGGACAACAATAATAGAATCCAAAATCTGTCTACCAGGTACGAAACCATTCTGATGCTTCGAAATCAAAGAATGCAGCAAATTTTTAAGCCTAAACACAATGATCTTGGTAAAGATTTTATAGATCGAGTTACATAAACTAATGGGTCTAAAGTCCTGAAAGGAATAGGCATCGGGTTTCTTAGGGATCAGGACAAAAAAAGGTAGCATTTAGTTCCTTAAGAAGAGATCAGGAACCAAAGAACTCTCTAGCAGCATCCACAACATTCGAACCAATAATCTGCCAAAAAGTTTGAAAAACATAGGGAAACCGTCAGGGCCAAGAACTTTATTACCTTCACAGGAAAAGTCTGCAGCTCTAACCTCATCATGAGATGGGATTATGGTTAGCTCCTTATTCATGTCTTGGGAAACAGTACATCTAAACTTCGACAGGATCTCATCTTGAGCATTAACATCCTGACAGCCATCATCCGAAAGAAGAGTGGAAAAATATATAATGGCTTCCTAGTTTAACTCCTCATGCTTATCAATCCAGCCATGATCCACTAAAATTTTATTGATTTTGTTTGAGGCCCTATGTTTGAGGATAGTCATATGAAAAAACTTCATGTTTTTGTGACCAGATTTGAGCCATAAATCTTTGGACCTTTGATTCCAGAATTCCTCCTCCTTAGAGATGATATCATGAATCTTGGTAAGTAACTCAACTTCTTTATCCATAACCATAGGATCATACCCCACATCTTGAATCTGAGACTGTACATCATCCAAATCTTTCTTAAGGTTTTCTTTTATCTAAAAAATATTGCTGAAGGAAACTTTATTCCAAAGTTGGATATTGGAAATAATATTGGCTAGTTTATTAGCCACTCTAAACATTGCAGTTCCCTGAATGTCAACATTCCACCATTTAGAAATATTGTCATAAATATCCAGAGCTAAAAGCCACATCTTCTCAAACCTTAAGGGGAAGGCCTTCCTCCCAGTTAAAGGGGATATAATCAGAAAAATCGGGAAATGATTAGACCCAATTCTGGACAACACATTTAATCTACAAGAAGCATTATGAATCCACTCAGGAGAAATAATACCTCTGTCCAGTCTGACTTGGATGAGGCCCCCCCCACTTCTTCTGTTGGAACAAGTGAATTTAGCTCCAAGGAGATTAATGTCTAACAAACACAGAGAGTTAATCATATCCACCAAGTCCTCCCTACTTTCTTCCAAAACAAGCATCCCATCAGCCTTTTCCATACTAGATAATGGGGTATTAAAATCCCCCAATAGAATCCATTTCCCATTTGGGAAAGCCATTCTAGCATTAATAATACAGGACCCGAGCATTTTTATAGCGTTTTTCCCATTTGGACCATAGATATTAGAAATGATCCAAGATGATCCATCAGATAGACTAGTAAATCTAGTGGCAATGTGATTAGGAGAAGTAAAGACAACCTTACCCAAAAGCCATCTAGGATTGCACAAAGTGGCAGTACCACCATAAGCCCCATTAGCATTAGCACAACTAGTTCCACAATCTCTAAAAATAACCAATTTGATCTTTTCCACTCTACAACCAGGCATTTTGGTTTCTTGAACAAGAATATATCTAGCTTGTGATCTCTAACTAGGTTGGATAGAAGATCATGTTTGTGGGAATGATTCAATCCCCTAATATTCCATGAAATGACTTTCATTTGACTAGATGGGGGGAACCAATCCCCATGTCTTGTAGTGTTATTTGGACTCCATAAACAATGGAATACTGACTATTGTTGTCTCTACTAATCGCATTGGGAGGCCTCCCCACTACCCTCAAATCAGATCCACAATCCACCTTTTGTTTGTTTCTAGTCTTAACACCACTAGAAACCAGTGTTAATAAATGACCATTTGGGGAGTTCCTTTTTTTGTGCTTAGTTTTTACCTCAATAAACAGATTTGGATTATCATCATCCTGGGTCACATCGTCAGTAATGTTTGAATCCAATAAATTCCCAACATCAACAACAAGGTGGATGCAAGGATCCTTAACCCTATGAACCTCCGTCATAGACTTATCCCCATTAGAAATCTCCTCGGGCTTCAAACTTCCCCCTGCATCCCCCCCCCCTCATTCAAGGGATCTAGGTTTGAAGGATTTGGATCTGGACCAACCTGAACACATGGGATATTATTCATTCCATCCATACATGGAGTGGGATCTAAGGACGGAGACTCCACCAAATCCACCCCCTTTGTCTCATTTTTCTTCTTCCAACTCCTCTTAGGCATAGGCTTAGAAGGGCATTCCCTGGCCCAATGACCAACTTTTTTACAATGGAAACAAGTAAAGGGAATAGATTCATACTCGACTTTCTAAACCCATTTGCCCAGCTTAGAGAAGGGGCCAATCTCCTTTGGCAAATTAGCAGATTGTTTAACATTCACACAGATTCTAGCATACACTAGACGCGTCTTCGCAGAGGTCACTGGGTCAACTGAAAGGAGCTCACCAAAGCATCCAACAATCCCAGCAAAGATTTCTTCACCCTAGAACTCCATAGGAAAATTTGGTAGCCGCACCCAAATAGGGGCCTCATTACATTCCCATTCCTTTGGGTTAAAGCCTAGTTCCCATTTCTTGAGAGCCAACGATGATTTGCCTAACATCCAGGGACCACCCGCTAAGAAAGATCGAAGGTCCTCCTCACAGGCAAAGGAGAAGGAGAAAAAACCATTAGACATGGAAACCACATCAATTTGACCCTTTCCCTTCCATTTACGAGACACCGAATCCCTAACAGCTTCAATATTAGGTCGAGGGCCAATAAACTTGCCAACCAGGACAGGGGTCAGATTAGCCATATTCTTTTCCACGATACAATCTGGAATAGAAATTGAACAAGAGCCAAACTTCAGGTCCACTTTATGGGGAAGAGGCGCAATAGCCTTGCATTTGAGGTTTGACCCAAATAAAGTAGACCATTTTCTGTTGCAGTCTAGAGATCCCGGTTTCCTAAGATTCTCCACAAACTTTCTGGGACCCTCCCCACCACAAGGTAAAACAGTAAAGTCAGTTTTTTCTTTTGTTGGTACCGGCAAGGTGTCCCCATCCCAAAACCCGTTGAGACTGCCATCAGAAGCTTTAGGTTTTGTTTCTCCCATGGATTACATCACGTGGGAGCCTCCGAAACCTTCATCACCCAATCTTCCCGCTCCTGCTCCTGCTCCATTCGAATTCAAACCAGTCACTCCAGTTGTTCCCGCCATTCCCACCTCTCTAGCTGCTTACATTAATAAAATATAATAACTTTATTTTTTATATTTCAAGTTTTTGTTCTTTTCTTGAGTTGCTTCCTATTTTAAATTTCTATTACTGTTCTCCAACAATTAGTGATAGATGTATTTACAAGTGATCATACCTACTAGCAATAATTAATTAATTGCAAATTACGTCCCACATTTCATTTGAATTACTTACAATTGTTGGCACATAATAAAAGTTCTAACTAATATTTTTACTACACCAATAATAGGAGCTAAATTTTAAAAAAAATTATGGATTTGCTCCTCCTTATCTCAGTCGGTGGTTTCCAAGAACACTCTCCCTCTTCACCAGGGTTTAATTCTAAGACTTTATAAGTTTCATTTGGCTTCAACCTTACCTAGTGGGGCCCGTATGACCTCCTCTGGTCCTCTGTCTTCAAGTAGCTTCTTTATAGTGGTTATGTAAGAGGTCCAGGCCTATCTTGCTTTAATCAATCATAACTAAACCAATAATAGGAACTATATGTTTATATCAATAATTATTACCATTTTACATAAATTCATTATAATTTTTTAGCTTAGTAATAACTAAAAAATCTTTAATTCACTCATTCTAATCCACATTTATATTTATGTTTGTAAAAATAAATGTTATTTTTAGATTATTGGCATTTTACAAGTCGTATAGAATATTGCTCATATTTTGTATCCCTTTTTACTCACCACCATTCATTCTTTCTAATTATGTAGAGTGTAAACTTCCATAAGACATTATCTTGTTGTAAAACATCAAAACAAGAAAATTGACATGTATTATTCAAAAAATATGTATAACCTATCTAAATGTATTACACTTCAAAAAATTAATTCATCTTGGAAACAACTATGTTGTATCTTCAACATTAATTATACATGGTTAAATAGGTATTATTGTTTCAACTTCATTTGCAATGTCTGCTTCATAAGGTAAAGTTTTATAGTTTACATTCATTGCGTAATAGTTTTCATATGTATTTCAATTTTTATAGGAATAATTTACTATCCCGCGGAAATGAATTATTTGATTGAAAATGCAATCAAGATGATCGGTGATGGAAACCTAAAGTTGCAACCACATTTGCAAGTATTAAGTATGGCAAGTTTGGGGATGACCATCGATCAACAAATTGATTTTAAAATAGACCTCTCTATTGGATTTCACAAGCAAAAGGATACACTTAGAAAAAAAATACAATGATTCCATAAAGTCAATACAAATCCCTAAGGGATCTACACTTCTACCCATCAAATATAGTTGCCATATTATTCGCAATTCAAGGTGAGCCACAATGTTTGATTGATTTTCTAACAATTGTCGATCAATTTTGTGTAAATTAGCAAATTCTTGGACCCACTATGTAAAACTTGTTGCAATTTTAGCCCTCCAAACTAGTTTATATACACAAGGACATGAGATTTTAAGCTCACAAAGATTTTAAAAATTATAAAGAAAGTGACAAATGATACAAGGTTAACACTTGACTTGAATTAGTTAGATATTTTTTCACATTTTTTTAGAAAATCCTAATCTAGAGTTGGGTTAACGAATAATAGATGTGTAGGAAGATATAAAACTGAATTAATGGAGTTCTCTTATAAATATCTCAAATACTTCATCAATAAATGTAAACACAGATATCCAAACATAGACATGTTTTTTAAAACATAAAACACCACAATCAAAATATGTGATTTCAACATATAAAATCACAAAATTTGACATCAACCTAGATAAAATGGAGCGAAAAGGATCTTTTTTATATCATGTGTCATGTGAGATGTGTCTATCTTAAAACCACGCATGATCTGAGTCCATCCTTAATTACTTTCCACACCTTGACATAAACAACATTTCTGTCGGTTTATTTATAGCTTGTTCTTACCCAAGTTACAAATGCCCCTTTGAAAAATGTTCACTTTTACATTCAAGAAAATTAGGAAATCCCTGTCAAACTTTTTGATACCAGTTTTATACCTAAACAAGATCTTAACACACAAATTTATGATCTTTCCTTTTAAATATTAAAATGTTAGAAAATGCGCAGTTTGCATTGATACAAAGAAATAGCGGTCATGGGTTTTGCTAATTTGAAAGTTAGGAACCCCTGGCCAGACAATCTGAGTGTGGCGATGGAAATTCACGAGATACATGATGTGAAGGCGGCTGAAAAAATATATTGCAATCTGTGTGGGGGAGCTTGACACCTTCTGATTATAGTCTTTGAATAAATACTGTAGTATTAATCTAGTGTCTGAACGTTAGGTTTGAAAACAACAACGCGGGAAGAACAAGGGAAGTCAAAGCCTTATATGCCCAATTCTCGTCAACAAGAAGAAGTTCAGGTTGGAAGATTGAAATTCTACTTTGTCTGCTATTGTAGTGCGTGATTGTCTGCTATTGTAGTGCGTGATTTTCTATTTATAAGGTGCTCGTCTTAAACCTTGTATTCATCCTCGAACGCTTTGTCTGGCCGATCATTGTTTGACATCCCAGAAATCAGACACAATTATTTGATTGATTCCTTAATTTCTATCAGTCAATCAATGGCCGTATTTCCATTGCCCCAGCTTGAAGATAATGCTGTATTATTACCCAGTTCCCAAACTAACTCAACGCAGCCTCAGCTATGTGACGTATGGAGAGATATACAAGGTGCCCATAATTGGAATGGTTTGCTTGATCCCATGGTGCCCAATTTGAAAGCTGAAGCTCTCAGATATGGGAATTTGGCACAGCTTTGTTACGACGCATTTGATGGCAAAAGCTACTCCAAAAACTACGGCACATGTTATCACAGTAAAAGAGATCTGTTCAATAAGATGGGCATGTCTGAAAGTGGCTACCAAGTCACTAAATATGTTTACGCCAATACTAATCTGTTAAATCAAGTTTTTGGTGAGAAACCAAAAGACCAAGGTGTTTGGTTGGGTTTTATTGCAGTTTGCACGGATCCAAATGAGATAAGAAGGCTTGGACGACGAGACATAGTGATTGCATGGAGAGGAACTCAGACTGCTGAAGAATGGATAGAAGACCTGAGAGATATTCTTGTACCTACAAGATTATCCTATAGATGCAAGAGGACAGGCAAAAACCAAGAGCATCATTTCGCGGATGGAGTACTAATTGAGAGAGGATTCCTGAGCTGCTATACTTCAACTGTCCGTCACCGTCAAGGCGCTGCAGGAGCCACTGTGAACATCAGCACCAGAGATTTGGTAGTCTCAGAGATAGAACGATTGATTCAAGTTTATGAAAAAGAGATGGACAATTTAAGCATAACATTTACGGGACACAGCTTAGGAGCTGCTCTTGCAACCTTGAGCGCTTATGATATCAAACAAATGCTTTGCACCAAGCATAATTTTCATCAAATTCCCGTCACCGTCTTCGCTTTTGCCTCTCCCCGGGTGGGAAATCTTGCGTTTGCTAAACGGGTGGAGGAGATTGGAGTGAAAGTGCTGAGGTTTGTGAACAAGCGTGACGTGGTTCCCAAAGTGCCCGGAGTTTGTATGAACGAGAACGTGGGATGCCTCAGCAAATTGCTGCATTGGCTTCCGTGGACATACTTTCATGTTGGCTTCGAGCTTCCTTTACACAACAATTCTCCATTCATTCAGCACACCCATAATCTTGCCTACTTTCATAATTTAGAGCTTTACTTGCATTTACTGGACGGGTATGTTGGAAGTAAGCAGCCGTTTTCTTGGAGTGGAAGAGATCATGCTCTGGTTAATAAGAGCTGTGATTTATTGCGCGAGAAATATGAAATTCCTCCAAAATGGTGGCAGGAACAGAACAAGGGCCTCGTTAAAGGTCCAGATGGCAAATGGACGCAGCCATCAGAAGAGGAATAATTCATGTCTCACTCAACTCCAGATGACATCAACGTCCAACGTTCTGCGCCGCAATGTCACCACAACTGTGTTGGTTATTGAATTATTCTTTTTATCTGGATGTATATATTTAACATGTTGTCACATTCATTATTGAATTAATTTAACTTCAAAGCTTAACCTTTAGCGTGAAATGAAATCAACTATGCAGGAGTTCATAGCTGTGGATGATACAAATTAGCTTTTGATTGTCATAGAAAACAATCACGTGTCATCAGTAATCTGATAGATAATAAAAGTACGCGTAAATCAGTATTGATTTTAATTATGAACATTGCTATTAAACAAGAGATAATACGCCTCAGCTCTGTTGTAGCCCAAAATACCTTCATACAAAATTTGTAAAAATAGTCAACAAGGGTAAGTTCTCAAATCTTTCTCTAATCCTCAGAATTAGTGACAATATGAATGTTCTAGTGCTATCTAAATCTACCGAGAACTTTAGTTGAGGATTGCATGTATGCATGCCATACTATCTATAATTATGAGATTACCAAATATTTGGTTTCTAGGTATATAGCTCTACACTAGCACATTTTATTGTCGCTCAATTGCACCCATACTTTAAGATTATACAAGTATACATCCAACACATTATAATTCTAAAACAATGATTGTCTAGGGATGTGACAATTATTGTGGAGGCTACTATGGTAATGCCGCAACTTCCCCATGATGGGGAGGCATTGCATTTAATTTATGAGAGCTTGAAGAAGACATAAGGGACTACAAAGAATCAAGTTAGCTTTCTTGATAAGGAACTAAATTGTGATGGTGAAAATATTGAGCTTCCTTCTTTACCAATCAATCTTATCAACTATCAACAAAATATAAAGGATGCATTTTTTATTCTTGATTTCATTTTTTGATTAAATCGTGAATGACAAGTGTATGATTTTAAGTTAGGAGCTTTACATGAGCTCAATACCAAATCCTTGAAATCAATTATGTATAATCCAAGGAAACTATAATACAATATCAAATAGCCAATTTTATTGGACAATAATTTCTTAAGTACTCTTTCTTTCTTATATATTTAATCATTTATTAAAATGCCACTTTTTGCCTAGTATTTTTGCAATCAGCCTACATACGAAATTTCATGGACTTGCTAAAGATGACCATAGATTCGGTTTGGACACATGCAATCTCCAAAATCTACTAATACTTTTTAGTTTTTTGGACTCGTTCCTTAGACAACAACATACAATGATAATATTGCACAATTATGAGTAACCCTTTCGGCTTACCAAATTTCTCATAGATAGATTGTTATCCATAGAATTTTTTCAATAACTTAGCAATATTACTCAATATGTATGGAGTTTTTAAAAAGGAAACGTTCTTTATTTTAGATCCACTTCTATTTGGATGGGAGTACAATAAAAAAAATGGGAAGCAAATCTTGAACCTCCTAAGATTCAAGTTAACGTAATTCAACCTAGAGATCATAGAGGACTTTTGGAAATAGGACCCTAAAAGTTTCAATTCTAGTAGGATAAAAAATTTAAGAACGAATCAGATTTTTATACATAAAAGTTAGCCTAAAATAGAAATAAGCTAGTGTTTGAGTAGCAAACTGTAGGATGTATATAAATAAAACAATGATCTATTCACTATCCTCCTCCCCTTTAAATATTACATACTATAATGTCTATTTTTTGTGCAAAATGAGTATCAAGCTCCACTTGAAGGAAGAACCATAAAAGTAAAGGTTGGACTAAGAAATAAATCATTTACCTTATTGGAAGTACAATTAAAAAATACACAAGATGTATATGAGTATTTTAAAACGTCGCTATTTATAAAACTTATGGGATAGTATCAAACTATCAGAATGCCTCATGGAATTTAGATTTCACCTTTGAAGGACTCATAGAGCGATTCGAACAAATTTGTGAGACACGAGAGCTACTATCCAACAACAACTCAAACTGCGCAAAATTTAGACGAGAACAACGCTCATGAGTAGCGGATTGCACCTAGTATTCAAAAACATTCCTGAAACTAAGCACAATCATACATGAACTGAACATAACGTCCAAAGTGGGTCCAAAGTGAGTGTGAAATTGTATTTGTAAGCAATCGACTACACTACACTATCAAGTGATCCATGCCCATCAATCAATTGGAATTAACTTCCTAGAAGTTGCATTCAAGATTTATGAGTAATATTTCACTTAGCTTTCCTGACCTAATAGATCAAGCAAAAACACCTTGTTTAGATGTACACAATGTCTAGGCCTATGACGTTCAATTAAAAAAACCAACATTAAATGAGTTCCATGCAAATTATGTTTCAAAACTATATATAAAATATGCAATATTCTAATAGCATTAAATCCTCTATTAACAATGAGTATTTGTAGCTACAATTGCTAGATTACATAGATAAATTATTATTGCATATATATTAATTTTTTATAAAAATATCCAAATACACTATAATATACACACTAAAAAACACTAATAGAGTAGAAATATTCCTTGCAGCCATATGATGGCATCTCATACCCTATCATATTCTAGACACAGAGACTTACATATGAAGAGAAATAAAACTGCATAAAAAGATTCAATAACTATGTATACCTAGCTCGTGGTAAACCTGTCCACAATCTTCACATTAGCCAAATAGAATTCCTTAACAGCCATATTCTATGATTACATCCTATGGCACTAAAATATGGAGCCTCGTAGCACCCAAAAACTAATTTAAAAAACACCCAAAAAATAGAGTCATTCAGATGGCAATATAAAAGCATGTAAATGCACTAATCTTCCATTGAGATTGAAGGATAATTGCTTCCCTTTGCCTGACTATAACCTCTCCTACACCTAAACCAAGAGTTCATCCTCAATTTCCTCCTTATGAGATAGGATATCAGTAGAAAATATAGTTAGGCAGTCTTATTCTAGACTTGCTTGTAATCCATTAGAGTGACACCTTTCTTTCTAACAAACATACTGAATGATACAACATGAACTAGGAAATATGATGTTTTTTTACTAAATGATACAATATGTTACAAATATGGAGACAAACATATCAAAATAAAGTACTCATGAAATAAGTTCACTAACAACATATATGTTGCTTTCTAATCAACAAAATATCACCAAATACCTCAATATGAAAACTCTTCTATAAAATGCATGCAAAATATTTGTCTTAATGACAATTCTCTAAAATTGGGGAAAATTATAAAAAAAGAGTTGCTACATCTGAGGTGGTGTCTTACATAGGTATTAGAGCTAGCGGTCTTGCCAACCTGTTGGGAGACTACCATCTATTAAAGTTTCTTGAGTTGCATGACATTTTGGAAAACATTCAAACTTGGTATATTATTGCATCTAAAGAAAATTAGATTGTGGGTCACTTATCAAAATATTTCAGTGATTTGATGAAGTGTATTCAACCTAGGAAATTATAGAAAGAAAAGTGGAAATTTGGCTCTTAATGATTGGAATAAAGTTGGAGTCTCCAATTTCTAGATAATTTTCTTATCAAGCTGATGTAATTGGAATTATGTTTGTCTAAGGTAGAACAATTATATTGCAGGATGTTGAATTGGTCCAACGGAAGCTTATGGAACATCCTCATGAGGATTAAGACTTGAAGTTGCCTCTTGTCTCAATGAGTTCTTAAGAATTACAATTCATATAACACTATATAATAATGATATAATGATGATGATTTTATAGATTATTATTAAAGAATTTCATGGGTTGTGTGGTACCAGAAGCCACTCTTTTGATAAGAGGGCTCAAAGTTTAAAAGTTATGGATAAGGTGAGATCATTTTTTAATTTTTATTGATCTCAAGTGCAATAATTTAATTATTTGAATGTTCCAATGATTCTTTACCAAAATAAAAAAACATCATGCATAAAATGTTAAGGCATCCATGTTTGCTTGATTTCAAATGAAGATGATGATATCTCTAAGAAGGTACAATTTTAATTTTTGGCCATTTTTAGAAAGGAACAAGATGTCTCACATATAGCTCGTAGGTTCTCATAAAAATTAGTAGAGTAAAAAATTGAGAAGCTTAAAAACTAGCTGACAAAATAGGAAGTGATTTCTTTTGGTTTACAACATACAAGATCCCACAAAAATAGATAGGAGTAAAAAGAGAAGTGATGTTTCACATGTCAAGAGGCTTGGACACTCAATCACATATGTGGTCCAATTGATAAATAAAATTAAATAGTACATTATAAATTGAAGCTAAGAATATTGCAGACATATTAGCTTGTTGTTATTGAACCGTTCACGAAGTAGGAAAAGAAAGAAAGGGCAAAGGAACTCAAGTAGGTGATTTAAGATCTTGAATAAATCCAAGAAGACTTTAGCTTCAAGTAGAGTCCTAATTTTGGACGTTAGGATGGTTGGTTTGAATTAGAAAGTGGTAATAACTTTTAAGTTTATTGATAGCCCATTGTTTGTTATGAGTGCTAATTTGACTTTCTAAAATCCACTCTTTGAGTTGGATGATGAGGTGACATCTAGTTGTTGATGAAACCAATGGGATGTGGGATTAAGGTGTTGTTTGTGGTCCTATGAGGTGGAGCCAATTGAATTGTCTATTGACCCACCCAAAATCATTGAGTCTTTACTTCTTGTAATGGACTATTATAGATTGAATTATCATGGGTTGACAGTTGAACTTGTCGGTTTATGACAAGAAAGGGAGTACTATTGCACGGTCTATATTTGTTGGGGTGCATACCGTTTTGATTGAATATATAAGTATCATCAAGTGTACTCTTAATGTGGCCCACATAAAATTACTATAGCACAACATCAACATGGTTAATTCACTATTTGGGTTGGTATCTATGCACAAGATGGAATAAGCATATGTCAAGATGTTGTAGAGCTAAAAAGAGATAATACTTGAATAAATTCCACATTATTAAAACTTTCTCACCATGTCAAACCATAAGTAATTTCAATGCCAAATACTAGGTGTGATTCTAATGTATTAATAAAGAACCAAAAATATATATAAATCTCATGCCTCAAACAAAAGCCTTAGACTTATAATATAATCAAGTAACGTATTTAGAACTTCACAAACTCTTGCCAAGGCATTAAAAATATTCCATATGCTCAAATTAAATATTAAATCTTTTTATTCATCATTAGACTTTATGAATCGATTCATTCATATTGAAAGTATATCATTACCAGAGGCAATATAATGCGCATGGAATAAATAGAGAAAAAACCAGTATTAATCTCCAACCTGCAAATTTGTCTCTTAAAAGGACTTCATAAATTTATCAAACTTACTTTCAACCCCCCTATGAAATCTCTAATAAACCATTCAAAATCTGAGATCGTCAATACAATGCAACCGCGAATGCTAATTGAAACTGCTTCAAGAATGAAACTAGGTTTTCATCCAATTCCTCCAAACTTGAGGGTTTCCATACTAGGGCTTCTCAACTAAAATCTAAAATCTTTTTGAGCTATACTAGAGAAAGAATAAACTAAGCATACCCAATAGAGACTCAAAGTGTCTTTTTATAACTCGCCAAGGGAGCTTCTAGAAACCCTTTTAAAATTCTCTTACCTTTTAATATTTGTCTTTTTAAAATGGGAAATAATAAATAGAACCTTTTAATTAACGTCTTTTTTATAACCTTATTAGATAATTAAATTAAGTTGTTATTAAATTTATGTAATTTTGACAACTTAAATTTTTATTATTTAATTAAATTTAAGGTCCAAATAAAGGGGACATTACACAAATAAATCTTATAGAAGGGATAAGTGTAATGTCCGCATTTTCATGTTATGTAGCTTTGTAGTTGGCTCTAATATTATGGGTGTGTATCGACCATATTAGAGTATTTTTTATGTTACCAACAAGATTGGATGGCCTAAAGGACTTAGAGGGTAGTTTTTGAGGTTATTTTAGACTTTTGGTGTGCTCTCCAATATTCTTGGAGAGAGAATCTATCTATAATAAGTGTCTCGATTATGTTTGGTTATCATCACTCCTATGCAGCCAATTTTAATTTTAATGCATTTAAACCAGTTTTACAACTCGGGTGTAATGTTGACCTATATTTAATTAAATTTATAGAGGTTGTATTGATTTAATTAAAACAATTTAGTGGGCATATTGGTATAATATCTTGTTGGAGAGAGAATGGAAAGTTTTAAAGGTTGGATTTGCCTAACCTTGTACCTAAGGTGCCCAAAATAATTAAATACTTAAATAAAGCACTTTTGGGGGTTATAAGGATTAATTAGTCAATAGGCTACACTTGCAAGAAAGCTTGCATATGGTGAGCTTGACGTTTTTGTCTCACACTCAAAAATTGGTTATTATGTCTTCTTTTTGTTTCTAGACATCTGAAACAACCAACTGTTCCTGTTGATGTTTCAAAGAAGCAATTGTTCTTATCAATGTTTCAAACAAGCAATATTAAAATAATTTTTGGGCAATGTGGGCAAACTGCATAGTATCGGGTGTGAAAACAAACCAACTCACCAGCCTCTCACTTCTCACATCTACTCTCTTTTAAAATGAGACAAATCTTGTCTCGCTAATAGAATCATTGTTCCTCATCTAATCAGCATGAACATAATGCACCCTAGACATGGTTTGTTAGTTGTTTGATCATGAAACATTTTTGAGCTATGTACATGCATTTATGTTCTCAATTACAATCAATCCTTTCAAAAGATATTTGCATTAATGCATTCGTACTACTTTCACCACCTCGATATTATATGAATATTCATTCTATCAACATTTGAAAGAAAGCAGCAACAAGGGTTTAAACAAAGCTAAGAAGAGCGGGAGAAGCAGGCAGTTTGTTGGGAGAAGTGTGATTTTGAAACATTTGAAGTTGACACAGCCCGGGTAGGGGATGGATCTGAGAACGGGCAGGGTGATGCGACACAGGATTCGAGTGGACAATAGGGGAAGGAAGAACCCAGATATTGTGACCTGACTAAAAACATTCAGGAGGACTCGGGTGGTAAGAGTCGGTATGATAACGAGAGACACAGGGTGTATCACTGGGGGAAGGATGAGGAAAAGACAAATCAGGAGACCTCCCCTTCATCATATCTTACACCAAAACCAATAGTTCATCCTCAAATTTCTCCTTATGGGATAGGATATCATTAGAAAATATAGTTAGGCAGTCTGATTCTAGACTTGCTTGTAATCCATTAGAGAGACACCTTTTTTTTTAACAAACATACCGAATGATACAATATGTTAAAAAATGATAATCTTTTTTAGTAGATGGTACAATATGTTACAATTATGGACACAAACATATCAAACTATAGTACTCATGAATGAAATTCATCAAGCAACATATATGTTGCATTGTTTTCAACAAACTATCACCAAATACCTCAATATGAAATCTCTTCCATAGAATGCGTGCAAACTATTTGTCTTAATGATAATTCTCTAAAATTGGGGAAAAATTACAAAAAAATGTTGCTACAACTGATGTGGTTTCCTACACAGGTATTAGAGGTAGTGGTCTTGCCAACCTGTTGGGAGACTAGCATCTATTAAACTTTCTTGAGTTGCATGACATTTTGGAAAACATTTAAACTTGGTAAATTATTGCATCTAAAGAAAATTAGATTGTCGGCCATTTATCAAAATATTTCAATGATTAAATGAAGTGTATTCGGCCTAGGCAATTATAGACAGAAAAGGAAGTGAAAAATTGGCTCTTAATGATTGGAATAGAATTGGAGTTTGTGCAATTTATAGATAATTTTCTTATTAAGCTGCTATAATTGGAATTATGTTTTTCTAAGGTAGAACAGTTATATTGCAGGATGTTGAATTGGTCCAACAGAAGCTTATGGAACATCCTCGTGAGGATTAAAACTTGAAGTTACCTCTTGTCTCAGTAAATTCTTAAGAATTATAGCTCATATAACACTATATAATAATGATTTTATAGATTATTATTAAAATATTTCATGGGTTGGGTGGTACTAAAAGCCCTTCTTTTGATAAGAGGGCTCAAAGTTTAAAATTTATGGACAAGGTGAGATCATTCGTTATTTTTATTGATCTCGAGTGTAATAATTTAATTCTCCGAATGTTCCAATGATTATTTACCAAAATAAAAAAATATCATGCATAAAATGTTAAGGCATCCATGTTAATTATTTTTTGCTTGATTTTAAATGAAGATGATGAATCTCTAAGTGGGTAAAATTTCAAATTTTGGCCATTTTTAGAAAGGAACAAGATGTCTCACATATAGCTTGTGAGTTCTCATAAAAATTAGTAGAGTAGAGAATTGAGAAGCTTAAAAACTAGTTCACTAAAAAGGAAATAATTTATTTTGGTTTACAGGATAGAAGATTCACCAAAAAATAGATAGTAAAAAAAATAGAAGTGATGTTTCACATGTCAAGACGCTTGGACACTCAATCAAATATGTGGTCCAATCAATAAATAAAATTAAATATTACATTATAAATTGAAGCTAAGAATATTGCAGTAGTTGATGAATTTTATTTTGACCAAGGGATTGTTCTAACTTGTGAGCCTAAACTATGTAAAGAGTATGACATTAAGGTGCCGATTTGGAGGACCAATTAGAAAATTCTTTTCAAGATGCTAGTTTTGAGACACATAGTCTGAAGAATTTGTTGAAGGTCGGTGAGGATATAATTGTGGTACCCTTATTCTATTTTGATGACACTCACAAGATCATGGAAGTCCTCTATTTGAAGGACCTAATTTAGAGAAGACATTTGGGGATGGAAGGTAAATTTAATCTTGCAAATTTATGAGTGGTAAAAGAAGCTTTACGGTCCATCAAATATGGTTAGGATTACTTTTAGAGAGATATGAAATCATAAAAATTACTGAAGCTTTTGCTAATTCATTGAAAATTAAATAAGATGAAGTTAATAAGCTCACCTTGGACCTTAAGGATAGTAAGGAGGCCTTGGAGAATACACAAATGATTCCTCTAGAAGCAAAATATTAGCTTGTTGTTACTGAATAGTTCACGGAGTAGGAAAAGAAAGAAAGGGAAAAGGAACTCAAGTAGGTGATTGAAGATCTTGAATAAATCCAAGAAGACTTTAGCTTCAAGTAGAGTCCTAATTTGACATGTTCAAATTTTGGACGTTAGGATGGTTGGTTTGAATTAGAGAGTGGTAATAACTGTTAAGTTTATTGATAGCCCATTGTTTGTTATGAGTGCTAATTTGACTTTCAATAATCTACTCTTTGAGTTGGATGATGAGGTGACTTCTAGTTGTTGATGACACCAATGGGATGTGGGATTAAGGTGTTGTGTGTGGTCCTATGAGGTGGAGACAATTGAGTTGTCTATTGACCCACCCAAGATCATTGAATCTTTACTTCTTGTAAACGACTATTATAGATTGAATTATCATGGGTTGACAGCTGAACTTATCAGTTTACGACAAGAAAGGGAGTACTATTGCACGGTCTATATTTGCTGGGGTGCATACCATTTTGATTGAATATATAAGTATCATCAAGTGTACTCTTAATGTGGCCCACATAAAATTACTATAGCACAACATCAACATGGTGAATTCACTATTTGGGTTGGTATCTATGCACAAGATGTTGTAGAACTAAAAAGAGATAATACTTGAATAAATTCTACACTATTAAAACTTTCTCACCATGTCAAACCATAAGTAATCGAAGATAATAATATTGCAGTAGTTGATGAATTTTATTCTTACCAAGGGATTCTTCTAACTTGTGAGTGTAAACTATGTAAAGAGTATGACATTAAGGTGGCTGATTTGGAGGACCAATTAGAAAATTCTTTTCAAGATGCTCGTTTTGAACACATAGTCTGAAGAATTAGTTGAAGGTCATTGAGGATATAATTGTAGTTTCCTTATTCTATTTTGATGACACTCACAAGATCATGGAAGTCCTCTATTAGAAGGACCTAATTTAGAGAAGACATAGGGAGATGGATGGTAAATTTAATCTTGCAAATTTATGAGTGGTAAAAGAAGCTTTAGGGTCAATCAAATATGGTTGCAATTACTTTTAGATAGAGATGAAATCATAAAAATTACTGAAGTTTTTGCTAATCCATTGAAAGTAAAATAAGATGAAGTTAATAAGATAACCTTGGAGCTTACGGATATTAAGGAGGCCTTGGAGAATACACAAACCATGCTTCTAGAAGCCAAAAATTAGCTTGTTGTTACTGAACAATTCACAAAGTAAGAAAACAAAGAAAGGGCAAAGAAACTCAAGTAGGTGATTAAAGAGCTTGAATAAATCCAAGAAGACTTTAGCTTCAACTAGAGTCCTAATTTGACATGTTCAGATTTTGGACGTTAGGATGGCTAGTCTGAATTAGAAAGTGGTAATAACTTTTCAGTTTATTGACAGCCCATTGTTTGTAATGTGTTCTAATTTTACTTTTAATAATCCACTCTTTTTGTTGGATGATGAGGTGACATTCAATTGTTGATGACACCAATGGGATGTGGTATTAAGGTGTGGTGTGTGCCTATGAGGTGGAACCAATCGAATTGCCTATTGACCCACCCAAGATCATTGAATGTTTACTTCTTGTAATGTACTATTATAGCTTAAATCATCATGGGTTGACAGTTGAACTTGTGGGTTTACCACAAGAAAGGGAGTACTATTGCACAGTCTATATTTGATGGGGTGCATACCATTGTGATTTAATATACAAGCATCATCAAGTGTACTCTTAATGGGGCCCACATAAAATCATTGTAGCACAACATCAACATGGTGAATTCACTATTTGGGTTGGTATCTATGCACAAGATGGAATAAGAATACCTCAAGAAGTTGTAGAACTAAAAAGAGATAATACTTGATTAAATTCCACATTCTTAAAACTTTCTCACCATGTCAAACCATAGGTAATTCCAATGCCAAACATTAGGTGTGATTCTAATGTATTTATAAACCACCAAAAGATTAAAGAAATCTCATGCCTCAAATAAAAGCCTTAGACTTATAATATAATCAAGTCACGTATTTAGAACTTCACAAACTCTTGCCAAGGCATTAACAATATTCCATATGCTCAAATTAAATATTAAAGCGTTTTAGTCATCTTTGGACTTTATGAATCAATTCATTCATATTGAATGTATATCATTACCAAAGGAAATATAATGCTCACAAAATACATAGAGAAAAAAAAAAGTATTAATCACCTACCAGAAAATTTGTCTCTTAAAAGGACTTGATAAATTTATCACACTTATCTACAACCCCACTATGAAATGTCTAACAAACCTTTGAAAATGTGATCAATATAATGCAACCATGGAGCCATGAGAGAGATAGACATAATGACCCATCCTCTAAAAAAAGAAAATAGGGGTTATCATAAAGCTTTCAAGGCTAAAAACATCCACCCCATGGGGATTTGGAAGGATCCCCAAACCCAAAGTGTTGGGTTTTAACCTGGGTACCTAAACCAAGAAAGAAAAACCCAAACAGAAAGTCTAAGGAAAACAGCCATCTCAAACCTCTCCAAGCATCTACTCACAAGAAGATAGGCAAGACTCACCTCCACCTCAATAGGAGTTGGGATTGTTAGGATAACCGGTGAACAAATGAGAGGGGGGGGGTGAATCAATTGTTAACAAATTATAACTTTTAGCCCACAATACAACCTTAAAAAAGTCAAGTACCAATAAAGAACAGACATATGTCGGTAGGAACGGATACTAGTAAACAATACAACTTAACAATTAACCATATAGAGCAAATATGAAAAAATGAGAAATGGAGGGAACAGCACAAGCAGAGGGAAATTTGAATTCTGGAAATGGAGGGAATAGCGAGGTTGGGTCCTCTGGTTCTACTGCCTCTGTAGCTCAAGGACAAGCGATGGATGATGAGGATGGGAGACTAGATGGGGACCCACGGCATCGGGACCCTCCTTTGGACCGCAAAAAGATGAAAGATTCTCCAAAATCGGGTCCCGAGGGTGTGAAAGCTGACTTAGAAAAGACTACAGAGGTGAAGGCTCTCAAACCCTAGATTATTCTTTTTGCAAATAAACCAACTGGAAAATTGTCCTTCCCCTTTGTGGAAGACATCTCTGATAGATAAACGGGTAGATTAGCTATTGTTGTTCCAAATTTGGTTATTGATCATAGCATTTCTTTAATGGCCTTCTCTCTGTTGGGAAAGTTTGTTGGACCACGACCCAATATTGGGGATGTTAGATCATTTGTTAAGAGAAAATGGAGGCTGAAAGGACAGGTTGATGTTTTAGCCCTATCAAGGGGTTTTTTTGTTTTTTCCTTTTCTTGTCAGGAAGATATGGAAGCAACATTAAGCGGTGGACCTTGGACGTTTGGTAAATCTTCCCTATCCATGAGAAAATGGTCTCCTAATATGGAACTCAACGATTCCTTCTTTGAATCTGCTCTGATCTGGGTAAGGTTGTCAGGCTTGCCGCTTGAATTATGGGTTGAGGACGTTTTCTCAGGAATAGCGAACTCCTTTGGGGAGCTTGTTGTGATAGATCCAACGACTGTAGCTCGAAAGAGACTGGTTTATGCGCGCATTTGTGTCAATATTTCGCAAAAGATGGATCTTCCTAGCTCTATTGATATAAATTCCAAACTTGGTTTATGGGAATAGACAATAGAGTTTGAGTCCCTCCCCTTTGTGTGCTTTTCCTGTAAGAAAGATGGACACTGGGATAAGGCTTGCCCTAGCAACCCCAAAAAACCTATGAAGGTTAACAATCCCCATAAATACATATGGAAAGAAAAGAATAATATTAAGGTAGATAGTAGAGTGAAAGGAGGAAGTGGAATTCATGGTAACATAAAAGACTTATCAAAAGGTGATAGAAATGCTAACCCTCTTAAGGCTCCCCTTTTGAAGGAAGATAAAAATAATGAAATCAGTGGATTTGAGATCAAATCAGTCAATATTTTTTAGGTCCTACAGACTCAGGAGGATGAGAATGTAATCATTGAAGAGATTCTTGAAGAAGGTGAGATTGAGGATGCAACTGAAGCTCAACATGAGGCCCTTCAATTTTCAGCGATAAAAAGAGATAAAGAGAGCCCAAATGATTTGGAAGGACATGAAGTTAATTATGGAAGGAAGAACAAGTTCAGATTGCCTAAGGTTAATCTAAATGCATTACTCCAGAATGTTGGAGTTGACACGCCCACTTCATCCCAGAAAAGAGGAGAATTGTGGAATAACATGCAAGCTGATCTCAGAGATGAACATGAGGAAGAAATAACAGGGAATGGAAAAAAGAAGGTGGGATGCCCTAATGGGGTGAAAACTAGGACCAGATCCAAGGCAAATATTGGTCTATCCAAATCTCCGCAGGGACATAAATCCATGAAATGGCATAGGGACTAGGAGAGTAAGCAAAACATAGCTGATGGAAGGCAGAAAACTATACAGGAATCCTTCCCCTAGGTTTCCAAATGAAGGTAATCTCATGGAACATTAGAGACCTAAATGGTCTCAATAAACAGGATATATTATGGAATCTCATTAGAGACCATAAGTCAGATATTATCCTTGTGCAAAAAACCAAAATGAGTAAGGAGAAAGTTGAGAATTTAAATTTCTTTAAAAATGGAGGGGTCTGTGGTAGTAGCTCGAATGGGGCCTCTGGTGGGGTGGCTATTTTTGGAACAAGAAAACTATTTTAGGAGATATGATTGATGAAGATGATAATATCATATCTATGAAAGTTAAAAGCATCTCTTAAGGAAAGGAATGGGTAGTCACAAATATCTACGCCCCTAATTCCAAAGCTACTAGGAGTAAATTTTGGGATAAAATCCAGCAAAAAAGAAGATCTTTCCCTAAGGACAGTTGGTTGTTGATGGGAGATTTCAATACTCCTTTGCAAGGAACTGAAAAATTTGGAGGAACTCAAGCCCAACTAGATAGCAGATCTGATTTGATGGACTTCATCAATGTCAATGCTCTTATTGATATTGATCTCACTCGAGCTTCTTACACCTGGTCTAATCGCAGGGACGGAGAAGACCTCATTTAGGTAAGGCTTGACAGATCCCTTATTACTTATGATTGGATACTTTCTCATAGATGCTCCTTATCATTTGTCAATAGAATTGGCTCGGATCATTATCCCATTTCCTTTGTTGCTGAGTCCATTAAGAGTAAACAGTGCTTCCCTTTCTGGTTTCAGAAAATGTGGATCTCTCACCCCTCTCTGGAAAAATCCATTGCCAACTGGTGGAATATTGATGTGGATAGAACAGCCATGTACAAAGTTGCTAAAAAACTTAGAAACGTCAAAAATAACATTAAGATCTAGAACAAGAAGGTCTTTGGTGATATTTTTCAATCAAAAAAAAAAGTTGAAGGAGGAATTAGAACATATCTAAAACTCAATACAAAAAGATGGCTGTAAAAAGTATCCCAAGGCTAAGGAAGATGAATATATTATTCAAACTTCACAATATTATTTCTAGGGAGGAAATCTATTGGAGACAGAGATCCAGGGCTATTTGGGTGAAAGTTGGGGATAGAAATACTAATTTTTTCACATGACTTCTATGAAACATAAAGTTGTGAATAGAATTTCCAGATTAATTGCTGAGGACAAAATTATTCTTAAGGAGGATGATATTAGGGATGAAGCTGTTAGTTTCTTTTCTCAACTCCTCACCAGTAGCAAGGAGATTGATTCTGCTAAGCAACAGGATCTGGTTGACATCATCCCCAAGATTATTGATCCTAACCAGAATAAGGCCCTTTTTGTTATCTCCTCTGCTGAGGAAATTAAAAAAATGGTCTTGTCCTTTCAGGGGGATAAGGCTCCGGGATCTGATGACTTCCCCATGTTTTCGCTACTTCAGCAAGAGTTGTTGTCCTTTTCTATTAACAAAGATTTTGATGATGTGTTCCTCTCGAAGAGTAATCCTAGAGGCGACTTCACGGTTGCCTCAGCCTATAAAAACACATTTACCCAAATCAGCAACTCAATATGGGGTAAAGTTTGGAATAGAATTCTTATCCCTAAAGTCAACATGTTCTTTTGGCTTGCTACTCACAATAGGATTCTTACTATTGATAACTTGGCCCGAAGAGGTTTTATGTTCCCCAACAGGTGTGAGCTATGTCATAAAGAGGAAGAATTAGTTGATCATCTGTTCATCCATTGCTCCTTCTCTTGGGAAATCTGGAGTAAGTTTTGGGTGAATTGGAAAGTTGATTGGGTTATGCACAACAATCTCAAGGAAATTATTTGGCAATGGATCTTTCCCACCAAATTTCCTCTTATCAAGAACCTTTGGTCCTTAATCCTTCCCATGACTTGTTGGGGCATCTAGAAAGAGAGAAATAACAGAATATTTAGGGAAGCTAAGTGCACTTCTCAAGGGGTCTTTGAAAAAGTTTGCAGGGCTATAAAAGAAAACATAAATATTCCTCACAGAAACAACAAACAATGGTTTTTTGCTGATATGAATGATATTGAAAAAGGCATCCTTATTTAATGGAATTTAATCCACAAAGTCTACAGATATGACAATAAGACAAGGAGAGAAAATATTATTTGGAGATTTCTTTATCATGATTGGGTCAAGGTGAATTTTGATGGAGCTGCTAAAGGCAACCATGGGAAGTCCGGTGGGGGAGGAGTCATCAAAAATGCTCAAGGTGTTTGCATTGCTGCTATTGTTTCTCCTTTTGGAGTCCAAAATAATCATGTGGCTGAAGCTCGGGCTATGCTAAAAAGCCTCCAGCTTGCTCAGGGATTCAATTTTTAAAAAAATTGGTTGGAAGGGGACTCCCTCAATATCATTCAGGCTCTTAAAGGTACTAGTTCTTCCTCTTGGAATATTACTAATACTATTGAAAGTGCTAAAAAGTTATTAAATGACTATGTTAGTATTCTCATAACTCATACTCTAAGGGAAGGCAATAAGGTTGCAGACCTTTTAGCTAATGAAGGGGTCAATTTAGAGGTGGATGCTAAATATATCAGAGAGGCCCAATGTAAAAGGGATGTTAGGGAGCAATTATTATTTGATCACATCAATGGTTCAAGTTAAAATCATGATCACTTTTTGGGGTCCAGAATCCAAAGACAGAGATTGGGGGCAAGCGAACTGTCAGTTAATGATTGTTTTTAGGCATCATTTTTATGATCATTTGTGTGACGGGGATTATAATAATAAGTGTTGGATCTCTGCGGCCATTATTATTTACTTCTTTAAAATCAAAGATGGTACTCTGTTCTGCGATCCCAGTATTTTGCTCAATAGCCTGTGTTTAAGTCTTGGCCTGCAATTTGTGAGATATACTATTAGAGACTTCAACCTGCTGTTCAACATGAGAGGTAACCTAAACCGGAACGAGCCCTCTGGTTGCGAGAACTGGAAAAGTGAGCAGAAAGTGTGGAGGAGGCTCCATAGACATGGATTCACCAACTATATGGAAAAGCTGCATGGTAGCAGAAAATCAGTGTCTCAAGGCTTTGCTAAGGGTTGGAACAGCAACAGAGTCACTTTGTTTGGGGAGACCTGGAAGATTGATGAGGATTTGGTTGCGGAGGTCACGAGACTTCAAAAGGAGGGCACAAAGTTCTACAGAGACTGAAAGTTTGCTGCTGAAGCGATTAAAAACTTCCCAAAAACTGAGGATGAGAAAGCTCGGCTTGCCAAGCAAGACAATGTTTCTTACTACCTCCCCCAGCAGGTAAAGTCTTTTTGGCAGAAAATGCTAAGGGTTTTGATGGAATTCCTGACTGTTGATGGTAGATTTACTAAAGTCTACAATTATCATTTTGCATTTCTCAATCATTTCTGCCATGGGGTTAAGATTTCTTTGCCCTTTTATTTAGCATCATCCCTGAATGAGAGCTTGGCTGACCATGCCAAAAAGCCCAAATCTTACCCCATAGCCCATTAGAGGCTTATTTTTCTCATTTACGAACACCTAAAGAAAAAAGATAGTGTTAGAAAGGATGATAACCAGGTAACAAATGCGCATATTTCTGAGAGTTGTAATGACTCTGAGTCTGAAGATGATTTGTCGAATGCCCCTACCCATAAAAAAGGGAGAGTTGACATTGATAATGTGGACACAGAGGTGAATGATGGTATGGAGGAACAGGAGAAGGAGGCTGAGATTGAAGTGGAGAGTGAGAAGGAAGAGTATGCTGGAGAAGAGGAGGAAAGGAAAAAAGATGCCAATATTGAAAACCCTGATTCTAACCCTATGGGTTCAGATAGCAGGAATTTTACCCAGAACTCCATGGAGGAATCCAACCCTAAATCCATGAGCTCTAAGCAGGAAAGGGATACGGCAAAAACTATCTTGAATGCCACTCAAAATTACACGCTAGAGTCTTTCAATTTTCAGAAGTGGGTTATTGAAAATATTACCAGCATTCAGAGCAAACAGAGAGACCTGGAGAATAAGATTCACAATTTGATCAAGTATACTAATTCGGGGAAAAAGAGTGCGGAGGTGGAAACCAGTGAAGCAGAGGATGAAATTGAAATGGAGGACTGGTCGGAAAAAGATCTTATAAAAGGGGATTTGAAACATCTGGAGGATGTGATTAGAATTGTAAAAGAAAAGACTGAGGTGGATAATGGGATCATCATCAATCGAGTTGCTAAAACTGAGAAGGCATTGAAAAACTTCATGAACCACAGTCTTGAGGTCTTGAGAATCTCGTCTCAAAACATGAATGCCTTGGTGGATCACTTACAGAGGAAAAATAAGAATAAGGATTTGGTAATCATTGATGATATACCGACCTCCACCTCTACTCATCAAATCTCCAGGTGAAGGACCAGGCAGACAACCAGTGATATGGAGACAAAGATGAAAGGCATTCAGCTAAAATAGGAGAACAATGATGTAAGAGAAGCCGCTAAGACCATGATGTTGTTGGTTCAGAATGCAAAGAGTCTATTAAAGTTTTTATTTGATATGTAATGTTGGAGTTTGGATGCCAGTTTCTCGTTGGCTCTGTGTTGTCCTTTTATCCTAGCTGTTGGTTTTTTTTGCATCTTTTTTGTCTAGGTCTTGTCTTCTCTAGTTTCTTTCATGCTCATCCTTCATAATGTAAGTGGGTTTCGGGTCCCTTAAAACCTGATTTTCCTTAATCAAAAACAATTAACCATATAATCAATGCAAAGAAACCATACCACATAACACCATGATTTTGGCATGGAAAACCCAGAAAGGGAACAACCATGGTGGTAAACCTACCCACAGTTAGATGATACTTCTGCAAAAAGTATGTGTTACAAGAGGGGCCTGCACTTGCAGGAAGGCACACTGCCTAGAGCATACTTCTCATTCCAAAAGAGTCTCACTGACTATAGAGAGGCTACAACCTTCTCAAGATAAATGGACAACAATCCATAGAGTGAACTATTGGAAATAGCATCTACCATTCCTGATTACAGTCCCGGTTAAGCTCAATGTCGGAGGACTAAATCCTCTTCTGAATCCAATTCGATCACCAATGATCGATCAACTCCTTTGTCTGAATGATATTACAATATTCGCACATTACATTCCTTGATCATGACCTTTTCAATAACCATGATACTTTACAAAGAGTTTCTACCTCTTATTTATACAAACCTTAAGGCCTAAACCAATTAGGTCAGCCACCTAAAGATATTACAATAATATCATTACATAATTCCATTTACAATGATATGCCATGTCGGCTTAAGACCAAAACAATAATAACAAATCCATAAATCATCTCGAATCATCCCGGTAACATGTAGAGTACACGATAGCATGATACCGATCCATAACCTAGATAGGTACCAGACCTATTCTGGGTCCACCATGCCAAAGCAATATCTTCAAGCATTTGAAGCATGATCAAAGAACATCTTCAGCATCCTGAAGTCCATGAAGAAGTTGCACCTACACCAATTATGCATCATGTCACAATTCCTCAATGAAAGCTCTGTCGGTAAAGCCTTAAACTAGTGTTGGTAAGGGTTTACCAAAGTGTATGATAACATCCAATTACCAAGCCAATACCAACTAACCAAAACATGTTCATGGAGCATATAACTCATAAAATCCAATATACTTCACTGATCCAAACATGTCGGAAGTATCAACAGATAATCTCTTCTTTCGGTAACACTAGATCTTCTATCGGTAACCAAAACTTGTCTGTCGGTAACCATCCATATCAGCTAGTGTTGACATCAATGACAAAATGTACATCAATGCAACACATAATCAATTCATCCATAATGCCAACAATCTCCCCCTTTTGGAATTAATGGCAACACTAGAGGTGAAAAACATCTAAGTACCAAGAGATTCCAAACAAGTCTCACCCTGTGGAAGACAACCAACGATCAATAGCTCTCCCCCAATGAATGATATCTTTGTAAGGTTCGGAATGATTTTTCACATTACTATCACTCCCCCTTTGATATCAATGCCAGAAATCTGACAAAAATATCAAAGCAATGATATAAACCTTTGAATCTCAAAGTTCACTACTCCCCCTGAGTACTAGCACCACTCATTAGTGCCAAAATGAATAATGTCTCTGATAATACATGTCTGACTGATGACAAACTTCATCAATCAAGTCTCTATTGGAGGGGCAGAAACCCCTAACCTGTATCTTAAATATTCAAATGATTCGTTAGACAACGGTTAAGTGAATATGTCTGCAATCTGTTCTTTAGTGTTCACATAAACCAATTTGACTTCCTTTGCTTCTACCTTGTCCTTCAGAAAGTTATACTTTATTGAAATATGCTTAGTCTTAGAGTGAAATACTGGATTCTTAGACATGTCAATAGTTGCAGAGTTATCACAGTAGATAACTACCAGTTCACTACATTTTACTCTGATATCCTTCAACATTTGCTTCATCCACAAAACTTGAGTGCAATTAGTTGTTGCCGCAACATACTCAGCTTCTGCAATAGATAAAGAAATGCATGATTGGTTTTTTCTTATACATGAAACCTGTTTCTTTCCAAGAAAGAAAGCTCCACCAGAAGTGCTCTTCCTGTCTAACATCTTCAATTCTAGCTACAAGTTCAAATGTCTAACCATAATGAATTCCTTCCATTTGAGAATATCCTTTATAAACCAATCTAGCCTTGTTTCTTATAACTTGACCATCCTCATTCAGTTTATTTCTAAAAACCCATTTAGTTCCAATAACATTCTTATTTTTTGGTTGAGAAACTAAAGACCAAGTTTCTTTATTCTCTATTTGATCTAATTCATCTTCCATAGCCTTTAACAAATGTTTATCCTTACAAGCTTACATAACAGTTGTCGGTTCAACTTGAGAAATAAGACATGCCTCTTCATTTTCCAGCTTTCTACTTGTCATAACTCCCTTGTCTCTATCTCCAATAATTTGATCTTCAGAATGATTTAATCTTACATACCTTGGTGTCTTTTGAACTTCAGGCTCACCACTCTTATCATCAGTCACAGTTGAATTTTCTGATTGTGCCGGTGTAATTGTCTCAGCTTCCTGTACCGGTTGAGGCATTATCGGTTCAGTTATGATCATTTCCACTGTCGATTCCCTATCATATGATATAGAATGATTTATGTATTGTTCATCTACTTTCACATTAGCACGTTCCACAATTTGCTATGATCTTTTGTTATAACATGTATATGCTTTTCTCTGATTTGAATAACCAAGAAATATCCCTTCATCACATCTAGGATAAAACTTTCCAATTGAATCATCTCTTTTGATATAGCATTTACTTCCAAAAATTTTAAAATATTTAACAGTAGGTGTGTATCCAAACCATAGTTCATAAGGGGTCTTACCGGTTTCACCTTTGATGTGAACTCTATTGAATGTGTAAATTGTCGTACTCACTGCTTCTCTCCAGTAGATATGAAGAATTTTGGCTTCCATCATCATAGATCTAGTTGCATCCAAAATGGTTTTGTTCTTCCTTTCAACTACTCCATTTTGTTGAGGAGTCCTAGGTACAGATAGATGTCTCCTGATTCCATTTGTCTCACAATAACCGTTAAATTCATGAGAAGTGAATTCACCGCCATGATCTGATCTTAGACATTTAATTTTCAATCTAGTTTCTGTTTCAACCTTTGCTTTAAAGATCTTGAATTTCTCAAAGGCTTCAGACTTCTCCCTCAGAAAAGTCACCCAAATCATTCTAGAATACTCATCAATAATCTGTATGAAATACCTATCACCTTGAAAGCTTCTAGTCCTTGCTGGACCACATAAGTCAGTGTGAATCAAATCAAGTACATCATTAGATTTATCATGTATGCTCTTAAAATAACTTCTGACTTTCTTACCCAATTGGCATTCCTTACATACCAGATTATGAGGCTTCAAAATCTTAGGTATATCTCTAACTACCTTAGTTGAACCGATCTTAACAATGCAATCAAAATTAACATGAAACAACCTCTTATGCCATAGCCAACTCTCATCAATATGAGCAATCAAACATGTCTTATTACCAGTGTTCAAGTGAGAGATATTACTTCTTGTCTGAATAACGATTGCAATTTTCAAACCAGGCTTGTTAATGATTTTGCATTTTCTATCTTTAAATTGAAGTTGTAAACCCTTATCAACTAATTGTCCAACACTCAAAATATTATGCTTCAAACCTTCTACATAATGGACATTATCATTATTATGCTTGCCATCCAAAGAAATAATACCTCTACCTTTGATCATACATGCCTTTTCATCTCCAAATCTAACTTGACTACCATTGTATTCTTGCAGGGATAAAAATTTCCTTTTATCTCCAGTCATATGGTGTGAGTATCCACTATCAATTACCCATTCATCTGTATCTTCAACTTTTTTTGCCAAGGCCTTCTCTTCATTTTTTATAGCCGGTTCTAGTTCATCTTCCTTCAAAGCATAGAACGCTCATTCCTTACCATTTCTAGATCCACTAGTAGAGTCTTTTGTTGGTTCATCTCCTTCCTCATTTGTTACTCCTTCCTCATCTTCTATGTAGCATTGTTTACTCTTCTTGAATCTATATATGTTTGGGTTAGGCTTAAAATATTTCTTAACTCTTTCTTCAAACCTTACATTCCTTTCAGGACATCTAGATGCAAAATGACCAATCTTATTACATGCAAAACATTTAAAAGGTGCTTTTCCTTCATACTTACTTCTAGTTGGACCTTTAGGTATTCTTCTAGCAAATAAGGCTTCAAGTTGCTCAAATTCTTCATCTTCTTTCCTCATGTCTTCCAATTATTTTGCATATAGGGCTCTCCAATCATTCTTGCTGGTAGATATTGATGATGATGCATGAAAAGCAGGTTCAGACTTTACAACTCTAGATGATCCAAATTCTTCAAGCTCAAAAGCAGATAATTTCCCAATCAGAATATCTCTGTTGACTGAAGTGTTTTCCATTGTTCTTAACTCATTAATTGCAGTTGCCTTCATCTTGTAAGCTGGTGGAAGGGCTCTCAAGACTTTGGAAACTATTTCATCTTCACTTAGAACTCCTCCACAATATTGAATTCCCAAAACAATCTCATTTACTCTTTCCATAAACTTAGCTGATGATTTGTCATTCAATCCCATAATCTGCTGATGAGTAAGTGCACACAGGAGGGCTTCTCTAGCTCTGCAATCATTTTCAATATTCTTATCCAGGTCTGCAGGAGCAAGATTCCTAGTTGTCAGATCATAAGGTGTGTATCCTTTCTCAGTGATCTCCCAAATATCCTTGCCAAGACATCTAAGATGAGTCTCTAGTCAAATTTTCAATATCCCGTAATTTTTTCCATCAAGCTTAGGGATTTCTCTTCTGAAAATAGTTGTTGGTAGATTAGAAGTGTTAGTTGCTATAGGATCTACCTCAAGCAGTTAAGCTTTTGCAAAAGAGGACCAAAGCCTTGATACCAATTGTTAGGATAACCGATCAACAATTGAGAGAGGAGGTGAATCAGTTACATTAACAGGGTATAACTTTAAATCCACAATACAATCTTAAACAAATCAAGTATCGATAAAGCACAGACAGATGTTGATAGGAACAGATACCGGTAAACAATACAACTTAACAATTAACCCAATAATCAATGCAAAGCAACCATACCACATAACACCATGATTTGTACATGGAAAACCCAGAAATGGAAAAACCACAGTGGGAAACCTACCCACAATCAGATGATACTTCTGCAAAAAGTATGTGTTACAAGAGGGGCCTGCACTTGCAAGAAGGCACACTGCCTAGAGCATACTACTCATTACAAAAGAGTCTCACTAACTACAGAGAGGCTAAAACCTTCTCAAGATAAATGGACAACAATCCAATAGAATGAAATGTTGGAAATAGCATCAACCATGCCTGATTACAGTCTCGGTTAAGCTCAATGTCGGAGGACTAAATCCTCTTTTGAATCCAATTCGATCACCAATGATTGATCACCTCCTTTGTCTGAATGATATTACAATATTCGCACATTAAATTCCTTGACCATGACCTTTTCAATAACCATGATACTTTACAAAGAGTTTCTACCTCTTATTTATACAAACCCTAAGGCCTAAACCAATTAGGTCAACCACCTAAAGATATTACAATAATATCATTACATAATTTCATTTACAATGATATGCCATGTCAGCTTAAGACCAAAACAATAATAACAAATCCATAAATCATCTCGAATCATCCTGGTAATGTGTAGAGTACACGCTAGCATGATACCAGTCCATAACCTAGATAGGTACTAGACCTATTCTGGGTCCACCACGCCAAAGCAATGTCTTCAAGCATTTGAAGCATGATCTAAGAACATCTTTAGCATCCTAAAGTCCATGAAGAAGTTGCACCAACACAAATTATGCATCTTGTCACAATTCCTCAATGAAAGCTCTGTCGGTAAAGCCTTAAACCAGTGCTGGTAAGCGTTTACTAGAGTGTATGATAACATCCAATTACCAAGCCAATACCAACCAACCAAAACATTATCATGGAGCATATAACTCATGAGATCCAATATACTTCATTGATCCAAACATGTTGGAAGTGTGAACAGATAATCTCTTATGTCACTAACACTAGATCTTCTACCGGTAACCAAAACTTGTCTACCGATAACCATCCATATCAGCTAGTGTTGACATCAATGACAAAACATCAATGCAACACATAATCAATTCATCCATAATGCCAACAAGGATCACCTCAAAAGACCCCGCTGCAGCCATCCCATGAGAAAGAAAACAAAAAGAGGAATCCAAAAAGCAAACAAAACCCAGTCCAACCTGTGGAATGGAGAGGACCAAGCCCCCAAACCTTGTGAAAGGAAGCAACAATAGAGTGCCTCTCCCACAAGAAAATCTAGCCACAAGGGACCAAACATCACCATAGACACAAAGAGGATCAGAAGCAAAACCAACCCCATACCACTCCACGTGGGAAGAGAAGGTATAGCACGAGGTGAAAATTCCCCCAAAACCATGTCGGCTGCACCCCTCACAGAACCTACCACAAACTCCAAAAACCTTTGGACCCCACCAAAGGGGAATACCGTGCACAAGGCATAAGTAAGAACAAAAGCCACGGAGGGGCTTTCTCCCAAACCATCTACTGTCTCATCTGGATCTCCCTCATCCTCACCCTCGCCGCCCTCTTCGGTGGCACAAACCTCAGCACTCCTGCTTGCAAAGCTCCCGTTCCCTTTGCTTCACTGTAGTTAATGCATACCTTTATCATGACAGAACATTTAAAACTTGATCATTATTGTTGAAAGAAAGACATCGGTTTGAATGTTTGACACCTTGATTGCAGACCTGTGGTCAATTACTAAATGTGTTCTCATAGGATTGATGGATCATTTACATTAGTTACGTTTAAAATGAGAGAGAAAGAGAGGGTTGTATTTACATACAACTTACACCTTTTCAGATTTAAATTTTGATGAAGACAAACATCAAGGACCACTTTCTTGCTATCATAAAAACCAATCATTGTAATTCAAAATCTATAGCCAAAAAGATTAGATTGTAGGGGTGTTGGGAAGC